>NC_061106.1:6441757-6460138 GCF_015104395.2 Macrobrachium nipponense | reverse complement strand
TCAAAGGGTAAAGGTCATAGGTCATATTAATTGTCTCGCAAGAGGATTACGTTATGAATAAAGAACGGATTTTGATGAAACTTGAATAATGAGAAATTTAGCCACTGAACAAATATTCATAATTTCAAAATGTACTAGAATATTCTGAATGGGTAAGTTCATGTGAGTTGCCTTTAAAGATTACGGATTTTTTGCAATATAAAGTTCATGCCCTATAAAAAAAAATAAAGATTCATTTTTCGACAATAATTGGCCTTGTGGTGAAAGGAACTCATCATTTATTTTTTATGGTTCGAGTATATTGTCAGGCTGTAAAAAAAGTATTACTTTCACTTCTGAAGTTATATTCTTTTGTGTTTATTCCAACTTTCGCCGACTCCTTTTAATCGCTTCACTTTTTGGTTTACCGTAACGCATGATGTCACGCCACGATTCTTAGGTCTGTCTCTTGCTCTGTGTGGTTGCTAACAAGTAAAGACAGAATTCAGTGTTAGATTTTCACTGTTTTCAGATTATCTTGAAACATTTGAAGATTTGTATGCATCAAATTTCTGAAGTGTAGCTCTTAATGATTTCACAATCTTAAAGAAATTCGATCAAATCTTACCCTTTACGAAAACTCATGACACTAGACATTGGTACACTTCTGATTACATTAATATAATAACTAACAATTAACTTTATCATTGACATGAAAAAGTTGTACCATTTCTCAAGAACTCTTAAAACTCTCGGATTGTTTTGATATTACCAGTAATTTTAACTTCGTCGCCGTGGTTATTGACTGCATGATAGTTATAAAGTGTTTATCGAACGCATTTACCCACTACCGTTATTGTTTAACGTATTTAATTTAGGATAGTGGGGTAATGTGTTTTCTTTAGTAACATTCACTTCAGGGTGTGATGTCCCTGCCTACACGGGTCAGAGTAGAAGAGAATCTTTAGCCTTTGCAGTAAACTCTTCTAGGAGGGCAGACACTCGGAGATCAAACCAGCTGGTGGAAGGGACCACGATATACAAACGACAGATAGTCCCATGCGCAGGTCCGGTGTATTTTTATGTAACCGACCATAATCGGTGACGTCACCCAAACCGGTCACAGCGGCAATTTACTGATGTAAACATAAGGATAATTGCCTTGTTACACTTTGAAATGCGATTTGATGAATATCCCCCATAGATTTAAGCGATGAATGCGATTTTGGACATATGAAATATTGTAGTTCATGTGAACATCGATATTGGAAAAATCGAATAAGCGAAATGCTGCACAGATAAGTTTTATTTATTTATTTTTTATTTATTTATTTATTTTTTTGAAACTTTTAGAAACTGGCAGGATCCTGGAGACTGATGTCATGGGATTTTTTTTCCACGTTTTTTTTTTTTTAGACTTCCTTATCCTGTCCTTGTATGCATTAGGGACCTCGTTGTCAATTGTTTTTAAGTTGATTTCCTTTTGTAAGTTGTTCGTTGGCACTAGTCCGCCTTTCAGTTCATGTATTTTGTTAAATTTACATAGCTGAATTTTATCTAAATTGGGTTTCACAATTTTATCACAAAATTAAACCATGTAAATTTCAGATAATATATCAGGTCCAGATCCCTAGGAGAAGCTAAATGAAATGCTGATGGCTATTTCAGTAAGATATGTACCTTAAAAGGTCATTAAATTTAATGATGCATGTAAATGAGATTGCTACGACAAACAAACCAAATTGAACACATGGAGACAAAATAATTCACATGAAAACCACACCATTTTTTCTTTCTGTCTCACTGTGCTGCAAATAGAATTTATCATATAGCTGAAAGAAATTACAATAATTCCTTAAAAAGGAAAATTGGAGGAGTTACTCCGTCCCATCCGTGGTGAAGTAAATTGGCATCATCAGTCTTAGGATCAGGTTCATCTTCCATTCTTCCACTACTAACAGTTGATAGTAGATTAGTTACTGGCCCTGAGGAAAAAGCTGAACAGCTTCATCAAGCTTCTGAAGCTAACCAATAAGCTGGGGATGTCCCTCTCCCTGATACTTGTCATCCTGAACCTCTTCTTACAAAATTTGCATTACTATCTAGTGATGTTAAGAAAATTCTCGATAATCTT
The DNA here is from genome assembly GCF_015104395.2 of Macrobrachium nipponense. Lineage (NCBI taxonomy): Eukaryota > Metazoa > Arthropoda > Malacostraca > Decapoda > Palaemonidae > Macrobrachium > Macrobrachium nipponense. The sequence continues at coordinate 6,458,025 of NC_061106.1, read as the reverse complement.
GATAGCTGGAGTGAGAAGATCCCGATGGTTTCTTCCCTTTGGTTTTTTTTTTAAACGCTTTTAGTGTGTTCTCTTCCAACAATAGTAGATTCTATAGAATGTTTATGTCGATCTGATACCTATGCGGATGATATACAAGTTTGGTAATGCAGTGCCTGTTCTAAAGAATGGCATATCTGCAGACTGCAGTAAATACAGGCCAATTTCTGTTCTCCCTGTGCTCCCCAGAGCCGCAGAAAAGCTTATTTTTAAGGCACTATGTGGAACCTAAAGGATTGTGTTCTGATAGCCAATATACATATTGGAAACAGTTAGGTACCTGCGATGCCCTTTTAGATATGACATGCCATTTCCAAGAGAACCTTGATAAAGGTTTTGAGTGTAGAGTAATTCATATAGATTTTAGTGCTGTTTTCGATTTAGTAAATCACAATGTACTTATTTATAAACTTCAGGATCTTGGAGTGGATGGATATGTTTTAGGCTTACTTCAAGATTGCCTTACAGGTAGTCAGCAATGAGTTCCTGTTGATGGGATCTATAGCAAATCAAGACCTGTTGTGCGTGGAGTTTCTACAAGGCAGTGTTCTTTGTTCACTCTTATTTTTAACATATGCAAGTGATATTGTGGTTGTTCAGTATGCCGTTGATGCTAGACTTGTGGGTGCTGTAAAGTCTTCAATTATGAAAAATGAAGCTGCCATTATTCTCAATCTGGACTTGGAACCGATTAATGAATGGTGTAGTCGGTGGGATATGAGGCTGAACTCCAGTAAAATGAAAACACTGTTGATTAGCAGATCTCGTGCAGATTTTCTACCCTATCCTCCCCTTAAAGTCGATGAGACTCTGCTGAATGAGTCTGAAGCTTTAACTATTCTAGATGGAACTTTTGTCTCACATCTTACTTTTGAGAAAAATCTAATGAAAGTGTCAGCAAATACTGCATGAAAGTTACTTAGGTATTGTCCTTCCTTTACTAGAATAATATTTTCTGGTATGGATGTCTGCCTCTGATCGCGAGTCATCTCTTTTAGATAAAGCGGTTCGTGGCGGTAGGTTTCTGTTTCCTAAAATTAGCAGTTATGACTTGGACCATCAATGGATAGTCTCTTGTTTGTCAATTTTTCGTAAGTTGTATTTTAACAGAGATCTTTCACATTCTCAATTGATCCCTGTTCTCATTTTACTGACGAGAGCAACCTGATTTTTTGAACAGCAGCTCTAATATGCGGTAACTGTGCCTCGTAAAACTTCTCAGTTCTAGAGGCCCTTTATTCCTTACACCGTTGGACTGTGGTACAGTCTTCCTGAGGATGTCGTGCAATTGGAACTTCAAAAGTTTAAGCGAAGATGCAATGCATTACTACCCTAATACTATTTCCCCTGCATTTAATACATATTTATCTATTTACTAATTTATTAGTTATTTTCTTCTTTTCCTATGTGGTTTCAGTCTTCCTGAGGATGTCGTGCAATTGGAACTTCAAAAGTTTAAGCGAAGATGCAATGCATTACTACCCTAATACTATTTCCCCTGCATTTAATACATATTTATCTATTTACTAATTTATTAGTTATTTTCTTCTTTCTTAATTAGCAAGATCTCTTCTTTCGGTATTTCCCCTACATCTTACTTCTTCCTAATGAACACCATATTTTTTCTTTTTGGAAGCTTGAATTTCAAGTCAATGGCAATTGTGGGACTGTTCCATATGAATGAGGTTCATCTTCAGAATAATAATAATAATAATAATAATAATAATAATAATAATAATAATAATAATAATAATAATAATAATAATAATAATAATCATTGATGTCGCAATACCATGGGACACCAGAGTTGAAGAGAAAGAAAGGGAAAAAATGGATAAGTATCAAGACCTGAAAATAGAAATAAGAAGGATATGGGATATGCCAGTGGAAATCGTACCCATAATCATGGGAACACTAGGCACGATCCCAAGATCTCTGAAAAGGAATCTGGACAAACTAGAGGCTGAAGTAGCTCCAGGACTCATGCAGAAGAGTGTGATCCTAGAAACTGCGCACATAGTAAGAAAAGTGATGGACTCCTGAAGAGGCAGGATGCAACAATCCGGAACCCCACACTATAAATACCACCCAGTCGAATTAGAGGACTGTGATAGAGCAAATATATATATATATATATATATATATATATATATATATATATATATATATATATATATATGTGTGTGTGTGTGTGTGTGTGTGTGTGTGTGTGTGTGTGTGTGTGTAATATATATATATATATATATATATATATATATATATATATATATATATATATATATTTTATATATATATATATATATATATATATATATATATATATATATAATAAAACATTACTGTGAGAATTATCAGCATTGTCTTTATAAAATCCTATTATTCCTCACGAACAGATACAATATCTTGTGTTGTTAATATAATATCACTTCACGTATTGTTTCGCAGTAAAGCAAAAGCGTTCACCTCTGCGTAGGGCGTGGAACTTATTTATTCTGTTTTGATAATCAATAATCGTTTTATTCATCATTAAACAACCCATTTTCTATTCTTAATCAATATGTAATTGCACGGTGACTTCGGTCACTGTGACATCATACTAAAGCAGGTTTGACTAGGAGCGGGTTGGCGTTGCTAGCGAAGAATTTTCCATGCCCGAACACCCAAATAAGGCGTGAAGAAAGAGCGCAGGAGAGATCCGCTGTTAGGAGGAATTGGTGAATCATAATTTATGCATTGTTTTCCTTCAGGGAAATATGATCATATAAAGCAATGCACGCAGCCTTAAAGACTGTGAAGGATGAGATGGTAGTCTCATGGCAGAATTAATCACTTTACACTATTGATTCTATGTAGGGGAAGGAAATGTGATTAAAAGAAGAGAAAAAAATTGCTTATTAATATGCATTAAATGGTGAATATGAGACTATGAAACGTTAAAAGATTTTCCCAAAAGTTACAAGTAAAGCTGCCATTTCCAAATGTGACTGATAATTGCCATAAAATGTTATTTACCAAATTATTTGCCTGTGTACTAGCTTGTTACTAGCTTGTAAGGAATGTTTTCTACATTCTTTGCTATGAGAGCCAATAATTCGTAATCATTTACAACCATGCCTGTTAGTGTCTCATTGGAGTTCAGTTCTTGGGTATGTATAAATGTTCCATGCAGCATAAATATAAGAACAGCTCGTTAGATTGAAATACATATAAACATATATGCATACAACATTCTTCGTGCTATTGTGAAATCCGTGGTTTTTGAAAATCCATAACTCAAGCGTTTCCTGTGTTTTATCATCCAAAACTCCCAGTAATATTCATCTCTCGTCTCACGTCTCATAATTCTTATCCAAGCAGGTCTGGGTTTTCCTGCTCTTATGGTGCCCACAGGAGCACAGCTCATTATATTAAGTAATTTTCTTCCAAGGAATGTGCGGAGGGCATATTGAAGCTATCATTATCGCATCCCCACGTGGAACTTCCCTTTCCCCTGCAGTTTCAGTCTGTTTTGTTTCCAAATCTTATTCAACTTACCCATCGGTGAATCTTTTAGTCGTTCACTGTACTCCAACTCGGTAGAACCGATATTGAATGCCATTATTCCTAAATATTTAAAAGATTCTACCTCAATTCTTGTTTCCTCTAATAATGTTTCATCCCTTTGAGCATTCTTTGACAATATCTTTCCCTTTTTTCTTAGTTTTATGAGTCCCATCTCTCAAGATATATGTTGCATTCTATTAAGCCAGCTTTCAAATCTTGAGGTATTTTACTAATTGATACGAAACATGCTTATTCTAAAGCTGTAAGATTTGTGTCTTTGTTCCAATTGAAACCTTTTCTTCCATCTCCGATTTTTTTTATAGTCTATTAAAATGACCAACAAAAAAGTTAACATACATTTCGATGCACCGGCTCTTGTTTGCCGCAAATTCACATGGCAAGACACCATTAACATTAACTTTTCTTTATCTCGACCATGGGTGATTTCGATGAATAAATATCGTAGTTCTGCAAGAGATGTAAACTGGTCTGCGGACGCTGTCAGATGCCTTTTTGTAACCAACAAAAGCCATGAGTAGACGACTTTTAAATATTATGCTGCAACTCCCTCCTTATAAAAAATCCCCCTCTTTATTGTCAAGCATTTTATTAACTTGTTCTTCAGCCTATTGGAAAACTCCATATTGAATATTTACTTCACAGTTGATGGAAGGGCTGTCTCTATGGCTATTGCATTCAATCGAGTTATCTTTCTTTGGTACATTGGCGATGACTTCCAACTCTGAATTATCAGGCTTTAATTCCTTATTCCATACTCTGCAAAAATCTAGTTAGTCCACATTTTCTGCAGTAAATTCATCATAGCCTGGTACTTATCATCTTCGAAAGTTCTTTATTGCTGATTCCACTTGTCCGTGACCTAAAGATTTTCTTCTGTGCAGTGGTACCTTTCTTTTGTTTTTGTTGCTGTTATTATTTGATTATCGATGAGAGAGACGTTTTTCCACACATGGATATTTCATTGATAATTTTGCGGTCTACACTAACATTGTGAGCTTGTTTTTCCACATATTTACTTCTAGCTCTTATAGGGCTTCGGCCAACTTTGCTCTCTATACCGGAGTACTAACATATTCTACTTTGCCTTCCTTTTGTCCTCCCTGAAGTTATTTGCAAATATCCATTTATTTTTAATTCTTTAACGTATCGCAGTTCTCGGCCAATATTCGAGATATCTCCCTTGTTTTCTTATGTCGGAGTGTATAATTCTTTTCCCGTAAACTGATGGACTTTTCTGTTTTTCAATGTTCAATTGCGAAAGTGTCTCGATGTTCATCTTCAAGAAGCCTTAATTATTGCATTCAAACTATATTCTGTTGTCCGTTTTGGTTGGGTGCTTTTAATTTTAGCTCTAATGTGGCTGAAAATTTGGTGATCACCTCTTACATCTGCTCCTTTGTAGCCCCTAACTTTCCTCACTGTTCTTTTTCTTTATTGAATATTGGCTTTGTGACCGATTTGAGTTTTTTGACTACCATCTGCAGATATCCAGATATTGTGTTGGGAGAGAGTACCATCAATTGCAAGATGAATTTTCACTTAAAATCTCATAAATTGTGCCCCATTCTCGTGAACAGTCTCTCCTAGTGCATCTTTGACCATTGCATCCACAGTTCACTATTATGCCTTTTTTTGCATTTATAACACCAACGAGAATTCTTATATCCATTTCATGTAATATTTATCAGTAACATTCTTCAATTCTATATAAAAGTAATTTTGTATTTCTTCTGGGAGTTCATTTGTTGGTGCATAGCACATACAATACTCCCATTGCAGTGTTTTGATTTTGATCATGCAGGGAATAACATATGGATTGCTGTTTTTTAGGTCAGTCAATGACTTTTATGTATTTTATGTTCAAATAATTTGTACTCCTCCTCTGATACCACTTGCCCTTCTTGAATAAATACAGTAATCCGTTCCAGTCACTTCACAAACTACTGATCTGACTAGTTCACATCTGTTGAATTAATAGTTTTTTTTTTTTTTTTTGATTCGGGGATCTTAAATTCCAAATTCTATTTATGTTTTATTATTACCAAATAGGAGTTTTTCAGCATATATCTTTTTACATTATTTTCACAGAAAACTTGGAGGTTTCATTGGCTAAATATATACTCTGAAAGGAAAACCAGTTCCTTGTAGTGCACTTGCTAACTAACTAAAGTCAATGATTCCTTCCATTGCCTATTAACTTTCAAATAAGGTCATCTGCTAGCTATCCAGATTTGAAGTGGAAGGGACAAGTGCTCAATGCCTTGATTGCTGGTGCTCATCTTGAGCAAAGCCACAATTTTTGCTTGTGGGTCCAGGTATTACGTAATAAGGTATAGCCTGCAAGGCTGCAGAGTTGTGCCCTGAGCCCGGGGCTAAAATCTAGGTACTGACAGCTGGGAAGCTGGACTGGTGCTTGCTGAGAGGCAGGAATATAGCTCTTCTAAATTATTTACATAACATACCCCAGTAGCAATAATTGAATACTCCTCAGTAATATGAAAGATTAATACTGAAGGGAGTGGCATCAAAGTTTGCAAATTCACTTGTACTATTCTAAGCCTGAACCTCGGCCATGGCGTGTATGTCTTGATTAATTAGAATTACATCTTCGCCTAACCATGTCATCCAGACTGCTGTTATACTGGTTGTTATTGACAACCTTTGTGATTTTCTTAATTATAACGTATTGGAGTGATTTTTTCCCAGCCAGCCTATCAATGTAAGAAGGGTTAAAGGAAGAATCAGAAGTGGCATACATATCATAATAGGTAAAAAAAAGAGGAGGAAAGTGAGTGATCATAGGCCATTATTCATTAAGAGTAACATATGAATAAAAAGGTGAATGATAGCACAAAACTATGTGGTGGTGAACTTATGGAATGATGTATATGCGATGATGCATATGAGAGCAAATCCATTAGAATTTCTTTTATACTTCCAGGAGATACATACGTAAATAATATATACAAATAATATTTATATTATATATCAATTATATATATATATATATATAGAGAGAGAGAGGAGAGAGATGGAGAGAGAGGACGGGGGAGAAGGGGAGATGGAAGATGAGAAGATGAGCAGAGAGAGAGAGAGTAAATTTAGACATCCACTTCTTCAGATAACATTAGAATATCTAGAACATTCGCTACAAACCTGTTAATTGAGTTATATTGATGTGCAAACTAAAGATAAAACAAAACAGCTCATTGTTCGTTCACCATATATTAAAATCAATCATATTTTTCCATGTTTTACTGTTCATTAAATTACGCAAGATTTTAAGGAAACATAATTAGTACCTAATATTTCAAAAAATAATGACCAACTTACCACCGTAACTCAGGAGATGGAAAAATACAATGGAAAAAAGGCTAAATGCATCACCAACTATAGGTGGCAATAAACCTTTTAGTGAATAATGTACGTACCTGAAATCGAAGTGGCTGAGACACCAGCATTCTAAAATATTACAATTCAAAAGATCTTAAACTGATTCGCATAGCAAAATTATAATAATTGATCAATTCTAACTGATATGAATTAATACCTCCTCGATTATATCCTCACCCATTTTTCCTTGCACTAATCACTGCAAATCTCAAATCCAGATATGGAACAAGCAAAGAAGCTCTCTCTTCCATAGTGAGTTTCAAACCCACATATACGTACACGTTAAGAGTTGAATTACCATTGCCTCGAAGTCCAGAAAGAAGGATAAGAATCAGCTCTTCTCATACATATATAAACCAGTATAATTCATATATATTTTTTAGAGCTGAAATGTGATTATAAAGGTCATCAAGATTAGGACAAATGCCCAGCCATGGTTTGATGATATATATAGACGAGCCTGCCAAGACAGACACACCAAAATTCAAACATGGTTGCCATGTTGCGAATAGAATTTACCATATAGTTGAAAGAAATTACAACAATTTCTTAAAGACTTGAAGAAATTACTAAGCCTCATCTGTGGTGGACCAAATTTGCATTTCTATCTTTGGATCAGGCTTGTCTTCTATTCCATCCCCACTAACAGATGATTGGTGTATACAAGTGATATGGTTGTTGGCCTGGAAGACTGTTCAATATGCCAATGATGCAACACTTGTGGCTATTTTAAAATCCCACTTATTAGTAAGGAAACTGCCCTTATTCTCAGTTGTACCATGGAGTGGATTAGTGAATGCTGTAATGAGTGGGGTATGAGGCTGAACTCCAGTGAAATGAAAATATTATTGATTAGTAGATCTCGGGCTGATTTTCAACTGCATCCTCCCCTTTAGGTGGATGGGACTCTGCAAAGTGAGTCTGAAGTTTTAACTATACTTGTTAGGTATTGTACATAAGGTCTTATATATTTATAACAGCATTAAGATTAGTGCAATCTGTTTTAGGTCATTTGTTTTTCCTTTACTAGAATATTGTTTTATCGTGTGGATGTCTTCCTCTCCCAGAGATTTATCTCTTTCAGACATAGTGGTTCATAGTGGTAGGTTCCTGTTTCCTAACATTAGAAGCTATAACTTAGACCATTGATGGATGGTCTCTTGTTTGTCAAAGGTTCACATTCACAGTTGATCCCTGATTCTCTTTTGCTTCCTTGGTGGCTTCATCAGGCCTGGTTTATAAATCGACATGTGTAGTTTTTATTAATGCTTGCTTCAAACAGACGTTTGAATTTCAAGATTGACGTCATTGAGTAGCTGAATTTTTATTAGTCGGCGGGTCTCATTCTCTTGCTGGCAATCTGGGCGGCAGCTTGGTCATTCCTGGCGTTTTGTAAAACACGTATATGCAGTGGTTTGCACCCAAGGGCATGGGCAAGGACGTGATTCCTATCTCTGGCAAATAGTCTTGATTTGCTTCGTAATGTAGTCGTGTCCAGGGGCATTCTGTTGGTCTTACCTCCCTTCGTATTCACTAATGGCCTGTGGTTCCTTAAAGAATTGAGGATGAAGTTCGTGTTTCTACTATATTAAATCTGACCGTTGTTGTACCAGTGTTAGCTTATGATTGTGGTCATCTTTAGATATATATATGAACAAAGTTACAGCCACGAAGAAAAATTGAAACATTGGAGATGCTAAGTACTTTCGTCTTATTACCAAGAGTCTGTTTTGATTCAGTTAACCTGGGTGAATAATTTTAATGTAAGTCAAGGATTATTTTCTTTTGACTCGGTCATAAAAATATATGTTCCAGAAGGAATTGACAGATAGAATAAAGAGGACTACCAATAGGTAGATTTAGATTTTAATCTGTTGACCTTCCACCTTTTTGTATTCCCTTATGGTACGCACCATTGATTTAGGCCTTGCTTCTGTGTATCTTCAGCTGCTGTGAACATGTCTTGGTAATAGGACTAAAGTACTTATCAATCTCCAGTGTTTCAATTTTCATTCGTGGCTGTATCTTTCTCCACACATACACACACACACACACACACACACACACACACACACACATATATATATATATATATATATATATATATATATATATATAGATGTATATATATATGTATGTATGTATATGTATATGTGTATATATATATATATATATATATATAATATATATATATATAATATATATATATATATATAACAGGTCGGAAGCAAAGACTTGCTAGCCCAAGTGTTTTTGTGTTTATTACGCCTCCCCAAGATCCAGCAATACCGAAATTCTGTGATAATAGAAAGAATCCTTGGTGAAAAGTGTTGAATATTGTGCAGAGTAAATAATTATGTAATATGCAATCCTCAGCTTCCTTTATTAAGAAATATGGATATTTCAGACACTAAGTAGCCTAACTTCATAGTATGGTACCTGCTACTGTATTGTGGGTTAGATACTTAGTCATCATCCAAGAACGTACTGGTTTCTTAAGGACACCAAACACCTTAGTACTTTACATTAAGTCTTCATCGAAATATAAGTGGAAAATAAGCCTCCCTCTTTTTATTTGTATATACTATTTTAAAAGATTTAAAACATTCGAGTGCGATTCCTTACATCCATATAAATCCGACCCTCATCTTTCCGCGAGATCTCTATTCAGAATTTACAAGATTACGTCCGTTTAAGCATCCACCTCATTTTTTTTAACCATCCATTAGGAAAGAGAGAGAGAGAGAGAGAGAGAGAGAGAGAGAGAGAGAGAGAGAGAGAGAGAGAGAGAGAGAGAGAGAGAGAGATGTCAAATAATAATTTGATATGAGTAACCTCTTTTTCTATATTTTTAAACAAGTTATGCCCGTACAGAAATTGCATCCTTGACGGTCAAAGTAGCAAGGAACTTTCGACCCTATTAAAACAACATAAATTCAGTTTTAACATAGAAAATACAGCGATCAGCCTCTTTTAGCACTCAAATAACTGCATAGTCGTACCAACAGTTATATAATTCCAAGAATTTAAACGTTGTAAAGTACTGGAAAACGTAAGATTATGGTAACGCACATTACAAAGAAATGTAGACAAATGGGCCCTTTGAAACGTACGCTTTCAATCTGAAGACGTTTCATTTATGAAATAACCCGTATTTTATCATGAACATTAGAAATAGATTTATTCTCATGAAACTGTATCTGATTTGCAAAGAATTTTTTCTTTTTATGCATTGTAATGATGGCTACATAAGGACACTTTAAATACGAGGGAATTCGCGTCGTTGCTTTTTCCCGCCCCACCGTCTGACGTTAGTTATCCAGATATTTATATTCCGTTTTCTTCAATGGAAGTTACTAGACTTTTTACAGAAAATGGACTCAAGAAATGTGATGGCGGACGTTAGATGTTCACATATTTGGTTGAGGTGGTTAACATGACCAAGTATATTTGGTACATGTCGAATAATGTTCCTATTTATATTTTTCAACAAAATTGTCTCAGCATACACGTAATATGGGATGTTTTCATGCCTTCATATCTTCCCTTACCGCTAAGCGAGGACAAACGCATCTTAATGGCAGTATTTTCTCTGATAATGCTAAAATGCATTTCCTTTCCTTTTTTTTATGCCCATTTCGTTGAAATTTGTTTTACTAATCTTTTATTTGTTATGCATGTTAAGGGTAGTATGACGATATACTCACACTCGATTAGCATTTTCACGAAATCTGCCCTGCATGGATGTCCGATTTTCCTTTACCCCGCCCTTATTGTGTACTTCAAATGCTATTACCACCATGGCTTCACCTCGTTCTCTATCTGTATGTTTCATCCTGTTTTCTTGATTGTGTTCTCACACGAAGAACCCAGTAGTACCTCAGCCAGAAGTTGCCCAATGCAAAAAAAGAATTTCCAAATCTTGTATCTTTGTCAGTGAAAAATACTACTATACACACGAAGATGATATTTTCTCATTTATTATCATTTTGAGAGGGTGTGTGCGAACCAGTATCAGTTTTTAGATGACTTTGGTCTTTGTTTTTTTTTTTGTTTTTTTTTGTCTGACCATTAAATTAAAGAAAACTTAATTTCACTTGCTGATCTTTCGAGACACTAAAGAATATAGTTAAAGGGATTAAAGAAAATATTTGATGCAGAAAAATTATTTGACTTCTAAAATTACCCAGATATATATTCCCTGTACCTATTTATTATTATTTACACTATGATAAGTGTGATAACAGAATAACAAGGGAAATTGCACTGTTCTTAATGGAGGGAAAAATCGGCATAGGTGATAAAAAAAATGTCTGAGAGACGATTAATATGAGTTGTTTTATGAAAAGAACTCACTACTGAAGAAGAATTGGTTTAAAACTTTAGATAATGCAGCAAATCCTAAAGAATGATGGAGTTCTAGTTTCTGAAAAGAAATGGAATGAAAGAGAAATCAGACTGGTTAAGAAGTGATGCCAGTCAGTATACGATCAAGAATGTCTTTAGAGTCTAGAACATTAAGCAGAATAGGATCTCATGAATAAGCGGTGTCAGGTGGTATGCTGATGAAATATAAAAAAAAGATTAGTAGGTTTTTAAAAGTAATGGAGTGTTAAGGTCGTCCACTTAAAAAGAGAACGCTAACTTTCGCATGAATGGCTTAGTCGCACTTCAATCCTCAGAGGCCACTTGAGGGAAAGGATAAGCTGCTACTTTTAAGGGATAGAAAGTGATATGGAAGTGTTGTAATCGTTGCTTGAAATCAGGGCTGTTGATTAAGTGATTTCATGCCATGTCCCAACCCTATGATTCACTGTTCATACATAGGCTAATTAAAGATTGTGCAATTGAGTACTTGTCGATTTTTTTTCTTTTTTTTTTTTTTTTTTTTTTTTTTTTTTTTTCTTTTTTTTTTTTTGTAGCAGCCATAAGTTGCAAGAGTTTATGGTACTAATAACATATTTCTCAGATCTTCTGTATTACCATTACTGGAATTTTCTTTTCTTTTCAGGATTTTTATCTTCTCAACAAAATTACCATATGTGGTGATCCCTTTTTCGCAAATATATAAATCATGGTTTAGACAACTTTTGGAGGGTAGTTACCTTCTTAGGCCACTATCTATATACATAAGCAAGTTAAGTATATCTTAGTTTTACCAGACCACTGAGCTGATTAACAGCTCTCCTAGGGCTGGCCCGAAGGATTAGATATTTTTATGTGACCAAGAACCAATTGGTTACCTAGCAACGGGACCTACAGCTTATTGTGGGATTCGAACCACATTATGTCGAGAAATTAATTTCTGTCACCAGAAATAAATGTCTCTGGTTCCGCGTTGGCCGAGCCGAGAATCGAACTTCGGACCACCGGATTAGTAGCCGAGCGCGAAATCGACTCGTCCAACGAGGAACTGCATAAGCAAGAAAATTTCTTATTTGCTTTTTTGTACGAACGCCATACAAATCCACGGTTCTTGACAGATTTTGATGAGCTTTCAAATAAAAGTCACTGTCAAAGCGGGAAAGGTCAGACCATTGGTTTGGTAAAGGGGGTGTGTGGGAAGGAGGTGAAATGTAAAAATTACCAAAAACAACAGATATTAGTGTCTAATCCATCATTTTTGAGGTCGCTGAAATGGATACTGACACTCCTGATACCCTTCTAGTCCAAGTTCAGCCCTGTTAGGAAGGGGGTGATAGGGGCAGGAGGGGCTGGCATGTGAAAATAACCGAAAACGACAGATTTTAGTGTCTAATCCATAGTTTTTGAGGTTGCTGAGATGAATAGTGACACTCCTAATGCCCTTGAAGTTCAAGTTCAGCCCCAATAGGAAGGTGCAGGATGTGAAAATGGGTGGGAAGGTGGTGACCTGTAAAAATAACCAAAAAATACAAATATTGGTATCTGATCCATAGTTTTTGAGGTCACTGAGATGAATAGTGATACTCTCAATACCCTTTAAGCCTAGGATCAGCCCCGAAAGGAATGGGTGCGAGAAGTGGTTAAATGTAAAATGTCAATAATGCTGGCAATGTAACTGAAGCAACTATCTTAGCAAGAATGAGAGAGAGAGAGAGAGAGAGAGAGAGAGAGAGAGAGAGAGAGAGAGAGAGAGAGAGAGAGAGTTTAACGGTTGTCATTCAGAGATTACCCGGGCAGCGCTGGGTTGGTCAGCGAATAACTCATATACAGGTCATCATCCGTTGTTTGTTTATTGTCTAGCAAGGGTACTTATAAATGTTGAAAGAACTATTTGTATCTTTTTATATAATAGATACCAGTAGCTGAAGTTATTGCGAAATAGGTAGCCCAACAATCGTCGTGGTTCTGCTAGAATATCTTTTTGTCGCAGTCATATGCTAAATAAGTGAGGGGAATGATGGACTCCAGCTATTTTCGTAAAAGTAACCGCACCCTGGAGAAATACACGGTGGCCGGGTAATGTTCATTTCTTTAAAGGTCAATGTCAAAACAGAGAACATTAGGACATTCATATATGACTGCTGTACGTAATATATTCAGCAGTATACTGTATTATGCAGAGTTTCCATGTACACTGATTAATAGATGACAGCACATGTCGAGCACTAGTGAGTCTGACTGATTTAGAACAATTTCTTTAAATTTATGTCTCCAGAGTAACTTTTATAACACGAATATTATTTCTAGAATTAAATGGATTGTTCCATGCTTATCCTGTTGTTGGATGTGAACACAAACACCATAGACTGCGTTTTACGAGACAAAGATCTCGAATTCTCACTTAAAATTATATTATACCTCTTTCATCGCAAGGTTAAATATGAATCACCGTAGCTCGTAAGAAATCCATGCGTGTATCCAACACTTCGGAGGTAATTTGTATGTTCACTGAAAGGTATAGTGTAAATGTTATCAGTATATGTCATATATGAAATCACAACGAAAATTGTTGCTCAGTAATGTTGCTATGTAAACTAAAAGCTGGTGATGATCATGCTATAACTTCTTCATAGCTTCTGTAGAGAAATTCCTGCACGGTCTTGGTTTTGTATACCTGTCGTAGGTATGTCACCAGTTTTATCATGTCAAAATCCTTAGTAAAGTTTCGGAATAATCTTGTTGGTGTTATCAGTATGAACTCTGATTTTAAAATCATCTTTAATTCCGCTGAAGGTACCATGCCTTATTTTCTCAGTTGCCCTTTATTTTTGGTCCAAAAGATTCTGAACAAATGAAGGTTATATTACGGACGTATTTAATCATTTTTCCTCCCTCATTTATAAAAGGTATCATAAAAATGGCTGCAGGCTACATGATTGTTTATCCCCTTTTCCATTGCTTGAATCTATATTTTCTTATATTTCTATTCCTTTGGATGTGTTTTTCTATTTTTATGTTGCGGGGATTATAGTCAGTGAAAGCTTGTCAAGCAAGTTGAAATGAATTATCACATAATGAATAATAATGATTTCTCTTTTCGTTGGGTTGAGAAATCCAAGAATGGGAGGATCCTTGACCTGGATTCTAACAAGGACACTGGAGGGAATCACATGGGCAGTAGGCATTAAAGAATGTATAATACACCCTTTACTACTCGTACAAAATTATTTTTAGTGTGGTGATATACTATTTACAATGTACTTGTTTAAGAGGTTCCTGTAAACACTGACAGCCAGTTTGCCATCAATGTGGCGGGTAACCCAGCAACGAAAATTGTTGGTCAAATATTAATAGTTAATTGGTAAGGTAAGCAAAAATTCCCAGTTAATGTGCCGTCCCATTTTTATTCCAGAGGCTATTTTTTAAGCCCCACTTAGCATATCTTAACGTTAACAAATCTTAACGTCTAGAACTTAAAATATGACATGTACAAGTTAATAACATTGTTCCTGCAAACCCTTTAATTATAGGTTACTTTTCAATTTTAAAACACCTCTGGTGTGGTGTATACGTAAGTTTACTTGTCCTCGATGTGATCGATGAATTTATATCGGACCCACTATAAGGTTACTCAAGGTCCGGATTCACAGCCATCATGCTGTCAGTTACAGAACAGGCAACAAACTTTCATCTCCTGAGTTCTCTAACATCAGGGAACATGCCAAGAAATGCAAACATAAAATCCAATATAAGGACTTTGAGATTATAGGTAGGGCATCTAGCCAACAACTTTTGGCCATTACAGAGTCTTTATTCATTAAGCATCTTGTTCCTCCCTTAAACAAGCAGTCGTCTTCATTCCTCTCTTGAGCCGACTCCCCTCCAAAACGGCTTTCCCTGTTTCCTTTATATATATATATATATATATATATATATATATATATATATATATATATATATATATATATATATATATATATATATATATGTCTATATATATGTATGTATATATGTATGTATGTATGTAGTATATATATATATATATATATATATATATATGTGTCTATATATATGTATATAGTATGTAGTATATATCAGATATATAGGTATTATATATGATATATATATTATATATATATATATATATATATATATATATATATATATATATATATATTATATATTATCATATATACATACATGTAAAGGGAGTGAGAACCCTAGTTGACAGATTCTTACATCTTACTTTAACATTTCCTTCGTGGACAAGTCCACTTTCAGACTTACGCTATATATAAGTACGCAGAAAGCACCCCTCCTAACCCCCTTCCCCCCAAAAAAAAAAAAAAAAAAAAAAAAAAAAAAAACTGATTACATGGCAGTGTTTTTCTGAACTCCTGTCACCAATCTCTCCATCTATAACTTTCCAGTTGAAAAGACTAACAAAAAGGAAAACGAGGTAAGCAAACTTCTTCTCGTGCTTTTCCAAGGAGACGCCGAGATGATGTTGGCCAACTTTCAACGTTAGTACTAACGCCTCTCTTATCACCGTTCCTAATTTCCTGCTTTCTTCCTCCGTCCTATATTACGATCCTGGGATCTGCAATGTACTGGTAGCCTGTCGTTTTCCCCCTGATATTCGGAAGCATATCAGAGATTAAAATCTCTTTTCAATTTTGCATCAGGACAGGCAACCATCCTGTTGTAAACGTGCTAATAACTATAAGATATAGACACATTGTAAGTGAACAATAATAAAAAGAAAGTAGAATAATTAATTGATTCATCATAACCATATCATTATTATTTTGATTGTATGGTTACATTAAAGAAGATTATCATGTATACATAAGTGTTTAACTTTATTTAAACACAAATTTCACAACATTCTGTCCTACCTCATTCAT
>NC_061106.1:6426757-6436757 GCF_015104395.2 Macrobrachium nipponense | reverse complement strand
TGGTTATCTTGTTAATAAATATGGGGTAGCAGATGCAAGTGAAGGTAACATTTCAAGTCAGTGTTTATACAATGCAATGACAAGTTAAATTAGTAAATGTGTAATATTATAGGAATTGCTCTGATTCAATATTACTTTATTGCGATGCCTATAGCGGGTTGATGTAGTAAATGAATATCACTTGTTTCAAAACAATTTCACAATTATTTTATGCTAAAACAGGTCTCGGATTGAGATGGGATTGTTAAGGAATGGGAATAGGAGAAAACAGTTGAAACAGGGAATGAGTGCTAGTAATAGGAGGTGAAGGGCCGACAAAACAAATTCTAATTTCATTTACCCTAGTCCGTGGACAGGATGGGCATACTCCGGGGCAGGGCGTCGGTGGAAGGACGTGGGTTTCTTGCAGGCTTCATTAAAGGACAGAAAGACACTTCTCGTCAGGCAGTGTTGTATAGGAACTTCTAAGATGGGCTTATGGAAGAGCGTTCAATGTGGACGTCAGGGCAGAGTCCGGTCTGCAGGTAGAGTAGGATCAAGTAGAGGCTAGCCGGGTCAGCAACAAGACGAAAAATTGAGATAGTTCCAGACAGTATGGTAAAGCGTCAGGTTAGGGCAAAATGCTGTTTGGTAGGCCAGGTCATTCCATATAGTATATACCAGTTGAAAGGAGGGCCGGTCACATCTAGTTCAGGCCAGCATGATTCTCCTGGGGTGCTTCCATCTCTACTGCTAATCCTTGTTAATTACCTGAAAAAGGCTACCATGGGTCAAGAGGTTTAGGGCGACCGTTGGTCATGCAAGTGTGTGTAGGCGACACGGAGGCGGAAGGGTTTCGATAACAATAGCAAGGGAAAGAGGTCAGGTAGAAGGCAGGAAGGGACAGGTCATCGAGGCATGTTAACTTGACGAGTTGGAGGGCGGCTAGCCGCTAATTGCTTCTTGTAAAATTAGACTTGGGACCGAAGTACAAAGGACTATAATAGATAGGAGGCATTATTCCGTTAATTGCAAGTAACCTTTGTAGGGATTTGGCATGTGGCTGGCAGTGACGTCTGACAAGAGGATGACAAGCTACTATGCAGGTTTGGAGAGTCGTTAAAATCTTATTTGCAAGGGAGAAGGGGCTTGACTCAAAATACAAGCTCTCACGGTGGTCCAAACGGTCA
Organism: Macrobrachium nipponense; assembly: GCF_015104395.2. Classification (NCBI taxonomy): domain Eukaryota; kingdom Metazoa; phylum Arthropoda; class Malacostraca; order Decapoda; family Palaemonidae; genus Macrobrachium; species Macrobrachium nipponense. The sequence goes on along the minus strand of NC_061106.1, from coordinate 6,435,588 downwards.
AAATAAGATGGATTTACTGGATTTGACATTTCCTGCTCCAGTATTTTATTCCTAATAAATATTCTTTCAGTTTTCGCAATTTGTTAAGGAAAATAAAAATAAAAAGAGGGTCCAAAATGGACGGTCGTAGCATCTCCCTACACCATGAAGATGTTAGACCGTCAGTTTTCTCTATAAATTTTGTGTGAAGAAAAATGTAAAAAATTGTACTCTTACTTAGATGCAGAAACGTAGGTTTAATGGCATATTCTGCTTTAACAGAGCATAGACCTACTGTATACTAGACTATATACCACAAGACTATGCAAGATGTTGTGTATGCAATATAGTTACTGTTTACTTGTGTAAACTTGTGTTGCATAATTTGAATAATTACTAGGGGACACACATGGCCAAAAATGCATTATTTTCGGAGTAACACGTTACAATTTTGGCACAAGATCAGACCTCATTGTTTGGTTAGTTTAATGTCAGTTTGGAAGCCTTTCTTGCAAACATGTTGAAAATCCCATTTGAAATGTTGTACCCTGTTAAGGACAGTATCCGAAAACGACAGTGATTAAATTGTGTTTTGCTGTAACTTTGGACTTAGTCAACATAAAACGACATTTATTGTGGCTAGATATATGTTTATGATGTTGAATAATCGTTTGAAAACATTTTTAGTTATGTATCTGTTACCCTTTATTCGGAATCCTAGATGACGGCGTCACTCATCGATATTGCCAAATGCCTTTTTAAGGAAATAGGTAATAAAAGTTGTTCATATAAGCCAAACATCCTTTCCCTCAATGGTAAATGTTTAAAATTGTTATTCATTTGGCCACTTATATCCAAATTTATTCATATTTAGTCATAAAACTTATAAAAGTGTTATTTTCAGTTTCAGCAACACAAACATTTCACAATTTATTTTGTCGTAACATTAATTAAGGTTGCATATACGAAATGCAAAGATCTGATTCCAGAAAACATTCTCAAGGAGTGATCTGCAAAAAAACCTGTCCTCTCACAAGAAAACATCTTATATCTCTTAAGCGGCTAAGGACCTGCTCATTGGAAATCTACGCCGATGACCTTTACAATCTGCCTTCAAAGGGGCCTGCTGATCTAAGCCTACCTGCTGTGTACCGCACAGCAAAATCCCTCTCAGAAATAATTGGAGAAAACTCGGAAAAAATTGAGGAAACAAATGATAAATTTTCAAGAATCTAGGACGTGATCAAAGGATTACAGGAATCCTTAAAGTCTTGAAACTATGCAAACAAATAACAATCTCACACAGATCTTGGATGTGACCAAAGGAGGGCATGAATCATCAGGCAAATGTAAAGAAAGCCACCAGACTCCTTTTAATGTGACATCCATTATTTTCCTCGCCTCCCAGCAAAACGGGAGAAGTGAGGGTGTGCGACAAAGTCGAGATGGCCATGCCCACCCAGGTGTCAACTGGCCTCTCTCCCTAGGTTGAAGTGCCCCCATCACCAATAGACTGTGGACCGTTGGACTCCCAACCTCCCCTCCCTCCCCAGTGCCTCCGATGGAAGATAGATCTTCAGTGACGATCACCAGCCCGAGTGAATCTCCCAACCTTATCTCTCCCCCAAAATCCCCCATCGTGGATATGGATGGCAATGATCATGAGTGGTCTGGCGGGTGGCAGACACAAACAAGTAGAAAAAAGAAAAGAGCCGCTTGTTTGCCCGCTGGACCAAGGTCCAACAATTATGATTCACCTTGCCCAAAACCTGAGAAGAGATCTTCTCGCTAGACGCCATAGCGGAGAGAGTCAAGTTTCTCACGGGATCCGACCGCCTCATCTCCCATGAACTCCCATGCAAAATTAAACATAAAGTGGTTTACAGGATTACCTGCCTATTTCAACATCTCGATATTCTTAAAGGCGAGAATTTCGGACCTAATATAATTCTCTCAAGATATAAAGTAATCTGGGACCAACCAACCCCCTCCCCAGGGGAACTTACTGACACCCCAAGCAGGGTCACTTCCACCACAAGTGACAGCCAGCCTCCCACAGTGAGTGACTGCCCACACGCGTGGGTAACCTCCCATCCACACAATGGATCAGTGACTTCATCTCCAATCTTTGTGAGTAGCCATGGATACTCTTGGAATAGTTTTAGCTTCAAACGGAACATTTGTCTTCTGAACATGTTCTGCAATAGCTTCAAAGGCATCATTGCATTGCAAGAAACGCTCCTCTGGCCACCTGACTTTCTCATCTTCGATTCAATACATAAAGACTTCAGAGCCTTCTCGACTTCATCGATGCAAGTTACAGGACAAAACGTAGCCAGTCGCCCAAAAGGGGCTTTTCTTTCCTGTGGCATAAATCATTAGACAACATGGTAAATGTGTTGACCTACAGGAGTGACAGATTGCTGTGGCTTCAAGTGGCAGTAGGGGACTCAAAGATCATTAAGATCATAATAATTAATGTTTATATGCCCTTGGAAAATAACAACAATTTTTATCAATACTGCATGATCCTAGGTGAGATACACAGTATTATTCACGATTTTCCTGCTGATCAAATCTGTATAATCGGGGACCTTAATTCTCACCCCACAACACAATTTTATGATGAAGTTACTCGCGTCTGTCAAAATCATGCTCTCCAAATTAGCGATGTAATACTCCTCTTATTCCTATGTGCAAAATAGAACGGACACTATTACAACCTCCTGGCTGTACCATTGCGTCACATCTCCACAATTTCGTGATTCTATTATGTCCTGCAATATTCGCTATGATCTTGCAACGGGCTACAATCACATCCCTTTACAGGTGTCATTCAGTACCCCATCTCTTCCTACCATGAACCCACTAACTGATCGCCCACCAGCTGTAAAATGGAATTTTAAAAACCAACAGAAAACCAGATACTTTAGGGTGACTACAGAAACCAAGTTGCGTTCAATAGTTCAACCAGCAGATGGCTTACTTTGTACTAACACAAATTGACCACCACAGGATAGATCTGAAAAAATTCTATTTGAACATAGAGATACCTTTAGATTTCGTCAAGGTAACTCTTGTAATATAACTGGATGGAATGACTTGGTTAAGGATCTGTATACTTATTCACGAGAAATGTTTTTACTATGGAGGCAAAATGGTAGCCCGAGGGAAGGTAGGCAGAAACGAGTTGCTGTGGACGGGATCTTTAGTGAACCAAGACCTACTTTGCCTGGAGTTCTTGGTCCATTTATTTTTAGTGTATACAATTGATATGGTTGTTGACTTGGAAAACAAGATTGTTCGGTAATGCCGATGGTGGTTGTAGTAAAGTCTCCACTTATGAGAAATGAAGCTGCCCTTAGCCTCAATCGGGACTTGGACCGGATCAGGGAATGGTGTAGTCGGCAGGGTATGAGGCTGAACTCCAGTAAAATGAAAATACTATTGGTTAGCAGATCTTGAATGAGTCTGAAGCTTTGATTATTCTAGTTGTAACTTCTGAAATACATCTAATGAAAGCTTCATCAAATGCCGACCAAAAGTTAGGTATTGTACATAAGTCTCATTGATATATAATTGATAAAATCAACGTAAATTGTGTGTCATTTGTGCTTCATCTTCTAGAATACTGTTCTCCAGTGTGGATGTCTGCTTCTGCCATAGATTTATCTCTTTAAGATCGAGTGCTTCGTGGTGGTGTGTTCTGCTTTTCAACATTAGCAATTATGACTTGGAACATTGTTGAATGGTCTCTCTTTTATTTTTTTATTTTTTTTTTTAGTACGCTGTATTTCAGCAGAGCTCTTTCACATTTACAATTGAAATCTAATACCTTTTTCCTGCCGAGAGCAGCCAGATTCGCTGAACAGAGCATGTTGTGCAATTGGAACTTCATAAGTTCAAAGGAAGATACAATGTAATAATACCCTAATCTTATTCTCCTTACATTTTAATGCAATTTTTTCTATTTAATAATTTATTAATTTATTTTTTTCTTTTCTAATAAGTGGGGTCTCCTCCTCTATTTCCCTTTACCTCTTGCTTTTCCTAATGAACACCATATATTCCTTGAAAGCTTGAATTTCAAGTCAGTGGCCCATAGGGGCTTGTTCCATATGAATAGGTTTCTTCATAATAATATATATATATATTATATATATATATATATATATATATATATATATATATATATATACATATATACATATATATACATATACATTCATATATGAAAAATTCCAAGATGTTCGTTTACATGGTAACAGAATGTCAATGAACTTTGGAATAAAATTATTACCGGTATCTACAGAGCACAAGTGAAAATGCAGCCAGAAAGTTGTACTGAATCCCCATGATATAGGGGAATCCCTTTGAACTCTACGGATAGGGCAGGTAGATGAACGCACAGGAAATATGGAGCGTTAAATTTTCTTTCATAGGATGATTAGAAGTCGGCTGGAAGTCATTGACAAAGAGGGAAAGTGTAGGTAAAATAACAGAACCTTGAGGGAGGAATCTCTTGAGAAGAGGAAGGCAACGCTTACTGCTATAGCAAGAACATCCAATATAAGGGTGGCACTTGAAAAGCTAAAAGCATGTTTACAGAGAGATGTAAGACCTTATGAGGAAGTTTTGCTCCCTAACCACACAATGATCTTTGGCTCATTGAGACATATATGAAACTACTTACAAGAAAATGACCAACACAAGTGGTATCGGGAAGATGGTCAATCATAGGTTTTGTCAAATGAAAACAGTACTTATGGCCTGAAAGGAAATATAGATTCAAGTTGCTTGATGATCTACATATGATGAATGTTGAAGCAATTGGACAGCATTTGGAAGTAGCTGTGATGATTGGAACCAGTGCAGATCAAAGGAGCAAATTATTCACACACCTCCTTAAGAGATTATACAAGAATACTTGTATCTAGGCCAAACAACCTTCCATCCTTTATGGTTGCAGAAACCATAGGAATGGCACAGGGCTAAAGTAGAGAGAAGCAGAAGCACATAGAAAAATGGTATTTCAGAGAGGAGAGTTGACTGAGAAAATGATTGTTAGAATGTATTCGCTTCACTTGGAGAGGACGCTATACCTCGATCTGAATGGAAGCTACAAGGAAATTTCAACTTGCAGAAGTTATTGGAATAGTTCCAGTTTTTTTTTTTTTTTTTTGTCCAAACCGATTTTTACACAGCACAAATGAAATTCTTCATTAAAGGTACGGGAATTTAGACAGTCCCTTGAGATTTACAATCCACAGCAAATAGTATATACTTACCTTCCATCGATACCTAGATATCGAAGAAGCAGGATTTGTCACTCCTATTAAGGAGGATGAGAAAGAAATTAAAGAAGGTATCTAGGCTTTGATATCTGAGGATAAGCCCTCACTGACCATAGGTGCCACAAGGTGGGAGATTCAGTATTCAAAGCATTCCAAAAATGTTCAGAAGTCAGCCCACTAGGAACGCTCAGCATAGAAGCTATAGAGAACAAATTCATGTGAAGTAAGTGACGTTTAATGTAAAAGTAGTGATGTGTCCCGAGGACACAAGAGAGGGAGAAATTTTGTATGAGGGATTTGAAATTGACTAATGGTCAAGGATGATCATATGAAGGCCATGCTTATATGGGACATATATTAAGTATTAAATAATGATTGAAAGGGCCACCCGGTGTTGTTAATTGAAGTTTATTAGTCAGAGAACTTCAGTGTGTCTGCAAGAGGTTAATAAAGACGTTGGAGAAAGAAACAAGACTGATTTTAGAACAAAGGGCTTTAGGTTTGTGCAAGTTATAGCAAACAAAAGACCCATCATTGGAAGAAAGCATAGGGGAAGGCTTTGGTTAAGATTTAAAAGATAAAAGTAATAACGGCTATCTGGGTTACTGAGATGTCGGCGGAGTTGACACAAGCTTGTCATTATAATCTAAAATTGGGAAAGATGTTTGCATTGCTTAAAAAACATATCTTGCCAGTTCTTTGTCGTTGGATGTAAAAAGAAAGAGAAAGTGTAAAGAATATGCCAGACTATTCAACGTATGAGTGAGCAGGGAATATGTAGTAAATATAGTGACTTGTGGAACTTACCATCATTTTGCTTATTGTAATGGAGGTTTTCTTGGTCACCAATATATACTCAAATGCTGACCAAATTTTTCTCGAAATATGTCTATATATTGCAGGTTTATTCATAAACAAAGAAACTGTCACCTAAGTGTTCCCTTTTCACGCTGACTCGTTGTTCTTGAGAGTCTATCATTACTTGTGAGGTCATTGTGACATGGTATTAATATAGGCTTAAATTTTGCGATCTCTCTCTCTCTCTCTCTCTCTCTCTGCTAATTAGTAAGCTATTCTTATAAATTACGGTTATTTTCTCATTCCATATGTTGACAAAAAAATGGATATTATTGCAATATCATAAGTTATCTAACAAAGAATTAGCCAAAAAACCAAAAAAAAAAACAAGGACTCAAAAAACTGGAAAGAATTACCTTCGATTAATTTTTTTTTAATTACTTAAGAAATATGCATGGATATTCTGAATTTAAGCTTATAAAAAGGAGTTTCATACAGTGTCACACAAGCAAATTTTTTTTCAACTTTTAGCACCAATCTTTTTCTTTTATTTATTTATTTGTTTATTTATGTTTACTGTAAAATCGATGCCAAGCCCGTTCTTTAATCTGGGATCCCCCATCGGTCTTCACAATTACTCCCAAAAGATGTTCGTGTTGCTTGAATAGTATATAATACCTGAGTGGATGTTACACGGTGTCCAAAAGTGATCTTCAAAATCTTAAAATACTTTGGTTACATTTAATGTTTACATGTGAATAAATGAAACAAAACCAGAATGCTTATCAAGTCACTGTAGATGGCTAGCAGTCCCTTTCTTGTTAGAATCGTAAGAGTAACTTAACTTTATTTCTTATTATAATTTCATGGCTGATTTCTTATTATTTATCTTTATTGTAAGCAACAACCAAGAGCCGGTAAGAAGTTAATTACTTGAAAGTCGAAATTAGTTTCAAGCCGTCGATATTCAAGTTATTGTTCCTGCTGCGACCATTGTGTCCTTTTTTTTTTTTTTTTTCTAACCGCTATTCCCCTTTCATGTATGTTAAGTAACAATACGTCCTTCGAATATTCAACAGATGTTTGGCTCTCTTCTTACGCTGTTCAACCTGTGGTAAGGGTAGGCTGAAAATCTTTGTATTACTGTGTACCGAACGTCCTTATTTCTCATTATCTTGTGTGGTACCAGACTTGTCTCATGTATGAAAAGAAAACGATCCTTTACAGAAAACACTCGGACTGGCTTGTTACACCCTCTACCGTTTTATCTGAGTGTAAGAAGAAACAAATTAGTAACTGACCGAATGATTATATTACTTCAAATTTAATACTATCATTGAGCTATCCAGATTCAAATTTCAGGTGGTGCAAAGAAGTTGGCATTGGAAATCTCTAGGGAAGTAAGGGAATTTATGGTCTGAGTATAGTTTGTGCTAGACGTGAGCTATACATATTAATGAATTTAAGAATATTTTGTTTAAATGTATGTTGATTAAATTATTAAAGAATAACAGTTGAGTAGAGACAACTGAAACTAGTATCAGTTGTATAGAACTTTTGATGAAACAAAAGAAATATAGTATAAGAAATATTTCACATTACTCGTGTTTACCATTTTTCCTTTCACATTTCGATTTATTTTCGCATGTAGTAATATGTAAAAGTTTTCTCTTTCTTAAACACAATTTGCATCGCTGTTAATTACTCCTATCGAAATACTTTAGCTAATGATACACCGTACCTCAAATTGCTTTAACAATTACGGTACTTGAAAGGTCTAGAAGTCTTAAAATTAACTCGGGGGAACCTTTCCGATATTGACGACTTTGAACGACTTTCGGATATTCGATAAACAGAGGAGGAAGTTCTGCTTTCTCCCTCAACCCCGTATCTGCTAAATCATCCGATATCACGCTACTCTCTAACGGATTTGCAATAATTGTCCCGTTTATTTCTTTCAAAATCGATTTCAGACGATGGTGGCTGCAAAGGAGATTATCGTTCCCTCCATTTGCTCCACTCCTTTAGAGGTCTATCCATTTTTATAGTAAGAAAGCTATCAAAGTTCATCTGAAAAGAATGTGTTTACTGATAAGCGCGCTGAATTTTCTACCAATTTGTAAGTTCTCTGTATAGGACAAATTAGTATTATTGCAAGTATCCGAGACATCTCTAAATTAAATGTTATTCTAAGATAAACAATGAGGAAAGGTGTATGTATATATATATATATATATATATATATATATATAATATATATATATATATATATATATATATATATATCCGTAAAAAGAACCCAGTAGTGACTGCCACCTTCTTACTTTAACTACTGTTTTGAAGATTGACCCGTAGTACAGAAAAAACGGATCATCACCGAAGGTTGATCAACATGAAGTTCAACCTCTAGGCACACTCACCTCTATCTCGCAAGTTCTGTTTTGCCTGCTGGATATTAAGGCCCTTCCCTTCCAGTTCAGAGGTACCCCTTGAACCCAGAACTTTATAAGTAATTCTTCCTATCTCCCAACATTTCCAAATTATAGACTATAACAACCTATCTGAACGTTACTCTTGCAATTCGTCATCCTCTTTTCCCGTTCAACAGCTACATTTGCAATAGATTCGCACTCATCAATATCTTCCACCTTCTTTTTTTATTTGAATGCATTCAACACAAACGCTTTACTTCCTTAAAAGATACTATACCTTCGCCCTCCACAGACTTCTTTTCTTTCAGAACCCTTCCATGCAACCCGA
>NC_061106.1:6409257-6416757 GCF_015104395.2 Macrobrachium nipponense | reverse complement strand
ATCCTGCTTCTTGTAGTTTCTTGAAAACTTTCCTCAGAATCTTCAGATGTTCTTCCCACGTTGTAGAGTAAATCACGATGTCATCTAGGTATACACCTACTCCTTCTATTGATCCTAGCAATTGATCCATCACTCGTTGAAATGTGGCGGGTGCATTCATCAGTCCAACGGCAGAACAGTATACTGATATAGTCCAAATGGAGTAATAAAAGCTGACAGCAACTTTGCATTCTCATCTAAGGGAAGTTTGATAATATCCTTTCAACAAGTCTATCTTGGAAACACTTGGCTTGCCCAATATTATCAAGTAACTGATCTATAAGAGGCAAAGGATATTATCAGCCACACTGATAGAATTCAGCTTCCTATAATCAGTACACATCCTAAATGACCATCTGGTTTCTTCACCAACACACATGGAGAACTGAAGTGACTTGAACTGGGTTCTGCTAATCCATGTTGCAGCAAATACTCAACTTCTTTCTTCAAAACATCTCGATGATACGGTGATAAGCGGTAGGCTCTTTGCTTGAAAGGTCTTCCATCTTCTTGAATCTTGATTTCATGCTTAGTCAGATTAGTACGTCTAGGCACATCTGAAAAAATTTCTGGAAAACTTCTAATTACTTCACTTAAGTCTTCACCTTGTTCAACATTCAGATGTTTCAGTTTATCCTCCAAATTTTCCAAAATTGAAGAATTATTCATCTTGCTTGCAGCTCCCCAATTCGTAGCCATCATCGTCTTCTGTAGATAAAGTTGTTTGGGTTACTGACACAGTTTCAGTTTTAGTTTCTGAGAAATAAGGTTTCATGAGGTTCACATGTATCTTCCTTTGTTTTCTTCTTCTTTCTGGTGTTTCAATCACATAAGTTCTATCACTTAACTTCTGAATTATCTTGTAAGGACATTGAAATTTATTAGTGAGGGGAAATCTCTTGACAGGTAAGAACACTAACACTTGTTGACCAACACTAAAACTTCTTAGCTTAGCCTTAGCATCAAATCTCCTTTTCATTTTCTCTTGACTCAATTTCAAGTTTTCTAAAGAGAATTTTCTAATCTCTTTCAACCTTTTCCTTAAATTCTTCACACTCTCCTTGGCTTTCCTCTTGATTTTCTTCCCAATTTTCTGAAAGAATCTTCAACGGTCCCCTCTAACTTCTCTTCCAAAAATCATTTCTTTAGGTGAACATCCCATACTTTCTTGATAAGCATTCCTAACTTCAAACAACATTAATGGTAAAACCAACATCCCATTCTCTTCCTGACTCAGAACAATACTTTGTCAGCATACTTTTCAATGTCTGGTGGAACCTTCTAAGGCACCTTGAGTTTCTGGATGATAGGCAGTGGATAACTGTTGTTTCACTCCTAACAAATTCATCACATCCTGGAATAACTTTGAAGTAAAGTTTGTTCCTCTGTCACTTTGTACTATTTCTGGTATACCAAACTTTGAGAAAAACTCCACAAGTTTTTCAACAACTATCTTGGCAGATATGTTTCTAACAGGGATTGCTTCTGGATATCTTGTCACAGGACACATTAATGTTAGCAAATACTCATTTCCTTTCATTGTCTTCGGCAATGGTCCAACCATATTATAATCACTTTGCTAAAGGGTACTCCTCTAACTTCTATAGGTTGTAGGGGGGACTTCTTGATGGTTTCATTCGGTTTTCCAGCTATCTGGCAGGTATGACACTCACGACAGAACCTGCTAACATCTTTGTGAAGTCCAGGCCAGAAAAAAATATTTCATGATCTTCTCCACAGTCTTCCTGATTCCCATATGTCCAGACTCATGAGCTACTGCAACCACTTGCTTTCTCACGGATATGGAATCAAATTTGATGATATTCGCCCCATACAGCATCTCCTGTACATCTGTAGGTTTATACTTCCTCATCAGCAAACCTTCCTTCAGATAGTAACAGGTAGGAGTTTGGTTGTTGCATATCTTCTCGATCAACAACTCTGAAGAACAAATAGTTAACGATGCAACCTCTTCTTTGCAAGTCCATCAGCTTCTCTCTTGTCACTTGACCAACTTCAATGGTTGAATTCTCAATATCTGCTAACTCCAAGCTACTGTAGTTTCATACTGTCTTCAGTAACACTTTGACTACTCGGAGTCTCTTCAGGAACATCAGGTTCTTCTTCTTCGTCGTCGTTGTCTTCTTCATCTTCTTGGGAAATCTCTTCTTGGTCAGCACTATGGGAAACTTCACTTCCCTGGAATAATTCTTCTAAGCACAAAGATCCTTCACTTGATCCTTCTTGGGTGTAAATCCTCAGTTTGCTTCACTTGCAGTCGTAGTCCTCTTCATACTTCTGGTAGTTACACTACTGAAACAGCTGGGGGTTATTCTTCTCCAACTCTACTGTAGACTAATCCTCAATGGTTTGTCTGTCACTACAGGACAAGGAATAAAAATGGCACCACCACCAACTTCCATTCCCCAACCAGAACATGTAATTTACAAAGGGGAAACGTAATGCCTTCCACAGCCAGTGAGTCCTTTACAGCAAAATCAACATTCCTGTCACCAATTCACATGACAGGTGTAAGCGGCATATAGGAGTTACTTCCTCTCCTCCTATACCCTTCAAAATAACTGAATCTCCTGTGAGACTCTTCTCCAACTGAGGGTGAGAACCACGTACTACCACACTATGGTTACTCCCTGTATCACGTAATATATCTTGACTGGTACCTGCATACTTCCTTCTTGAGTTGACAGCATACCCTCATAGATATATGGCTTAAAAGCCTCCACACTGCTCAGCCACTCACTGCTTGAGGTAACATTTCCACTGGTTGCTAAACATTCCAGCTTGTTTAGTTTCATTCTTGTCTGGAGTCTGATTCTTTCCCACACTGCTCTTCGTAGTTTGTTTCACCTGATCACCTTTTTACAACTTGACCAACTGGTTTTGACTGCTGTTGATTCTGGTAACACTCTTGACTGTAGTGTCCTACTCTTCCACACTTGAAACAGACAACATTAGGTTTCTGTAACTGTCTTGAAAAACTGGATGAGGATTTCACATTAGTTTGCTGAGGTGTATTACCTTGTGTACTTACTAGTATATCACTGGTAGGTTTCCCATTAAATTTGTTCCTGTTATTTGGAAAAGACTTAAAACCTGGGCGTTGTTGACTCTGGTACTTGACATTGTAATTACGTTTACTACTGATTATATTATAATTTCACTTAGTGTAGCAGCTTTGTCAAGTTTCTTCACTTCTCTCTCTCATTAAATAGGCTCTTATATGTTCAGGAATTCCCTTAGATACTGTTCAAGAACAAGTAACTCTCTTCTAACTCATCAAAAGTTTTAACTTTAGCAGCTTTCTACCCAATGTTTGAAACACCTTCTCACTTTATACGCATAATCTAAGAATGTTCCCTTCTCATCTTTTCTTAAATCTAAATCTTTCATTGTAGTACTCTGGGGTCATCTGGTAAACTTGTAGCACACTGTGTTTAAGTACCTTGTAGTCCTTTACACTGATCAGCTGTTAAGGCTAGATAAGCACTTCTCCCTTTACCAATTAAGACACTTTGTAGCAAAACTGACCATTTATCCTCTGGCCATCCCATACCTGAAGCCACTTTCTCAAAGTGATCAAAAACTCATCTGAGCTTCTTCAGTAAACTTAGGGATTAACTTCTGTACTCTCACTACATCAAATACAGGGTCTTGATTACCTTGGTTAGGGTTAGACGTGTTACAGGTAATGTGGATCTAGCTCTTATTAATTCCATTTCCCTTTCATGTCTTGCGATTTCTCTTTCCTCTTTTATCCTTTCCTTTCTCCTCTTCTTGCTGCTGCGTTTTCTTCTTCTCTTTCTCTTCTTTCTTGTTTCTCCCTGTCTATTCTTTCTCTTTCAGCAAGCATTTTTTAGCTTAATCAAATTCTCTTCTGTTTCAATGCGTCTAAGCTCTAACTCTGCATCACTTTTCTCTTTCTTTTCTGCTTGCTTATTTATGAGATCAGCACGTGCTACATTCAACAACTCTTGAGCCAATTCTAACTCATCTTCATCAGTTATTCTACCATAGTTTATAATGATTCCATAGCAATACATCTTATTTGTGCCTTTACCATACTAGTGGACACATAACCACCACATGCCTCTGCTAAAGCGCTCCACTGTGCGTCTATCAGAGTGGTTTCAGACAAAACTTGGATGGAAGGGCTGCTAAAAATTCCTGAACATTGAACTGAGCCATTTTCCTCTAAGTATCAATTTACATTCAATACAATAAATGCCAAAACAAAAACTATATGGTCACTCTCCTAACAAAATATATCCTAACACCACCAGTATATTCTAGTGATAATGAAATCTGCTTTCCCTTCCCGGGTCTCTGGCACCATTAAACAATAGGTACTAAGTGCCAAACATCTGGTTACCATGCATCAAATATTACCTCACCAAAAGCCAGACACCTGAACCCTAACATGTTTTAAACGACTGAATACTCTAAAGGCAACAGTGATTCCTTAACACTTACCAGTATTGCAGAAAACAAAATCAGACTAAGTTTCATCAAAACAGGTGTGAGGTAATCTTGTAAGTAATTAATTAATCAAAGGGCATCACTCCATCAACAACTTAAAAAGTCTAAGTATTTCCCTGATTTCAGTTTCAGAAGTCTAAGTACTTCCCTGGTTCTAAGTCACTTCAAGTAAAATTGAAGGAAAGCAAATCAATTACCACTCTATGTTTTCTACTTAACATCAATATAATCATAATCATATATACTGGTATAAAATTAAAACACTTATAAAAATTTTAAATACAAAAATTTTATTATTAAATTCAAAATTTATAAGTGAAATTCACAATATCAGGGAAAAATTACTGTTACTTGAAAACAAAGTAAAGTTTAATTAATTCTTGAATCAAATTAAGTAAAATTAAATCAAAATTAATTTATCACAAAATTCAAGAAAATTAATTCAATCAAATTGAAAAGGGTTAGGCAATCAATTGAAAATTTGAAATTAATTCACAAGTGCTAAACAATAATAAAACCTGAAAAGAATTCTAAGTAAATGAAAATTAATTCACAAATGTTAGATTTAATTAAATGTGCAATGATTAAGCAATGAAAATAACTAAGTCAATCTTAAATTGTGAATGCAAATGAAAATATAAAATAAAAAGACATACTTCAATAAGAAAATGAAATAGTGCACAAACAATGGAACAAACAGAAACACAAAAAATCAGCAATGTGTAAAAGTGTAAATTTTTCTCTCAAAACACTGTAACCAACAGTTTTTTACCAAACCTTCACAACCATCTGTTATTAGTTAACCACAGTTCCTATCAATTATTAGTTAACCACATCCCTATCCATTATTAGTTAAACACAATTCCTATCCGTATTAGTTGCAACTAATAAAAAATATAACACACCTTTACCTTTTTGGTATACCAACTTCTTTCTCTCTTGCTGCAGCTTGTATATACACTTTCACAAAAACCGGGCGCTGTTACGAAACAATGTCTGTTCAGATTCCACAAAGAAACTAAATAACACTAAATAAACTCTAAGAAATATCAAATATGAAATTCTAAGTTACGAGTGACCAATTTACGTTACGTTAATATAATCTCAATGATGTCGAGGGAGAGAGAGAGAGAGAGAGAGAGAGAGAGAGAGAGAGAGAGAGAGAGAGATACGTTAATGCCTCGAGGTTCTATGATAGAGTAAAAATTCTTCCCTTGCGGAAACTGGATTGGAGAGATGGCAAAAACGTTCTTGAAGACGAATGCTTCCAGTAGCTTTGAAATCTTCATAAAGAAATGTGTAACATGCACGTGGTTTTGATCAAAGATATAACGCGTACGAGTCCAGTTTGTTAAAAAAAAAAAAAAGACGTACTCTACTCGATCGAACGGAGGCTGAGCGACAATTAAAGATTGACATGTTTTGATAACAACGCAAGACTTAATTATTTCGCTATCACATGCGTTGACAGATTTAGGAAAGCAAACGGATCTCGCAGACCCTCCAATCTTAAAGTGTTGACATAAAAGTTAAACATTCGTAGTTTCGAACTGGACAAAGAATCTCTCTCTTTTTACGTTAATTATATATTATATTACAACATGTAATGCAAAATCTGAACACACATTTTAAAACATCCTATTCTAAGCTATCTAGGAATCTGAAAAATGTTGCATAATTCTACATGACATTTCAAAGAGGGGAACATGCATTTTGAAAGAAGCAATATATAATAATATATATATATATATATTATATATATATATATATATATATATATATGTGTGTGTATGTATGTGTTTGCGTGTGTGTATAAACAGCACCTTTAGCACATTAACACATAATTTGTTATGGTAGCAATCCATGAGAGGATAAAGAGGAAATGTAGGCAGAAAAAATATTGATGTTACCGGAGATTGACTAAATAAAATAAAAAAGTCAGGTCTTCACCATCGCCTCTAGTTACTGATGGAACGATGGAGAGAGAGAAAAAAGTGGGACATATGTCTACTCTTGCGGTGAGGCTGCCAGTTTTCATTCTGTTGAGCATCACAAAGCCACTATCTCCCGCTATTTTTTTCTGTTTTGAAAATGTTGTCCAGTACGACGTGACTTTTAATCCTTTCTGGGTCCTCCACTGTGACATTTACTCACATTTTATTTCAGAGGTAATGTCTTTCCTTTATGAAAAACATACTCATAGATAGAATCTGGAATCTTGACGTTGTCAATATTTGCATCATATCCATAGTTTCCGTTACTTTTTTATTTTGTATTGTTTTCTACCAAATAGCACGATGAAGTTTTCAGTTTGAGATAAGTAGAAATCACGAAACTCGGCAATCCATCCAAACGAATGTAGTCGGTACTGTGAATTTTAAGGTGAAAATAAGGACTGAAATGTTCAGCATTAACTTTGGTTATATGAATGAAAATGGCAAAAACTATCGTTTTTCTCGCCTCTTATTATATATCTAATTCACGTTTTTTTTTTTCTCTAGAAACAACGTCTGTGTTTTGTTCCTTCCTGATTCAGACTGTTCAAAGTATGCATGATAAAGTTGGAGTCCGCACCATCACTGGTTAATTGCAATGTTTCTTTTCGTTCTGGCTCAGTTGTGTGATATCTAAAAAGTGCTTGTTACTATTAACAAATCTAATGTACAATATTTGATCTAACATCCATTTCCTACCATCCGTTTCTCTAATTACAGTTACCAGTATTATATTAGTTTCAGTTTTAGACAGTTTCAAGATCCTTAATCCAGAACTGTTTGAAATCTGGCTATTGAAATATACTTTTAACTGGACACTTCATCCTGATACGTTTCTGATTTCAAGGTTGTCGTGATTGCAGGAAATAGACACAATGAAACAGTAATTGTTGATAGCCTGAATTTTTGATTATATATATCAGTGTTCGTTCGAGACCTATGATTTTCTAGGTGGAACTGCCACACAAAA
>NC_061106.1:6376757-6404257 GCF_015104395.2 Macrobrachium nipponense | reverse complement strand
TCAACCTCCACATCCAAAGGGGAAATCAGTAATCTTGTGAAATTATTGGAGGTAAAAAGAAGAAACGGCGTACAATTTTAAACTCGGTGAACGTTACAGTTTTACGAGAAGGAACAATATCGAATAAAAGTCGTATGGAAACTAACCATGTAAGACAAAAATTTTAGAATTAATGCAAGGTATATTAGGCGGGAATAACGACTAAATTTAGCATATTTTTGTTTGCGTCTACCTCCGTGTCCGTCTTGTCCAGTAAACAAATCTGAGCAGAAATGTTGAGTATAGAGCCTAGAGCAATTCAAATAGATTTTATTGCTGCTTTCGATTTAGTACATCATAAGCCACTTGTATATGAACTTCTGAATCTTGGAGGTGGATATGTTTTAGGATTACTTCAAGATTTCCTTGCAGATATAAACAGTTAACCTGTCGATGGGATCCGTGGTGAACCAAGACCTATTGGGTCTGTAATA
The DNA here is from genome assembly GCF_015104395.2 of Macrobrachium nipponense. Classification (NCBI taxonomy): domain Eukaryota; kingdom Metazoa; phylum Arthropoda; class Malacostraca; order Decapoda; family Palaemonidae; genus Macrobrachium; species Macrobrachium nipponense. Next base: position 6,403,784 of record NC_061106.1, on the reverse strand, counting down.
ATTTCACTGTTATTTTTGTGTATATCAGTTATGTGGTTGTTGGTCTGGAAAATAAGCTTATTCAGTGAGCCAATGAAGCAACTTTGTGGATTGTAGTGAAGTCTCCACTCATAAAAATTAAGCTGCCCTTAGTCTAAACTGTGATATGTGGTGTGTGTGTGTCTGAACTCTAATAAAACGAAAAAACTACAAAATTTCCCACCCCTTCCTCCCCGGCAGGCGCCTGGGATTCTGTTAAATGAGCTTGAAACTTTAACTATACTTCAGACTTATATCTTACTTTTAAGAAACTTCTGGTGAAATTGTCAGCAAACCCTGCACGGAAGTTAGGTATTGTATGTAAGACCTCATATCTCCATAACTGTATTAAAATTAGTGCAACCTGTTTTTATGTCATTTGTCGGTCCTTTTTCTAGAATACATTCTGTGTGAATTTCTGCCTCCGCCAGATATTTATCTCTTCTAGGCAAAGTGGTTTGTGTGGTAGGTTTCTTTTTCTTAACATTAGCAATTATGACTTGGACCATCGACTGATGGTCTGTCTCTGTTTCGTCCAATTTTTCATAAGTTGTTTTAATTGCGATCTTTCACATTTAGCAATTGACCCCTGATCTTTTCTTGTCGAGAGCAACAGATTTTCTGAACAGCAGCAGGAATAAATGTGCCTCACTTACGAACTTCTCAGTAGTTGAGGTCCTTTATTCTTTATATCGTTGGACTGTGGAACATTTCCTGAAGATGTTGGCAATTGGAACCTGAAATTTTTTCAAGCGAAGAAGCAATGTATTGGTACCTTAGAACAAATTTCCTTCATTTTACAATTTTCTTACATGTTTGTCTATATATTTTTTCATTTTAATAATTTATTTTCTCGTTTTAGGAACTGATCTCATTCTGTGTTTCCTATTACCTTCTGTTACTTCTTTTAAATGAACACCTCAATCTTGGAAGCCTGAATTTCAAGTCATTGGGTCTTATGCCTTGTTCATTATGAATAGGTTTCATCTGATTAATAATAATAATAATAATTCCTTCGCTGGTTAAATTTATTATCTAAAATTCCTATAAATAAACCACTTCAATTTTCAGATTGATTAGTAGGTGATTATTCGAGAAAATACCAAGGCTGTCTGCTGAAACGATTTTTACGCCTCTTTATTACTGAAATCTGTTGGTTGTATCTGTGTATCTCCTTCGCATCCAGTTACTTGTACCACCTTACTGTTGATGGAATTAAATTTCAACCACAATCCTGCTTTCTGACTGCTTCGCCAATCGCTACAGCTTCTCTTTTCAAGTACTATTTGACACAGAACCTTGTCAAATTTTTATCATTACTTTTGGTCAGCGTCTCACTTTTAATTCCGTCATCTGAGATTTTCTATTTTTTAGCCTTTTCAATTTGTATGTACATATTCAACACTGGTTTTGATAAACATTATCAAATTAATAAGAACCTGTTCCACGCCTGCATTACTCTAAACTGCTGTTAATCTTTTATATTCAGCAACCTGTAAAATTTTGATATACAATTACATTGTTTTAAGGTTCAGTTAGCTAGCTATGTTTTCTATTAGCTTTCCTATACTAGTAGAACTTCTTTTTTTCCTGTAGGTACTTGTTCAATTGTTTTACTCTTGTTTTTATTTTCCTCACTCACTTATTATCTGCCTCGCCTATCCTCTCGTATCTTTTACACACTATTTCTCAACCGTCACACAACTGGATTCTCAAAATATCTTTTTTATTTTCACAAAATCCGTAATTACAATATCCAACCGCTCATATGCATACTTTCCTTAAATATCTATACCCGCATATTAATACTGCAGGCTCCGTAAGTCGAACCTTGGAACCTTGTCGTACATGCGTAATACGCTTCTTTGTTGCCTTTTACCCGTTACAGAAGTACTCTGAAAAAAAAGAAAAAAAAAAAAACACGGACCATCCTGTTCCGTTGCATTTCATGTCAGTGCCACTCAAAACCGTGAAGTCCCTTATCTGGAATACAGGAATCAACTATCATAGCTTTATTCTTTTCATCTACTTCTCTTTTAATTATATTTAAATAAATGTATGCATCCTTGCATATGCCTTTGTTTAACCACACACCAACTGTTCACTTTTAGTAGGAATTGGCACCTGAGGTGTTGGTGGGCAGCGAAACAGCGACCTAGAAAACAAAAGCTAGGTGTGTATATATATACATATATATATATATATATATATATATATATATATATATATAATATATGTATACATTTGTGAGAAAACTTTAATTGGAATCAGTAAGTTTATTATGTTTGAGGAAATTTTGATTAACAATGGAGCAACAATCAATGGCTCCCCTATCATCACCCAGACTGAGACATTTGACATAAAGTTACTGACCGGTATTCTGAAAGACGAGATGATGACTCTCGGTTAGAGTTAAGTATATCTTAGTTTAACCAGACCACTGCACTGAGCTGATTAACAGCTCTCCTAGGGCTGGCCCGAGGGATTAGATATTTTATACGTGGCTAGAAGCAATTGGTTACCAGCAAGGGACCTACAACTTATTGTGGGGAATCCGAACCACTTTTATATCGAGAATGAATTTTTTTAATCCCCAGAAATAAATTCCTAGAGCGTGGAATCGAACTTCGACCTACCGATCGGTAGGCGAGCACGGTAACCGCTCGTCCAACTCGGAACTGATGACTCCCAGTAAATTACACGGGCTGCGAAGATTCGGTAACTGCTTCGATCCTCCAGTGACGCGGGATAATCGAGATATTCACCCTGTGATCAATCTACATTCATTTGAGATTTTTCAGAACTTGGAGAGCGTCAACGAAATCTGGCAACGCAAAGCGTAGAATATGTAAGTCGTGGGAAAAAAGTCATTTAAAGAATATCCATTTTTATGAGATTGTAACGAAAAGAAGGAAATACTCTAAGGTGGAACACTTAAAAACTTTTGCAGACCTCCTTAATGATTCTTGATATTAAGATTAGGACATTTTTAAGATTTCCTCTCGCTTTCCTGCGTCTTTTGTCCAATGATGCCGTAGCCATTTGGCCTCTCTGGATTTCTTACCGGTGTCACAAAATTATTGTAATTTGGCTTATCAGTGTTCCATGTGATAGCACACCCTTATACTTTATTTCAAATAATAAAGTACTCTCTCTCTCGTCTCTCTCTCCTCTCTTCCTCTTCCCTCTTCTCCTCTCTCTCTCTCTCTCTCTCTCTCTCTCTTTGTAAGATTTATATGCAATACGCTGTGAAATATTTTTTTCGATTTGTGTTTTATGTGTGTTGTTTCCTTTATTGTAATATGTTTGCCGCAGTACAGAGAAAACTATATTGCCGTTGCCTGTGAATTGCACGTGTGAAGTCATATTCCCTGACTCTGACCCTTGTTTTGATGTTTCGTCTCGGTACCGCTGTGTACCAAGGTTGTTTTTCTTGATGATCCGTTTTGACTATTTTGAGTGATTTGAGACTCCCTTTTTAGAACGAGACCTGTCAAGAGGTATTGTGCAACATATGATGTATTGGCGTAAAAATCGATCGATTGTTGTTTGGACTTCTTTGAACCATTTCGTTTCTTTTCTAACCTTTGTTCTTTACTTTATGCCGACTGTTTATTACCTCCGACGTGGAGGTATTGATTTTGGCGCTGTTTATGTGATCGTATGGTTGGATGGTTTTTTACAGAAGCCTTAACAGAAGAGAGCTTCGTGGCTGATTGTATGCAATATATTTGGGAGAGATGGCAATGCAATTTCTGGGGAAACGAGAACTTATGAGAACGGATCGCTCGTGCTTCGGCGAAGGTTTGAAATTTCTTAACGCATTTTTTGTTGCTAATTATGAACAAGATCGATTGATGTGTCTTCCCTCCGACTTAGATCCAGCCCTTCTCTTAATTATTTTTCATGATCTACTTGCGTCTTTTCATTTCAGTTCACCTGAGATATGAGGTTGGTAATTAGCCTTCTTGCTGGCCCTCATCATGAAACCAGTGATAATGCCATTCCCTTCTGGTGTATTTCGATTTCTTCATAATTATGTCATGCTCATCATATTTTGCGCTTATTTGAAAATCAGGTGTGGGATTTAGAGTTAGTGCTATATTATTGGCCCTTTTGGTCTTAAAATTTCCTTGAGTTTAATGTCCTACACATTATCATATTCCTATTTTTATTTGCCAGATTCATAGTTTTCTAATAGTTCCTGGAGACAACGCATTTGTTCGAACGGAAATGAATTCTAAAAAAAATGGTTATATATTGCTACATGCGTCACTTCATTACTCTTGCATTTTTCGACAAAATTAAATTTGCTCCAAGAACGTGTAAAGTAAAGGAAAGCGAAAAAAGGGTTAATTTCAGTGCAGAAACCTAGATGCTTAACTCAGGGCTGTTTTCTACCTTCAGACAGGAGCGGCACAAAGAGTGCCAGGGAAGATTAGTTCGATTCGTCTTGCTGTTGACACCTTAATGCCACCATAAATCAGCCTGGTGTCTAACAAAGATACTAAAGAGTACACAAAGATACTTGACTCGAATTTTTCCCATAAGAAAATGCGTACCGCGAAAGCCACCAAGCGGTTGTAATCTAATGCCGTCATCAAGCAGTGATGTCATAAAACGTCATGACCTACGCCACGAGTATAAAAACCATGCAGTCACGATTTTCCCTTTATACCATGAGTTCAAGATTTTCTCTTTATACCGTGTATATTCAGAATTTTCAATTTTACACTGTGCATTCTGCGCCTTGCATCCAGGAATTTCTCTTAATGCATCCAGGAATTTCTCTTACAGTAAATTCAAAATGTGATCCACAAAAAGACAAGTCTGGTTACATAAGCCGCAGACAAAATATACTCTCCGAACACCATATGGAAACAAATGACTCAATTCGTCAATCATGTGGAAAATCATGTTCTCATTGGTTAGGCTTTATGACGTCATGCTTTTTAATTTTCATTACAGCCGCCAGTTGTCTCTACTGGCGGTGTGGTATGGGTCATATGGCTAACTTGAAGTATTATTGTCTTCTCTATAGTATCTTTGCTTCCTCTCACTTGACATATCGTTTGCAGCCTCAAAGTTTCCTTTCAAGTCGTAGCGAATACAATTCGGCGATATCCAGGCACTTCTTAAGAACTTTCAAAAGGATTCTCGGCTTAGCAGCAGTACAGAACGCGGCACCTCTTTAAGAAACCTGCATCGCCCTTAACGAGTCCTTCACAGGATCCCACGGCGATGTCCATCATTTAAGTCTATTGTCAGATTCCTTATCCAATTCCATATAATCACCTTAACGACCTCCTGCTGTCATTAGCTTTTCATGCCACTCCTAGGGGTCATTGAATTCTGACCAGACCCTAGTAACTCACTCTCTCCTCTTCAACGCCCCTTCCATTGTTGTATCAATTGAGACACTTATTCAGTCGAAATGTTGCTCTCTTCAAACACTACCTGGGGATTTGGAAAGCATTCAAGATGGCAGCTGTAGATGGGGGTATAAGGGCCCGAGACCGCCCTTACAAATGAGTAAAGTAGGAACCGACAGATAATTAGGAGGCTCTAGTCATGCTAATCCTACGACCGGAACTATCACCTGACCCACCTATCCATATCAAGCTGAGAGAGACTCATCTGGTCCAACTGCCTTGGCTTATGCTAGAAGCTTACGAGTCCTTCCGTAAAGGACTTATACTCCAGACGAATCCCTAACTCACCAACATAGCCAAGTAACTTATTTCTTAGAACCCTGAGAATTTGCTCCGCAGATTTTCTTAACAAAGAACTTGAAACAATCAGAAATCAACTTATCATGTTAAATTAACCCCAAGCACATATAGAAAAAGACATACATAAAGCAATGAGCATTTTACAAACCCCCACCACAAAAAAAGAAAACAAAGGGAAAAATACACACACAATAGAAAATCTTAAATCCCTTATGGATAAATTACAAGAGATCACACAAAACTTAGGCTCCTCGAACTCTTATCTTCACTTATCCGAATACACTGGGGAAATTATTTAACGTTCAGCAGAAACCAGTTTCCAAAGGCATTGGAGTTTATGAGCTCCCTTGTTAAAAGTTAGTATATCTTAGTTTAATCAGACTACTGAGTGGATTAACAGCTCTCCTAGGGCTGGCCCGAAGGATTAGAAATTTTTACGAGGCTAGGAAACCAATTGGTTACCTAGCAACTGGACCTACAGTTTATTGTTGGGATCCGAACTACACTATATCGAGGAATGAATTTCTATCACCAGAAATAAATTCCTCTGATTCTGCATTGGCAGAGCAGGGAATTGAACTTCGGACCTCCAGATTGGCAGCCGAGCTTGAAAACCACTCGTCCAGCGGGGAACTATAAGATCCCTTGTTGGGACTGTGATAAGTCATATCTCGGTTTCACTGGAAAATCTCTCTCTGCAAGATTAACGCAACATAAGCGATCGGTTGAATATGGACCACATAATTCGCAATTTTCTACCATTTAAATAACATGAACCATACCATGTATTGGAACTCATCCCGAATTTTATAGAAGAGTAGCTGTCGATACAAATGTCAGATGGTGGAATCTTCACTAATAAAACAACAAGATAATAGGATCAACCTGTCCAATGGAGCCTGGGACTCTGACAAAATAGACAAGATCTTCCTTAAGGCCACGATGAAGCAGATTAAGACCATAACAGAACCTATGATGGCTTAGCGACGTCCCTAGGCATCACTTACTGGGATATCTCCCACTATATATTTTCACGAATGAAACTCCTCCTGTCATTCACTGCTTGATAAGGGAGGAAATAAAGTCCTTAGCTTTAAAAGTGTGTTTTAATGCGTCTTTTATACTTGAGATGTAACCTGTTTTAACAGAAGAATTTATTTACATAAATACATACATTTACAAACACACGCACACTATATATATATATATATATATATATATATATATATATATATATATATATATATATATATATATATATATATATATGTATGTGTGTGTGTGTTTGTTTATATATATATATATATATTATATATATATATATATATATATATATATATATATGTATATATATATATATAGATATAATATATATTAATATATATATATATATATATGTAAATTCTTTCTTAGATATAGCTTTCTGCAATACGCAATCATGCAGTAAAATGTAAACAGCATTCAGTACAATGATTTTAAAATCTTATCCCAATCTATAGCTAACCGGTCCTTACCCATTCTCGAGTCCCTCTTCATTAAACAATTGTCACCAACCCTCAACAACCATTCAACTGCTGTACAACTGAACATTACTTAAACTGAACATTACTCAATAGACCATTCGCCCATTCTATCTTCTCGCCTTTGTGTTTGCCTCTCCCCTTTTGTCAAAATAAATAATAACTTATTCAGACTTGGCTATGCTTCTGTACCGGTGAGTTTTCGTTTCGCTATTTTTTGCATTGTGTCTGCCTATTATATATATATATATATATATATATATATATATATATATATATATATATATATATATATATATATATATATATATATATATATATATATATATATATATATTGCCTTTTGTATTCATAAACAGAAATTTTTCCCTGTTAGGATTAATGTTCAATATTTTTCTCCTGTCTTTAGTAGTAATGTAATTTTCCTAGTTGTCCACGTGTGGTTTTTGTGTTTTTTAATGTTTTGTTTACTTATTTTTTCTCTTTCTCCTGAAGGTGTCATTGGGCTTAGTAGCTTTGCTCTTTACTGTTAATCTCTTATTTAATTAGTTACCTTTCTGCTTTTATATAAAATTCGAATTTCACTGATGTAATGATAATTAATCTATATAATTTTTTTAAAAAAGTATGATTTACTACTGTGCCCCATTTTAGTCTGATTGAATGTATAGAATTTTAATTTTTTCCCTGTTTTTAGCCCTGAAGATGGATTTGTATCCCGAAACGTAGGCGTTGGATAGAAATAAAGTTTTAACGGAAAAATGGAGAAGTTTCTGCTGGCCATACTCTTCTATTATATATATAGGTAATTCTGTGTTAATATCTTCTTGTTCCCTTAATCCTTATTCGGAAGTATGATCTTTTTTGGTAACATATATTAAAGCTTCGTTAACATATTTACCTTGTGCTCACAATTTAGACTTCTATTTCCCCAATTATTAACCTTATACATTATTGTTTATGACATTGTATTAATATAAATTCTTTGTATTCTTTTCATTGTGTGTGCAACCATTGCGTGTTTCAGTTCTTACCCGTGTAATGAATTAAAATATATTAGAAAAATAATTTGGATAATTTGGTCATTTTCTAAAATAAAGCTGTGAAAACATTTTTCAGTAAAAGGTTACAGAATTAAATTAATTTTGAGAAAGTAAGTCCTGTAAATGTTGCCTTATTTTATATTAACGCTGTAAATACATGCTCACAAGAAATTGGCCTCACCATAGTAGCAATACTTTTTATGCAATACCATGCGTGGACTGATTAATTTGATATAGACCAGATATAAGTAGGAATTAGATCTCCCATAACAGTACGATAACAAGATGTAGAAATATTGTTTCCAGATGTAGAAACCTGCATGAGTGCAATTAAATAAGAACAATAATGATAATCTAAGCCTAGGTCTGTACACTTGTTACTCGATTCTACATAAGATGTTTTGAAAGGTTATAAAAGAGGAACTACAGAATCGGCAGTACTCCATGTTACTGTCCTTTTGGCTTTGCTTCCTAGTTTTGCGGGGGGTTTTGAAAGAGTTAAGGGAAGACTTTCTGGAAAAGAAAGTGTCTTTGTAAGCTTTGAAATGGTTAAGCGTTTAATCCTAAATGTTGTTTTGTAAAACCAAGTCTCTTTTATAATTAATGTTTCATTGTATGTAGTTTGCTTTGAAAGATCTTGCACTCCATCGTTCACTTTCCACTTGGTCATGGTCAAATTAATTTAAGGGAATAAGATTATGTAGCAATTTTCAATTTTTGGAGTGACATGCATTTTTCTTTTATTTCAGCCGAAAATAAAAGGTCAAAGGGATAACTTATACATCAGGTTCTTTTACCGGCAGGAAAAGAAAAGAAATTGTGGATATGAAAAGCCATATACGAACTTGGCGATGTTTAAATTTTCCTGAAAATTTCTGCATTGAAAAAGTAGAGCTGAGTGTATATATAGGTAGTAAGGAGAAATGTTACGAGACATACTGCGCTTTATTGGTATTCCAAGTTGAGAACGATTTAATAAAGAGGCCTTAATGTAGCAGCTGCCTCTTCAAGGACAACCAGCTACAACTTTTATTAAAATGTATCGTTTCTCGCCTGCTGCGATCCCTCGGTTTATGTTTCGTTCTTGGCATTTATCATAACGCGCCATATGGCCTGCTTGCTTTGTTTTTATCCTCGATATTGAGAAAAAGACAGAGAGACTTTTCTGATATGAAACTCAAAACATTCACATTGCAATCAGATTTCAGTTGCATTAAGAATCTTAAATAAATGTAATTTATTAAACTTTAATCATTATTTCCTTGTATAGCCGATGGTCTTATCTTTGGAATATCCATTTTGAATGTATCATAAGAAAAAAAACGCATTGACACAAGTTTGTCAATCGTTTGTTCCGGAATATATCTCTCACCATTTTAATGGCACTGCGTGTTGCAAACATTGAGTCTAGGGCTCTTTCTTATATTTCTGTTTTCTTTGTTACTTGAATTTTGTTAATAAAAACTCAGTGTTATCGTCTAGCCATTAAAACACATCAACTGCAATAACTGAAATTGAAACAGTTAATGAGCTTCACCTCGAATAAATCGATAGACCTCTTGAGGTAACCGAGTTTCAAAATTGAAAGAGGGAGAGAAGTCGAAGATAAATGCTGAAAAAAAAAGAAGAAAACATAGATTCGAGCAGTTCTGTGTTTCTCGTTTTTTTCCACGAAGTACTGTTCTGATATAAGACTTGCAGGTTTCTACAGAGTCGATGAGGAATAGAATGGTCTGTCACTTGCAGATGTGTGAAACGTAGACGTGATTGGTAGGTTCAGAAAATAGAAATTCTGGACATAAAGTAAAAGAAATTCTGAGGCCCTTGATTAAACAAATTGCCATAGATTTAGTTCTTTCTAATGGAAACAAAGGTAAGAGCATCATTTTTCTTAACTTAAAGGGAAAAATAAACTGATCTGTTGAAGGAGGTTATATAAAAATCAGGAGTGGAATGGGGATCCAAAGTGGTCTAAACAATATCATTAAGAAAGCGATATCCCGAAGGGTAGGAGCCTTCGACCCATTCCTATTGATAAAAGGACGGCCAATAATGGAGAAATCACCAATATGAGAATATGCTCAAAATATGTATGTACCAGTATAATAATAGTAGAGAACATTGATAGACGAGTAAGAAAAAAAAAAAAAAAAAAAAAAGGACTCGTGACATCGAGTGAGAGTTCCGAATTCTTTTAAAGTAGATCTAGCAATATGATCTTCTGGATCCTTCCTATACTAGATAGGTTTGAATTGATGAATCAACCCAAAATGTTGATCGAGATAAGAGGTTGTATTACATTTCCGTCAACAGAGTCGAGTGATTAAAAGTAAGAGTAAAGTATGATACAGTAAATCACCGACTAGAAATGGACGTCCTCATTCATGGAAGCTTTTACCATATCTGGGGACCGAGAGAACCTTTTATTGAAGACATTTCATTTCGAATTATTTTCACTCTCATCTTGGTAAGATGGAATACCTTAAGTAGTTTTGCTAGTATCCGATTACGTGCAATTTAACCGAGCCGTGTCTCCATTTTAACCAGTTAAGGCATTAGCCGTAATGCAACACCGAAATAAATTATTTTCTGCTTAACAATGGCGACAGAAGAGTTTTGTTACTTAATTGTTGTACACAGCCCACTCAAATCCAATTTTTATTTATTTATTTATTTTTTTTTTTTGCGCATGAAGCAAGTAGCGTTTTACCATGTGTAGACGTAGGAATACAGTTGTGACATGAGTAAAATGACTGATATTACAGGTCTAAGAGGGGAAAATGATTCGTGGCACAGAGGATATAGTACATAACAGTTCTAACAAAAGTCGATAGCCGATATCTGGGAACAGCTCTGATGCCAGCCAGCATTACTGAGCATATCCATTAAACTGGCGTGAGTGAAAACGGTGTATGTCAGTGCTTGAAAGTAAAGTAATAACGGTCCGTCAGATTGGCTAGAATGTCAAGTCGTAGATTTAGTGAATTGATTGTGTAACAGACTGAGAAATTTTTGTTATATTTTAAACACGAATTTGTAAAAAAAAAAAAATTATTACAGAATTTCCGGTAAGGTCATATGTAAAATGATCAGTTATAATTATTTTGAAATTTCAGTATTAATGCAAATTAGTGGGTTAATATTATATATTTAAAAATTAAGCAATATTACTTTTTTGAAAACCTATGACTGAAAAAGGTCGCAAAGGCCTTTGAAAATTATAACTTAATTAATAATTAACCAAGTGATTGAAGTACCCGGTAGAAAAATTTGCCTGTACTCTGATTTATATATATATATATACTATATATATATATATATATATATATATATATATATATATATATATTTACATAAAACTAAATTTCTCTCTGTTTGTCTGTTCGCCATGCATGCCCGACTGTGAAAGCCAGGGTTACCAATTTTTACCATAGACTCCCATCCCCCTAATGAAGGTTTTAGTCAAAATCGGAAATTCGAAAGGCATTTCTAATGGGGCCATAACCCCTCTTTTTCATAACCATTCTATTGTACCCAAACAGGCCCCCCCCACAATATTGGGACAATCAAGGCACCCTCAGTTGTAAGGGAGGACCATCCCCACCCTCCCCCACCCGGGAATGGGTCATAGGGCACCTTCAGTAGTAAGGAGGGCAATCCTCCCCCCCCCCCCCCCCCTCCGGAGAATGGTGGCCCGAGGGTTTCCCACAATATTTGGGGTAAGTGGCCTACGCCCTTTCGACTTACCGACCAGGGGAGAAGGGGACTATAGCCTATCTGCCCCGACCTTGATAGGAGGCCCAAAGGGTTAAGCAAAATCTCAAGTTATGTCTACACCTGTGCATTGGTAAAACTATCTGCACAATTGGCGATAGATTGATTTTTTCTTAAAGAAGGAGGATTGGTAAAGTTGGTAGGGGGTTTCAGGGTTACATCTGAAATGACCTTATCAAAGAAGTGTAAACGGTCTTTTGAACGGGGTGTTTATTGTCGCAAGATTCTGTTTCTATTCATTTTTCTACTTATTGTGACGGGTACAAGAACAGATTTTTTCAATATAATTTTTTTGATGTGACATAACTCTTTTCGACGTATGAACGTCAACTTGAATTGCCCTACGTCCCACGCTTTGATCTCCAGCTTCCAGAAGTAAGACCGGTCGATTTTCAGTAAATATCAGTGCCTTTGAAAATTTCTGCGAGTAGATATATTCGTAACGGCTCAGAATCACCTCCAATGGAAATCTATTTTTACATGACCTGTGATTGTCTCGACAGAAGCTTTACTCCTCATCCTAAAAGCTGAGCGAAAAAGTTACAATCTCCGTGAGAGAAACCGTGGGAACGTCCATCCTCTGCCCAGAATTGTAAAAAAGATTCCCGATTTACGGTAATCAACATCCGTAATGGGAATTATTCGGCTTCATAAAAGTAATGAGAAATTATAACTTTTTTTCTCTCTCCATCGAGAAAATACTAATGTACACAAATACTTTTAATGGAGGGTGAAAAAGGTACAATCCTACACTAGGTGCATTATTGCTACCTTAATAGAGAGTCTGTATCTCCATTAGAATGACACACTTGCAAAATGAAGTCAGGCTAATGATGACTATCTCTATATATGATGACGCAACAAGATCAGAAATGGAGACCCAGGTACTTACAGTTCTTTACTCGCGGTTAGAGATTAAGACATAATGAGTAACGCTCAGAATGTACTAATAGACCAGTTATGGCTGCTCCCTCACGGTAACACTGACAAGTAGTTCTGGGCAAGTATGGGCATACCGCCCCCCCCCCCCCCCAAGCCCCCAGCACACCTCTACTCCTTCACCAAATAGGGTCATCTCAGTTAGTTACTATCAGTTTCGCTCTGCTTTCAGGTTAGGTCTGCTCAAAAGAAGACAGATGGAAGCAATTTTTCACGTGTAGGTGATTTTAACAGTAGGGCGTGATGGTCCCTTGAAAACAGAGGTCATTGAAGGTAATTTGGGAAGGGGTCGCTTAAAGGCGATTTTAATTAGTATCTACTTATGTTTTATTCTAGATGCAATCGGAAGTCTATTCCCGTAAGAGTAGAACAAACGATGTAGCACATTTGGCATTGTCATCATTTCTGCAGACATGAGAAGCCTTACGAACTCTGCTTGGTTTTCTGGTGGCATTAGGAGACATACTGCCCAGTGCTAGGAAAATGGAAGCTTGAATCTCAAAGTTAAGACCAAGTATTATCAAGTATTCAGTCTCATTAGGTACAGCATTTTCCATACAAACAAACTATTGCTAGGGGGTTTAGTAAAACAACAAATCAGTAAAATCTTAGTCTGGCTGGAAACAGCCTCAAATCCCACTGACCACACCAAATACTGATCCATTCCAGACAACTTTCAAGGCTATGATTACATAAACTTGGGAGAGTGTACCTGCAACGAAGTTGCCGGCATGCTTTATCTTCTATTCTAAACGAACAACACTACTTAGTTTTTTGCTGATACTTGAAAATAGCAAATGGAAGTAATTATATAATCTATTAAATCTGTGTTACAAAATTGCTACATGAAAGCGATATGATTGACTAACTCAGAATAGTCTGAACTGAGCTATATGGATTACAAAGTCAGTGATAGCAAATAAAAAAAACTATTTGAATAAGTTTAGACTTATAACCCATGCCCAGGTTGTTTTGGATCGTATAAAATTGAGTGCCCTGTTCTATAAGTATGTCTCTAAAAACTGATTTTCCCCGTAGGTACCCTGGTTGTCCTAGATTCAGCGCATTTATACAGGGGCAGCCCGAGAACATTGGAAAGATGCCTACTGGCTTGTAATTGATGCAATCGGCCCTCGAAACAGGCTCCAACAGGCTCCGTATGAAAAAGAAACATAAACATATCTAGAAAAAATAAATTGAGAGCAATTATAATTCGAAATTGACTGAGATTATGAGAATATTACTCAGAACTAAGGTATTTCTCCAAATAGCATACAGTCCTATATTGATAGAGAGATATCACTCAAAACAGTCCTCCAGGCCATTCAGTGACCAATCTGACTGCCTGAAGTTTTATCCCCAATTGTCTTTAGGACCGAGCCGTGGTATTCCTTTTCAGAGTCACGCGGAATTTAGACTCCCAATAACTGTCTCATGCTTCTGTCTTCATTCCTGCTTGGTGTTATTGATCCAGACAGCTCCGCACATACGATGTTTTAAGAATGTCGGACAAAACAAAGGCATAAACTACGAAACGAAGGGAACATTTACTTAAAGATCGACCGTTTACACTCATGGCTAAAATGATCGTTCCCAGGAAACATGGCAGCATATAATAAGAAAACTCTGAGAGTCCATATCATCCAGTGTGTAAAATACAATGTCGGAAAGTTTGATATTATAAATTTTTAGTTTCACTTTTATTCCTCCATAAATGTGTGGTACGGCTTTAGCATACTAAAGTCTTTGATCCTTATGTAAAATAGCCGTGATAGAAGAGCGCTGAAGAAGGATTTATACGGAAGATGCAGCTCTCTCATGGGAGGATACAAGCAAAATAAGTTTACCAAGTAAATTACTTTATGAACTTCTCTCATGTTTAATTCATTTTTAATGAATAAATAAGGAAAAATACTGAATGGATGAAAGTCCAATGGAAATTCCTTAATATTACTAGGAAATGAAAGTGATTTCTCTCTCACTCTCTCTCTCTCTCTGAAGAAAGTTTGCTATGTTTAACGAGTCTTGCTTATCGATTCGTAGTCATTTAATTGTCATTAAAACTCACTTTAATCATTATATATGTATCGCATATACGAAAAAGTGTGACGTGCAGGTCTTCCGAGTTGGAAGAACCCATGTGCGAGTCCTTGGAGGTCAGTCTCAAAGAGAATGTTACTTTCTTTTTATTAGTTTCTTTTATTCGCAGGTCATTTATATCCGGTGGAAATGGCCTTTTACTATTACTTGTCTCATATATATGTAATTGTGTGCACACACTGTATATCTTGGCATTCCCTACATCCATGCGTATGTATACATGAATAGAGATATGCCTACGTTTTTTCCCTTTTATTTGAAGCAAAATTTTCAGCTAAGTTTATTCATCACGTCCACACTTTTTCAGGCGGACAGGGTAAATGTTGCATTAACAATTCCCCCTCCTTTCATTTTAGAAAATCTCACAGATTAAACACGCCGATACTTTTATTCATCTCGCTGTTTGTATTTCTCTGAATCACGACTACTTTTGAGCGGTACGATATCCCGCTCTGCATTGTCATGTAAAGCTAGAGTATTCTGGTACGCAGTTTGCGCTCTGCACATTTCTGAAATTTATTACCCTTTTATTTCTTTTTGTGTTCGTGGATACATTTCAGTAATTTCCTATATGATTTGTCTTTAACACGTGGTCACAAATATTTCTTTCTAGAAACCATGCTGTCTTATTTATGAAAATGACTCTGTTTCTTTATGTCAAATGAACATCTTTGGAAGCTTGAATTTCAACTTGTAAGATTTTCGCTCATGGTGAGCTTAAGCTTAGTAATGAAGTGGACAGCGAGAAGACTGGAGATCATTTCTTCTTCGTATTTACACCTACGTTTCGGGAATCCTTTATTATTAATTTGGTCTATCACAGTCCTCTAATTCGAGTGGGTGGTATTTATAGCGTGGGGTTCTGGGTTGCATCCTACCTTCTATGGAGTCCATCACTTTTCTTACTATGTGCTCTGTTTCCAGGAGCACACTCTTCTGCATGAGTCCTAGAGCTACTACGGCCTCTAGTTTTTCCAGATTCCTTTTCAGTGATCTTGGGATCGTGCCTAGTGTTCCTATGATTATGGGTACAATTTCTACTGGAATATTACATATCCTTTTTATTTCTATTTCCAGGTCTTGATACTTATCCATTTTTCCCTTCCTTTCATTTCATCTCTGGTGTCCCATGGCATTGTGACATCAATGAGTGATACTTCCTTCATGATTTTCTCAATCAACGTCACGTCTGGTCTATTTGCACATATCACCATATCTGTTCTGATACCTTAGTCCCAGAGGATCTTTGCCTGATCGTTTTCTATCACTCCTTCAGGTTGCTGCTCATACCACTTGTTACTGTAAGGTAGCTGGTGTTTCTTGCACAGACTCCAGTGGAGGGCTTTTACCACGGAATCATGCCTCTTTTTGTACTGGTTCTGTGCAAGTGCCGGACATTCACTTGCTATGTGGTTTATGGCCTTGTTTTTCGTATTGCACTTCCTGTATATGGTAGAGATGTTATTTCCATCTATCGTTCTTTGAACATATCTAGTTCTTAGGGCGTGATCTTGTGACGCTATTATCATTCCTTGTTTTCTTCTTGAGCACTCTCCTTTGTAGTCGAAATAATTGACCAAACCACCGATCCCCGACATTGACGAATCCTGGAAGCCCTCCATATAGGAAAGGAGAAACCTAACTTGAACGTTACCCAAGAAACGTTTCTCCTCCCTACCGCCTGAAGGTCAGCAGCGAACGACCACCCAAATATCCAGGAGCACCAGTGGGATAGTAGGATTCCTGCCGCAGACAGGACTCCTGAAATTCATTCCCCATTCACAACTCTAGCGCTCGCACAGCTGCATCCCTGCAACCATCGACGAGAGATCCCAGACTTCGCCCCAGACCGGCTCGACCAAGGAGAACACAGCTCTAGGATTCGAGCCGCTATAAATATCGGCATGCAGACACCATTCACTTCTACTGCTAACCAGCCAAGAAGATGACCTATGAGAAGGTTGAAATGTCGCGATAAGCCAGAGCTATACCAGCCGTAATACCAGCTGAATACAAGAGACGACCCCGGCCTTACATTGACCTCTCTTACGGAATGATACCAACACTGACGACGACCCCTGCTTGATCTGAACCAGAGGAATGCCTACCCATATACCAGTATTCTGATAATACCAGTATACTGATAATACAAGTCTTTGATTAATAAAGCCTGTTCTGAATAAAATACCACTTTCAGCATTATCCCTAATATGGATATTGGACAATTATTGCGAAGTATCGCTGAGCCAGAAAAGTGAGTAATAAGAAAAATAGAAAAGATAATATATAAGATTAATTTGCTGAATTCTGCCATTTTATTCAACAGAATTTGTTTAAAAGAGGGTTTTCTTCCAAAAAATAATAATAATGATAATATGCTGGAAGAAGACCTTCATTAATACAGGATATATTGAAAATATGGCTATTTCAGCCGCTTTTATTTTGTATAGAAGATTCTCTATTCTTCTTATTACTGACTTGTCTTCTGTACTCGAATTGGCTATTAAACCGCCACATGGGTGAGGGCATGGTTCTTGATAGCGCCATCTTGTACGTGAAATGAAATCCTCATTGGGAGTCACATAGTGGTCATGCCAATATATGTTCTGGGACATCCGCAGATTGGGCATTGATTTTGGTATACAACACCGGGATGCTTCAGGTTCTCCTGCTGGGGGTAACGGGTTGTTCCACATTTATCAAGTCCCGAGTTCTTTTATTCTTGTAATAAACAACAAGGTCTTATGTTTTTTCTCTCCCAGTGGGAGTGACATTTTCCATCACAATCTTCTTAATGGCGTTCTCATCCTCTCGGTACTTCGAGTGCTTAAAGGCCTTGCAGTATAAGGTGTTGGGGTCTTTTTCTTCTTTGGGTGTATCTTCATGGTTATACCATTTCTCAGAGCTTGCTTGATCTCATGGTTAATGAGCTTATTAGAATACACGTTGTTTACGAGTACTTGGGAAGCTCTGTCTAATTCTTCATGAGTGTCCCGCCTGGTGGAGCAGTGGGACAGGCCCCGTGCTGCCCATCGTACCTAAGCCCTGACTGTGGTGCTCTTGAATCTCGCAGGACACATGCTTGCGCCATTAAGGCACATTTCTAAATTAGATTTCTCTGCAAAGACAGAATTTCTGAGGCCATTTTCTGTCTTCGAGACAAGCACATCAAGAAAATGGAGCCTATTGTTGGTACTGAATTCTATTGTATAATTCAGCACGCTGCACTGCTGGAACATGCGACGAAGGGCTTCAACCTCATCCTCAGTGTCCGCTTGAATGAAGATATAATCGGTATAGTGGGCATATTTCCGGGGGCGCTGGATCCAGGCGAAGGCTTGTTCCTCGATGGTGCACATGTAGAAATTGGCGAATAGGACTCCTAATGGGAATGCCATAGCTTTGCCGTCTTCCTGCCGGTACATATGTCCTCAGTGGGTGGAGAAAGGGGCCCTCTTCATACAGATGTCCAAAGGGGCCCGCAGTGATGACTGGGATGTTAAGGAGAGGGGTCGATTTATCTCTATAGGCCCGGTAAGGATAAGGTCTATAGTTTTGTCGACGGCAACATTTGTAAAAAGAGATTCCATATCGAGGGAAGCCATAGTGCTAGTGCCAGTGGAATCCTTGATCTTCTCTAGGAACTCAGTAGACGATCGAGGACTATAGCTACACGGGATGTAGGGGGTCAGAATATGGTTTAAACATTTTGCCAAGGCGTAAGTAGGAGCGGGCATCTGGCTGATGATTGGGCGGAAGGGGTTGCCTTCTTTATGATTCTTTACATTACCATATAGGTAACCTAATCCGAAGTCCTTGGATAGTGGGGAGATGCACGGCATTATTTTCAGCATTGACAGCGTAAATGATATTGTTGGTTTCCTTCTTGATATCATTGCGGGAAAGCCGTTCGAACTTGGAGGAGTCAGACAGGATATCATCAAGTTTCTTGTGATACACATCTGTCTCAATGAGGACAAAGGCAGTGGTCTTGTCTGCCCACCGGATGGTGATGCCCTCTTTAACCTTCAACTCTTTGGCCGCCTTCGTCATTTCACGGGTGCACATACAGCAACTGCAAGTGCTTCACTCAGTGAGAGCCTCAGCAAGTAGGAGGGGCTAGAGGAGCTCTATCTCAAGGCGATTCTCATGGGATCTCAGCTTAGATATGAAGTGGCAATTAACCCCTAATTTGAGCAGAGCGTCTTTGTTGGGGGAGGCCGTGAGATCTCTGAGATTTATATAGCCTTGCTTAGACACCCCAGATCAAGAAAAACCAGACTACACCAGGCATAACGTCACGCAACAGCAACAAGCCAATGACAATTCGGCAAGTAGTGACGTCATGCAACCACCTCCTCCAACCAATCAGAATCCTTCACAGGAAGCGCCCTTCCCTTACAATGGTCTGAGTGACGCATAGGACCCACCTCTGGTCTTGAGTCATCCGCCAACAGGGGATCAGCAGCTGAGCCAGTTAGTCAGTCAGAATTCGTCGCTAAGCACCCCATGCTGTTCAACACACTATATATACTGTAGGATTCCCCAAGAATTTCAGTCACACAACACCTGCCCGACGATGTTCTTCTAGGTTTAATGACGAAACGTTGCAAGAAGAAGAAGAAGAAGAAGAAGACGAAGAAGAGAGAGAGAGAGAGAGAGAGAGAGAGAGAGGACCATCTGGGCAAGAGGAATCCAGAATGAGTCATTTAGTATCTTATGTCGACTACGCTTAAGATCCAATTTGTATTGCATTTTGTATAATATATTCAATTTGACAAATACCACATTTTCGACATGAATCCCCCTTTTGACGTTTTAATAGCCAATTTGAGTACAAAAGACAAGTGAGCAATAAGAATAGTGAAACTCCTATACAAAGTAAACGCAGGTAAATAGCCAATAATGATAATAATAACATGCCCGAGCATTCTATCTTAGAAGAGAATTCCTGGCATGTTTCGTGGTGAAGGTTTTATGTATTATCATGAGATTTACTTATGGGTATTCTTTTTCGAGGTTTCATTTCAACATATTTTGAAAAGGACATTTCAATAACCATTTCCTGAGGAATATTCATTTTTACAATGATCTTAGAAGAAATCATGGTTCGTAGATTTCTTTTACATATAAAAGATTTTTCTTTTCGAATATGAATGTGCCCTAGTGGAGCGTTTGAATTATATGATTGTTCGGTTGGAAAATTGGCAAGAGTGTTTTACTCTAGTCCTAATAGATTGCGACATGGCAGCAGTTTTCCATTATGGGTGCCACGTGACTCGTGAAATTTAACATTTTGCCACAAATTGATTTGAAATGTTGGGGTAAAAGAGGTTTTATTTCTGTTCCTTACTTTATGAAAATCCAACCCCGGCGTTCTTTTATTTATCCACTAGTATAAATTTAATAAATAGATTTATAAATTAATTGATTAAATTTGGAAATTATTCTTACTTAGCCAACATTTCCAAGTAATGTCCCTGAAATTTTCTTTAAATGACTAAAAGTTTCGACATTTTATTAAAAATTTTGTTGTTAAGAGAATTTACTTTCGACCCAAGAATCTTGTGTAGGTTCCAAAAATTTCGAGCTGGAATTTGAGACCACTATCTACGTTGTCTTGGAGTGATTCAAATGTTGCCATTATCACAGAAAGCCACTAAGCAGACAATGCTTCTTAATGTCAACCTGGTGTCAGGTCTAATTCAAGTCTACGCGATTATCTTCGGGCCGGATTAATTAGAGGATACGTGCTTCTCTACTGCGACTGTTACACCAATAATAACTAATACTCTTAATACTATTGTGTATGGGCTTTAACGTTGGCATTGCCAATTTCATCCAATACGATGAACAATTAACGAGAAATCCAACATTTTTTTCTATATATGATTGCGCGCTCAATTCTCACGATCAGTGAGATGAAAAGACGCTGCAACTGAAAGCTGATTAACCTTCAGTGAAGATGAAAAGAAAAGAGAAAAGTATTGGAGCATTCACTCATTGTTAATGTACATATTGTAGATAAGGAATATTATTATGATACCTTAGATGTCCTTTATGTGATACCAGTGTAAGTCTCGTTCCTCAAGCAATGAACAAAGCCACAAGAGATCAAAACAGTAAAGCCTATTTCTTCCTAGAAGATTGTACTCATTATGAACAGGGCTTCCTAGCTAATTTTCTAAGTGAGTCAGGTGTCAGTTTCCCTACCAACTTCGTGTAATTATGGTTAGGTCGGGTAAAAGGATAATATTCAGTACTAACATCTAGACTTTAACTCACCCTTTTCCCCTTATTTTTTAATACCTTTCCGAACTGATAGGATCCATTTTCTTCTCATTTATGTACTATGTTCATTATATTTTAATTTAATTTTCTGGTCGCTTTATCGTTTTGCTCCTTTTTTCCTTTTTATGCTCAGTGCCACTACTCAAGTGTCATTTGATTTCATAGTAACGGTGCGCTTCTTTGCAGTTTTATATAAATAATAAGTATATATATGTTTGTATGTATGTAAGAATATATTTATATATATATTATATATATATATATATAGTATATATATATATATATATATATATATAATATATAATATATACATACATATTTATATAATGGGTGTGTAAACATCTATATATATACATTCGTGGAAAATTGGGACACAATATAAATAAGACGAAAGGAACCAACAAATATAGCAGTGAGAAAACTAAAATAATAATGAACATTTATACATAAATCAAATTAAAAGAAAACTCGTTAAGTATTATGGAGTAAGCAATACAAAAAATAAAAAAAGTAAATAACTGAATTTTTGTCTGAAATACTTTTTGACAGTTGACCATTACAGCATTATATATATTTACTGCATGAGAGTCTTGGATTCGTACATGGATAAGAACCAGTTTAGTTAGGAGTCCTTGAGTTGATGGATATTTCTAGTCTCATAGATGCAGCTTATTAGGATAACGAACTGAGTGAGGAAATTTACTGTGATAAAAATGCTCAGTTCCAATGCAGTTGTGAATATGTACTATATATGTCAGTATATTCTGATTAAGCTCGCAATCACTCTTTCATTCGCTTATATTTTTATAGCCAATCTGCTTTAAAACTATTTTTCTTGTCTGAGTATGTTATTTTGAGTTGCTGTGTCGATTTACAAAACTATTCATTGTTAGGTCGTCGGTTTTAAAATTAATGCGACAGCAGATTTTGGCAGATATTTTAGTGTTTTATCTGTTTTACGTTCATAAGAATAGAAGTTTTACTATCTTTACCACTTCTACGAATAGTTACATACTTATGAGCAAGATTGTTTAAGACTTAAGACTGTTAATCTACTGACCAAAAACTATTGTAATAAATCTATTTAATGTGTTTATCGGAAGGCTTGGCAACATAAGTAGAAAGTCTTAGTGAAAAAGGATTGTTTAACAGGTGTTCATTATACTAAATTGATGAAAGCTTTTATTTACTTAAGCAACAGGCGTTATTAGAGGAATTCCAGTAATGCATACATTTAGACATTAAAATGTTTTCCTTCTTTCTTAGGATTCTATCATATAATTCCGACCTTCCCGTTTTTTTCTACAATTTTATTAACGAGTGTTCTAAATATTTCTATTTTGCTTTTTTGTCTTTGCTTGTCATCATTTTTTCTTTGACTTTTTTTTAAACTTACGTGCTACAACAGAATGCATTTCCGATATATTAATTGTAGGTGCTTTACAACAACTGATCAGGTAGTTATATTGGCTCTTGTCTCAATATTCCTTTTCCTCTTTTATAATTGAACGACGCCGAATGATAAATGAATAGCAGACATAAATGTATAAAAGATTAACAACATTCAATTAGGAAACAAAGCAAGTAAAACGAATTGTACTGCAGCTTCGAAATATCGGCTAAATTCCAGCCTTTCATATGATTAAATGTCTTTCTCGCGCGTTTATTGCATCTGTGCTTTTGGAACATGTTGATGAAATTAGCAATTTTCAAATGGCCTTTGGTGCAAGATATTTGGAAACCGAGCGCATTGTCTGAGTTTTAATGGTACTTACAGAGGGACATCAGAGGTTCCTAGACTGATAAACGTTGGCGATTTCAAATGTTGCTTTTAATATTCTTTTCCGATATATATATATATATATATATATATTTGATATATATATATATATAAATATATATATATATATATATATATATATATATATATGTGTGTATATATATATATATATAATATATATATACATATATATATATATTATAGTATATATATATATATATATATCGATGGGTTTCGCCTTAGCTTTCAGAGGATCGTTAATTTAATTTTGGGTTGTATAGTTATTGGCCGTCCAGAGTGTAGTAGGTAGGAGATACCTATATTTGTGGTAATTTCTTTCTCAGTTATTTATGAATTTCATCATTAGTGAACAAATTATATATAATTATCGAGCACTTTTGCATTAGCTCTGTCACTCGTTTTTTTATTCTTATCTTGCACGAATTTTCCTGTTTTATTTGCGTTAATGAGACGCAGTGAACATATTTTTCATTAATGTGAAAGCGAAAATAGTTATTCGATTTTAACGGGCGTTTAAAATCTTTTATTAACAAACTTGGTGATCGCAGTTTTGTTTAGATGGGAAATGTTGTTTATGACATCAATAATCATGTAAATTTTTGTAAGAAACGATGAAAAGAAGCAACACTTTCTGAAAAAAAAACATCATTGTTTACTATGACTTCAGTATGGAAAAATCCTGTAACTTCATCAGTAACTTTATCAGTAAGTAGATAACACTGTTAAACCGGATAATTTTCATATGAATTTAAAATGTAATATACTGACTTCCAGTAAAAAAAAGAGAAGTTGGCTTTAATAATGTTTAATTCGAAATGAAATCCTTAGAAGTGACATTTCCCTTTTAAAGGAACTTCTAGAAAAGTTAGAATGTTATTAACGGTGAAAAAATTATCCGAAGAAATAAATATTTTTAATAATTCTGATCGTACTGAATGCTTTGATGAATACACCGATACTTCCAAACCATATAAATGGAGTCACAGAATTATATGTGTGTTTTTATCATCTGTTCTAAGAATTCGCTTTGCTTCAAATGTCAGTTAATTCTCATAAAACGTTTCATGCCCCGAACCCAGTGCTTGGTGGAATACATTTTGGTTTAGTCTGTTCGCCTCTGTCATTTCTAACACAACATAAATTTCCCCCGTCCCTTGAGCAACTAGTATGCAGTGAGTGATATGCATGCGCGCACACGTAATAGAAACTTCAATATTTAATGGGAGAGTTATCATTCCAAAGGTCCAAAGCAAATTGATTTGGTCTTTTGAGAAATAGTTATCGATATTTTGTGAATCGCTTTACCTAAGAATGTATTATAAGGAGAACATTACCATTGCTATACCACGATGAAAGCAAAAATTGTCGTGAAGTTGAGCAAGACGGTAATGATGGTCATTCCGCGGCTGAACTGGTGAGTATTAGTAACAGTTGTTTGGGGCATCTCAATATTTCTGATATTAGCAATAGTTAAGAACTGTTTAGAAGACCATGCCCAGGAGAGTGTAAACTTTTGTCAAAAAAAAAAAAAAAAAAAAAAAAACAAAAAAAAAAACAGTAATGTTACGTGCCCAAAGCACGAATCTTTATTAATTCAGGAGCTGCAAGAAGTTGACAGATTATTTGTATTTCCTCTATTATAGCCGTACTTATAATTAGAACTAAGAGGAAACATTTTATGCTTCAGACATTCAGGTCAATTCACTGAATAGATCAAGACTCATACAACGCATTTGTTTTATAATCTAGACTTTTCTGTTGAGTGATGTATCAATCGTTACAATAGATCATATTTTACTCAAATGTAAAACAATAAAATAGCCTGTTAAATATAACTTGGTGTTTGATGAGTAGGTAGGCTATTTTGATGATCAGGTTTTCCTGGAGTCAAACATTTCCCCAAATATCTCATCGAATGTGAAGTCATTTCCAATCATTTTGTCTAATGCTTCTGTTTACAAAATTGCTTTGCCTTCCAAGTTTTTATTGGTCCGGTAGAGAGTATCCTTTTTTAGTATTTTCTTTTGAACCGATCAAAGAGAAAATTGACCCTTAAGAAGACTCATAGTTTACGTTTTAGTTTTCTGTAAAAGAAAGCTATTTGTCCTTTCCGCACTTTTTCTCTTCGCCCTCAGATCTTAAACTCTGCTGAGGTTAGAGGGCTACAAAGTGGTATGTTGAGCACCCAGCCTCCAATCATCAAACATACCACATTGCAGCCCTCTAGCCTCAGTCATTTTTATTTTATATAAGGTTGAAATAACAATGGTCGTGCGTCTGGCACGCTATAGGTTCCAACAAACACCGGGCCACCACCGTTCAGTGGCTGAAAGTTTAATAGGCCGTGGCTGAGTGTTTCAAACTTCGGCACCTTTTCTGCTTGGGTTTTCATAGAGATCTAGACAATTTACTCGAATAAATGAATAATAAAGAGTACAAAAATATCAGCTGGCGATGAAGTGTCAGTAATGCTGTCCAGCAGTTAATATCTTCCCGATATAGTTTTTTAATGCTGTGGTTTTGTTGCTCGGTAGCCTGAATCAGTCAATATGTTTCCATTCTTTTTAGAGAGCCTTGCATTCCGGTCAGTCTTGGATACCTTTATTAGTTAAGTTCCTAAGCCTTAATTCCTTTTCTCTTTGCTGACATTTAGTTTCATCGCTGAAGAGTTGGCGATTTGATTATTTTCAGAAATTTCATTTCGTCTTGTCTGTTGTAGAAGTTTCATTCCGTCATATTTCGTTTAGAAATTTCGCTCGGTAATCTAAAAACTCCATAGTAATAATAATGATGATAATAATAATACTAATAAATGTTAGGTAATAAAAATTACCTAAAGCTAATAAATTAAATTTAACTAAAAACTGAGCTGGATATGTCAGGGCAACTTGTGTGTATCAATAAAACAAACTTGAGGCATGTAATTGTTCCTGGTAGCATGGTCCATCCTGTTGAAGTTTTATTTAATTCATTTAACACAAATTAACAGGATAATTAAACAGTAACATTTTCCTATCGCCAATTTTCACTCGGAAATGAAATCTAGAAATCATTTTGCAATATCCCTTACACATTATCGTAGCAAATCCTCCATATTTTTCGAAAACGGAAATTGCAGTCGTTCCAGCCGTCCCGAAGCGATCGGTTTCGTACATGGAAAGTTGAGGTGTTAATGCTTTTGGAATATTCCGGCCATCAACGTTACTGGTCGCGTTAAACGGCTTGCATTCCGTATCTGAGCAAGCAGCGTTGTTGTCGCAACAGCTTTCAGAAGCTGTTTGCTGATATTGCCACATTACTTTGCGGATAGACATTACAATGAAACCGAGATGCGATTTTCCATATCCGATGCAGAATATGTTTGATGTCAGTTTTAAATATTTTCCATTTTGTCTGATCATTAATATATTTTATATAAAAAAATCGAATATCGATTGACCAAAGACCGGAATAAGTTTGGAAACGTAAAAAACGCGAAAATGGTTTTAGTGTTCAATGATCTTTTATCCATCACAAAGTTGACTGGATATTCCAGCAATATGCAGTCTCAGGGTCGTTTTAGTGATACCCCGACGTGATGACTCTCTTAAGGGCATCTGCTTCCTCTTCCTCGGTTGTCTAATAGTAAACTTTGTGGTAGGTTGTAACTGCATGGCCTTTTTTGTGTTAGCGTGTTTATCCTAAGTGTGGAATTCCCCCATTTTTATCGGTATTACAAGCTTCACTTTTGTCTTTATTTTTAAATTTTTTGCTCACATGGCCCTATTGTTGTTATATTCGTGTCGAATTTGGTTTGAAGGATGATTTAT
>NC_061106.1:6347913-6371257 GCF_015104395.2 Macrobrachium nipponense | reverse complement strand
TGTGTGTGTATATATATAATATATATATATATATATATACATATATATATATATATATATATATATATATATATATATATAATGTATGTATGTATATAACATATATCTATACATATATATATATATATATATATGATGTATGATATCATAACCATATATCTATACATGTATATATATATATATATATATATAGATAATATATATATATATATATTATATATATATTATATATATATATATATATATATATATATATATATACATATATATATATATAGATATATATCTATATATATAATATATATATTCCTATATGATATTATATATTATATATAATATATATATATAATAATATATATATAATAAATATATATATATATAAATAGATATATATATCTATTTATACTTAACCATCTACATTATTTTTTTTGCATATGTATTCGAAATCGGTGAAATCTCAAATGCCAATGTAAGCTTCATCAAACGTAAAAATGATGTTATTATTGGTAAGCATTATTAGTAGTCGGAGCAACTTTTATTTATGCAATTTTGACATTTCCGATAAAGTGTCTCAGACATTGTAAGTGTCTGCCGACGGTATTTAGCCTGTCATTACCTCTAAATTATCGGGGAGGCCAATATATCCTACTCTATCAATTTTTATTATCGTTCTACCTCTCTCCTGTACCACACTTTTTTTTTTTCTTTTAATTTCTCCAGTATTCCTTTGAACCTTCTCATTTTCTATCTTTACGATTCCGTGACTTTCCTAGTTGGACCCCTCACGAATGTTATCTCTCTTTCCATGAAAGTTAAGGGAAATCTCATGTGTATGCATCTTACACCCATTTAAGCAGTTTAACTTTCAGCCTGAATGATCTACCTCCATTTCTGCCCTTTCATTAATCTCTACACAGGCGCTAACAAGGCCTCCTCATTCTGTTCCCTTTGTTCTTCTTGCGCTTTCTATTTCACTTCCCAACCTCTCACCTCCCTCATCTTCTCTCGGAGTGTTTGAAGGAAGATTCTATTTCCTTACAAATGAGTGTCTGGATTTCTGTCAGACGCCCTGGACTCTCCAAGAAGGATTCTTGTGCTCGATCTCTGCAGTCTGTCTGCAGCTGAAACCACTGCATGCATCTATTTTCCTCTGTCATAATTTGCTTTTTGATTAGGAATTTAAACTCGTATTGCATTTGAGAAAAACAGAACTTAGCCGTTTGTGTTTGCACATTTTCTTTCGCAGCTTGAGAATTTAGAAATGGATGAGAACGGCCTGTTGATTTCAGTTTTATTCAGTCGTATTTTGAAGTAAAATTTTAAATGCACTCTGGAGGGAGGAGAGTCAAGTTGCAGAAGAGCTATATTTCAGTTGATCGACCGCATAATTACCCACTGGAATATGATTTCAATGAGCCAAAATCATATTTCACGAAAAGAACGAAATACATTGTAGGTAATAAAACTCCCGTTCTGGTATCAGTGTATAATTTACAAAGTTTTACAACCTTTCCTACCTGCATTCTTGTTCGGAATGCAGTTGGAGAGTGTAAGATATAGGTACTTTCATAAACTTTGTCTTTGTGAGAATCCTGTCATGAGATATCTTAATATACTGGTAAAAAAATTCCAGTGTAATGAAATTAATCTGCGGTATTTAGCTGAAAGCTTACATAACAGATCTCATAATGTGATCTATCTCTTTCCCCTTGAGTAACTACTGTACTTAATTAATACTGGTAATGTAACGATTGCAGTGAATGCTAAGAAGTTTAAACTGAACAAAACATAAATCTGTCAACTCAGATGCGGACAGATAGATAGAATATACATTTTAGGCCGAGAGCCAAGCGCTGGGACTTATGAGGTCATTCAGCGCTGAATGTGGGAAATCGAGAGCAGGAGGTTTAGAAAACCTCGCAGTTACACTGTGAAACATTGTTAGAAGAATGTGGAAAATAAGATGGAAGAAAGAATAGGAATTGAGGTACAGTAAAAGGAATGAAAGGGGTTGTAGCTAAGGGACAAAGGGACGCTACAAAGAACATTAAGTAATGCCCACAGTTCACCAAGTCAGGGGCACTGACGGCGCTGCCCCCTTACGGGTACTCAGATGCAGATGCAAGCAAAGAACACAAAATGCATTTCTTAAAAGATTACGTGACTTCAAGATATTTAGAGTTCTACAAAATATTTCAAGTCCATCATTATATCAAATGCCATTAATACAACACTACCTTAAATGCATATCTCCTTTCTGCACAAAATCAGCGTTCTCTTGTTCCAGTCGCTGGATCTCCGACGCTCACATTAAGAGAATGGTTAGCATGGAAGCATTTCACATCTCTACGAAAATATCCAGTTGCACAGTGGCTTGATAAAAAATTCATTCAAGGAGTTTTACTTGCAAAAGATATCTAACAACAGATTATGATAAGTAACTTATAGTATTTCATGAAAAATATCCAGTTTCATATGCCTTGATAAAAAATTCATTCAAGGAGTTTCCCTTGCAAAAGATATCTAAGAGATTATGATGAATAATAACTTATAATAATATTATTTCATGAAAAAATGACCCCCCAAAAAGAACAAAGCTATCAGAAAAGTCTACTGACACCTCATTTAGAAAAAGTAATTTTTCTTAATATTAACAAAAAATATTCAGATTATAATGTGGGGCTTTGATAATCAAGGAGACGAGTGCAAGTTTTGCTATCCCTTATCGAAAGTGCACACAAGGGTAGCTGTCTTGGGTCCTCACAGCCAGAGCCGTGTGCAACATTCAGCGATGAAATACTGCAATAATAAAATAAAATCATTCTGTAGAATGATCACTCATATCTATCAAGCATGACTTTAATGGCATCGTTTTCTCCGCAGCAAATGTTCATTACTAATTTTACCAAGATGACCCAACATTCACAGATGCTCCCTGCGGTATTTCTCGTACGACCTCGTAAATAACGGCGATGCTCCCGTTCCCAGCGTATTGTTCCCCTTCTACAACGTCTTGGTCGTTGTCCTAGGCGCTAACAGGTTGAAAGCGACCTGGCCACGGGCCAATTTCTCCCTCAAATGCCAAATCTCCGTCCTTGTAGGACGACACGTTTCTCATCTCTGCTAACGGCACTTGTTATGACGCTTCATGCTGCTCGTATCCACAATGGTAGCGTCTGCACGTGGCGCCATTTCGTATTAAAAAGATAGGAGAAATATATTTGACTGATCTTCTTTCAGCCAATACAAATACATTGGTTTTTTACAATCTGCTTTAATTTGATACTATTATTGTGGGAACTGTAAGCGTCACGTGGATGATTTTTATCCACTGTTGTGTTGTTTCCTTTCAGAGCTTACATAAGGAGCCAAAAATACACACGGAGCGTGGAAATTGAGTGTTCCACTACTAAAGAACCCATGTTAATTACTCTACCAGAAACATAAATCATCCTTCAAACCAAATTCGACACGAATATAATAACAATAGGGCCATGTGAGCGAAAAATTTAAAAATAAAGACAAAAGTGAAGCTTGTAATACCGATAAAAATGGGGGAATTCCACATTTAGGATAAACACGCTAACACAAAAAAGGCCATGCAATTACAACCTACCACAAAGTTTACTATTAGACAACCGAAGAAGAGGAAGCAGATGCCCTTCAGAGAGTCATCACGTCGGGGTATCACTAAAACGACCCTAAGACTGCATATTTCTGGAATATCCAGTCAACTTTGTGATGGATAAAAGATCATTGAACACTAAACCATTTTCGCGTTTTTTACGTTTCCAAACTTATTCCGGTCTCTGGTCAATCGATATTCGATTTTTTAATATAAAATGTGTATTAATGATCAGACAAAATGGAAATTATTTAAAACTGACATCAAACACATATTCTGCATCGGATATGGAAAATCGCATCTCAGTTTCATTGTAATGTCTATCCGCAAAGTAATGTGGCAATATCAGCAAACAGCTTCTGAAAGCTGTTGCGACAACAACGCTGCTTGCTCAGATACGGAATGCAAGCCGTTTAACGCGACCAGTAACGTTGATGGCCGGAATATTCCAAAAGCATTAACACCTCAACTTTCCATGTACGAAACCGATCGCTTCGGGAAGGCTGGAACGACTGCAATTTCCGTTTTCGAAAAATATGGAGGATTTGCTACGATAATGTGTAAGGGATATTGCAAAATGATTTCTAGATTTCATTTCCGAGTGAAAATTGGCGATAGGAAAATGTTACTGTTTAATTATCCTGTTAATTTGTGTTAAATGAATTAAATAAAACTTCAACAGGATGGACCATGCTACCAGGAACAATTACATGCCTCAAGTTTGTTTTATTGATACACATAAGTTGCCCTGACATATCCAAATCAGTTTTTAGTTAAATTTAATTTATTAGCTTTAGGTAATTTTTATTACCTAACATTTATTAGTATTATTATTATCATCATTATTATTACTATGGAGTTTTTAGATTACCGAGCGAAATTTCTAAACGAAATATGACGGAATGAAACTTCTACAACAGAAAAGACGAAATTAAATTTCTGAAAATAATCAAATCGCCAACTTTTCAGCAATGAAAGTAAATGTCAGCAAAGAGAAAAGGAATTAAGGCTTAGGAACTTAAGTAATAAAGGTATCCAAGACTGACAGGAATGCAAAGGTCTCTAAAAAGAATGGAAACATATTGACTGATTCAGGCTACCGAGCAACAAAATCACAGCGGTAAAACACTATATCGGGAAGATATTAACTGCTGGACAGCATTACCGACACTTCATCGCCAGCTGATATTTTTGTACTCTTTATTATTCATTTATTCGAGTAAATTGCCTAGATCTCTTTGAAAAACCAAGCAGAAAAGGTGCCGAAGTTTGAAACACTCAGTCACATCCCATGAAATTCTCAGCCACGGCCTATTAAACTTTCAGCCACTGAACGGTGGTGGCCTGTGTTGTTGGAACCTATAGCGTGCCAGACGCACGATCAATGTTTATTTTAACCTTATATAAAATAAAAACGACTGAGGCTAGAGGGCTGCAATGTGGTATGTTTGATGATTGGAGGCTGGGTGATCAACATACCACTTTGTAGCCCTCTGTAGATCTGAGGGCGAAGAGAAAAAGTGCGGAAAGGAAAGACAAATAGCTTTCTTTTACAGAAAACTAAAACGTAAACTAGGAGTCTTCTTAAGGGTCAAATTTCTCATTGATCGATTCAAAAGAAAATACTATAAAAGGATACTATCTACCGGACCAATAAAAACTTGGAAGGCAAAGCAATTTTGTAAACAGAAGCATTAGGCAAAATGATTGGAAATGACTTCACATTCGATGAGATATTTGGGGAAATGTTTGACTCCAGGAAAGCCGGATCATCAAAATAGCCTACCTACTAATCATCAAACACCAAGTTATAAATTAACATGCTATTTTATTGTTTTACATTTGAGTAAAATATGATCTATTGTAACGATTGATACATCATTCAACAGAAAAGTCTAGATTATAAAACAAATACGTTGTATGAGTCTTAATTTATTCAGTGAATTGACCTGAATGTCTGAAGCATAAAATGCTTCCTCTTAGTTCTAATTATAAGAACGGCTATAATAGAGGAAATAAAAATAATCTGTCAACTTCTTGCAGCTTCTGAATTAATAAAGATTCGTGCTTTGGGCACGTAACGTTAGTTTTTTTTTTTTTTTTTTTTTTTTTTTTTTTTTTTTTTTGACAAAGTTTTCACTCTCCTGGCCATGGTCTTCGAAACAGTTCTTCACTATTGCTAATATCGGAAATATTGAGATGCCCTTATAATACATCCTTAGGTAAAGCGATTCACAAAATATCGATAACTATTTCTCAAAGTACCCGGTGATAATGACCAAATCAATTGGCTTTGGACCTTTGGAATGATAACTCTCCCATTAATATTGAAGTTTCTATTACGTGTGCGCGCATGCATGCATTTTATTTTTTTTTTTGAGTTACCAGGTAGGCATATCACTCACTGCATACTAGTTGCTCAAGGGAGGGGGGAAATTTATGTTGTGTTAGAAACTGACAGAGGCGACCAGACTAAACCAAAATGTATTCCACCAAGCACTAGGTTCGGGGCATGAAACGTTTCATGAGAATTAACTGACATTTGAAGCAAAGCGAATTCTTAGAACAGATGATAAAAACACACATATAATTCTGTGACTTCATTTATATGGTTTGGAATGTATCGGTGTATTCATCAAAGCATTCAGTACGATCAGAATTATTAAAAATATTTTATTTCTTCGGATAATTTTTTCACCGTTAATAACATTCTAACTTTGCATGAAGTTACTTTAAAAGGGAAATGTCACTTCTAAGGATTTCATTTCGAATTAAACATTATTAGGCCAACTTCTTCTCTTTTTAGTGGAAAAGTCAGTATACATTTTAAATTCATATGAAAATTATCCGGTTTAATAATGTTATTATCTACTTACTGATAAAGTTACTGATGAAGTTACAGGATTTTCTCTATACTGAAGTCGTGGTAAACAATTATTTTTTTATTCAGAAAGTGTTGCTACTTCTCATCGTTTCTTACAAAAAAATGACATGATTATTGTTGTCATAAACAACGTTTCCCATCTAAACAAAACTGCGATCACCAAGTTTGTTAATAAAAGCTTTTAAACGTCCGTTAAAATCGAATAACTATTTTCCCTTCACGTTAATGAAAAATATGTTCATTGCGTTTCATTGACGCAAATAACACTGGAAAATTCGTGCAAGATAAGGATAAAAAAATTGAGCGACAGAGCTAATGCAAAAGTGTTCGATAATCATATATAATTTGTTCACTAATGACTGAAATTCATAAATAACTGAGAAAGAAATTATGGAACTATCCAGCAAAAGATAAATCAGCGTTCATATACCACAATATAGGTATCTTCTACCTACTACACTCTGGACGGCCAATAACTATACAACCCAAAATTACATTAACGATCCTCTCAAAGCTAAGGCGAAACTCATCGGTATATGTATTTATCGGAAAAGAATATTAAAAGCAACATTTCAAATCGCCAACGTTTATCAGTCTAGGAACCTCTGATGTCCCTCTGTAAGTACCATTAAAACTCAGACAATGCGCTCGATTTCCAAATATCTTGCACCAAAGGCCATTTGAAAATTGCTAATTTCATCAACATGTTCCAAAAGCATAGATGCAATAAACGCGCGAGAAAGACATTTAATCATATGAAAGGCTGGAATTTTCCCGATATTTCGAAGCTGCAGTACAATTCGTTTTACTTGCTTTGTTTTCTGATTGAATGTTGTTAATCTTTTATCCATTTATGTCTGCTATTCATTTTATCATTCGGCGTCGTTGAATTATAAAAGAGGAAAAGGAATATTGAGACAAGAGCCAATATAACTACCTGATCAGTTGTTGTAAAGCACCTACAATTAATATATCGGAAATGCATTCTGTTGTAGCACGTAAGTTTAAAAAAAAGTCAAAGAAAAAATGATGACAAGCAAAGACAAAAAAAGCAAAATATAAATATTTAGAACACTCGTTAATAAAATTGTAGAAAAAACGGGAAGGTCGGAACTATAAGATAGAAACCTAAGAAAGAAGGAAAACATTTTAATGTCTAAATGTATGCATTACTGGAATTCCTCTAATAACGCCTGTTGCTTAAGTAAATAAAAGCTTTCATCAATTTAGTGTAATGAACACCTGTTAAATAATCCTTTTTCTCTAAAACTTTCTACTTATGTTGCCAAGCCTTCCGATAAACACATTAAATAGATTTATTACAATAGTTTTTGGTCAGTAGATTAACAGTCTTAAGTCTTAAACAATCTTGCTCATAAGTAAGTAACTATTCTTAGAAGTGGTAAAGATAGTAAAACTTCTATTCTTATGAACGTAAAACAGTTAAGACACTAAAATATCTGCCATAATCTGTTGTCGCATTAATTTTAAAACCAACGACCTAACAATGAATAGTTTTGTAAATCGACACAGCAACTCAAAATAACATACTCAGACAAGAAAAATAGTTTTAAAGCAGATTGGCTATAAAAATATAAGCGAATGAAAGAGTGATTGCGAGCTTAATCAGACTATAATTACATATATACAACATATTCACAATTGCATTGGAACTGAGGATTTTTATCACAGTAAATTTCCTCACTCAGTTCGTTATCCTAATAAGCTGCATCTATGAGACTAGAAATATCCATCAACACAAGGACTCCTAACTAAACTGGTTCTTATCCAAGTACGAATCCAAGACTCTCATGCAGTAAATATATATAATGCTGTAATGGTCAACTGTCAAAAAGTATTTCAGACAAAAATTCAGTTATTTACTTTTTTATTTTTTGTATTGCTTACTCCATAATACTTACGAGTTTTTCTTTTAATTTGATTTATGTATAAATGTTCATTATTATTTTAGTTTTCTCACTGCTATATTTGTTGGTTCCTTTCGTCTTATTTATATTGTGTGCCAATTTTTCCTCCACGAATGTATATATATTATGATTTTACACACCCATTATATAAATATGTATATATATATATATATATATATATATAATATATATATATATATATAATATATATATATACTTACATACATACTAACATATATATACTTATTATTTATATAAAACTGCAAAGAAGAGCACGTTACTATGAAATCAAATGACACTGAGCATAAAAAGGAAAAAAAGGAGCCAAACGATAAAGCGATCAGAAAATTAAATTAATAATGAACATAGTAACATAAATGAGAGAAAAAATGGATCCTATCAGTTCGGAAAGGTATTAAAAATAAGGGGAAAAGGGTGAGTTAAAGTCTAGATGTTAGTAATGAATATTATCCTTTTACCCGACCTAACCATAATTACACGAAGTTGGTAGGGAAACTGACACCTGACTCACTTAGAAAATTAGCTAGGAAGCCCTGTTCATAATGAGTACCATTTTCTAGGAAGAAATAGGCTTTACTGTTTTGATCTCTTGTGGCTTTGTTCATTGCTTGAGGAACGAGACTTACACTGGTATCACATAAAGGACATCTAAGGTATCATAATAATATTCCTTATCTACAATATGTACATTAACAATGAGTGAATGCTCCAATACTTTTCTCTTTTCTTTTCATCTTCACTGAAGGTTAATCAGCTTTCAGTTGCAGCGTCTTTTCATCTCACTGATCGTGAGAATTGAGCGCGCAATCATATATTTGAATGCTGCACAACTTATAGAAAAAAATGTTGGATTTCTCGTTAATTGTTCATCGTATTGGATGAAATTGGCAATGCCAACGTTAAAGCCCATACACAATAGTATTAAGAGTATTGGTTATTATTGGTGTAACAGTCGCAGTAGAGAAGCACGTATCCTCTAATTAATCCGGCCCGAAGATAATCGCGTAGACTTGAATTAGACCTGACACCAGGTTGACATTTAGAAGCATTGTCTGCTTAGTGGCTTTCTGTGATAATGGCAACATTTGAATCACTCCAAGACAACGTAGATAGTGGCCTCAAATTCCCTGCTCTAAATTCTTGGAACTTACACAAGATTCTTGGGTCGAAAGTAAATTCTCTTAACAAAATTTTTAATAAAATGTCGAAACTTTTAGTCATTTAAAGAAAATTTCAGGGACATTACTTGGAAATGTTGGCTAAGTAAGAATAATTTCCAAATTTAATCAATTAATTTATAAATCTATTTATTAAATTTATACTAGTGGATAAATAAAGAACAACCGGGTTGGATTTCTTATAAAGTAAGGAACAGAAATAAAACCTCTTTTACCCCAAACATTTCAAATCAATTTGTGGCAAAATGTTAAATTTCACGAGTCACGTGGCACCCATAATGGAAAACTGCTGCCATGTCGCAATCTATTAGGACTAGAGTAAAACACTCTTGCCAATTTTCCAACCGAACAATCATATAATTCAAACACTCCACTAGGGCACATTCATATTCGAAAAGAAAAATCTTTTATATGTAAAAGAAATCTACGAACCATGATTTCTTCTAAGATCATTGTAAAAATGAATATTCCTCAGGAAATGGTTATTGAAATGTCCTTTTCAAAATATGTTGAAATGAAACCTCGAAAAAGAATACCCATAAGTAAATCTCATGATAATACATAAAACCTTTCACCACGAAATTTTCATGCCAGGAATTCTCTTCTAGATAGAATGCTCGGGCATGTTATTATTATCATTATTGGCTATTTACCTGCGTTTACTTTGTATAGGAGTTTCACTATTCTTATTGCTCACTTGTCTTTTGTACTCAAATTGGCTATTAAAACGTCAAAAGGGGGATTCATGTCGAAAATGTGGTATTTGTCAAATTGAATATATTATACAAAATGCAATACAAATTGGATCTTAAGCGTAGTCGACATAAGATACTAAATGACTCATTCTGGATTCCTCTTGCCCAGATGGTCCTCTCTCTCTCTCTCTCTCTCTCTCTCTCTCTCTCTCTCTCTCTCTCTTCGTCTTCTTCTTCTTCTTCTTCTTCTTCTTGCAACGTTTCGTCATTAAACCTAGAAGAACATCGTCGGGCAGGTGTTGTGTGACTGAAATTCTTGGGGAATCCTACAGTATATATAGTGTGTTGAACAGCATGGGGTGCTTAGCGACGAATTCTGACTGACTAACTGGCTCAGCTGCTGATCCCCTGTTGGCGGATGACTCAAGACCAGAGGTGGGTCCTATGCGTCACTCAGACCATTGTAAGGGAAGGGCGCTTCCTGTGAAGGATTCTGATTGGTTGGAGGAGGTGGTTGCATGACGTCACTACTTGCCGAATTGTCATTGGCTTGTTGCTGTTGCGTGATGTTATGCCTGGTGTAGTCTGGTTTTTCTTGATCTGGGGTGTCTAAGCAAGGCTATATAAATCTCAGAGATCTCACGGCCTCCCCCAACAAAGACGCTCTGCTCAAATTAGGGGTTAATTGCCACTTCTGACCACCCCCTAAACCCATCCCGTAATAAGCTATCAGTCCTCGATCGTCTACTGAGTTCCTAGAGAAGATCAAAGGATTCCCACTGGCACTAGCACTATGGCTTCCCTCGATATGGAATCAATCTTTTTTACAAATGTTGCCGTCGACATACTATAGACCTTATCCTTACCGGGCCTATAGAGATAAATCGACCCCTCTCCTTAACATCCCAGTCATCACTGCGGGCCCCTTTGGACATCTGTATGAAGAGGGCCCCTTTCTCCACCCACTGAGGACATATGTACCGGCAGGAAAGACAGCAAAGCTATGGCATTCCATTAGGAGTCCTATTCGCCAATTCTACATGTGCACCATCGAGGAACAAGCCTTCGCCTGGATCCAGCCACGCCCCCGGAAATATGCCCACTATACCGATTATATCTTCATTCAAGCGGACACTGAGGATGAGGTTGAAGCCCTTCGTCGCATGTTCCAGCAGTGCAGCGTGCTGAATTATACAATAGAATTCAGTATCAACAATAGGCTCCCTTTTCTTGACTGTACTTGTCTCGAAGACAGAAAATGGCCTGTACTTGTCTCGAAGACAGAAAATGGCCTCAGAAATTCTGTCTTTGCAGAGAAATCTAATTTAGAAATGTGCCTTAATGGCGCAAGCATGTGTCCTGCGAGATTCAAGAGCACAGTCAGGGCTTAGGTACGATGGGCAGGCACGGGGCCTGTCCCACTGCTCCACCAGGGCGGGGACACTCATGAAGAATTAGACAGAGCTTCCCAAGTACTCGTAAACAACGTGTATTCTAATAAGCTCATTAACCATGAGATCAAGCAACTCTTGAGAAATGGTATAACCATGAAGATGTACCCAAAGAAGAAAAAGACTCCCAACACCTTATACTGCAAAGCCTTTATGCACTCGAAGTACCAAGAGGATGAGAACGCCATTAAGAAGATTGTGATTGGAAAATGTCACTCCCACTGGGAGAGAAAAAACATAAAGAGCCTTGTGTTTATTACAAGAATAAAGAACTCGGGACTTGATAAATGTGGAAACCAAACCCCGTTACCCCCAGCAGGAGAACCTGAAGCATCCCCCGGTGTGTATACCAAAATTAAATGCCCAATCTGCGGATGTCCCGGAACATATATTGGCATGACCACTATGTGACTCCCAATGAGAGGGTTTCATTTCATGTACAAGATGGCGCTATCAAGAACCATGCGCTCACCCATGTGGCGGTTTATAGCCAATTCGAGTACAGAAGACAAGTCAGTAATAAGAAGAATAGAGAATCTTCTATACAAAATAAAAGCGGCTGAAATAGCCATATTTTCAATATACCTGTATTAATGAAGGTCTTCTTCCAGCATATTATCATTATTATTATTTTTTGGAAGAAGACCCTCTTTTAAACAAATTCTGTTGAATAAAATGGCAGAATTCAGCAAATTAATCTTATATATTATCTTTTCTATTTTTCTTATTACTCACTTTTCTGGCTCAGCGATACTTCGCAATAATTGTCCAATATCCATATTAGGGATAATGCTGAAAGTCGTATTTTATTCAGAACAGGTTTTATTAATCAAAGACTGGTATTATCAGTATACTGGTATTATCAGAATACTGGTATATGGAGGCATTCCTCTGGTTCAGATCAAGCAGGGGTGTCGTCAGGTGTTGGTATCATTCCGTAAGAGAGGTCAATGTAAGGTCCGGGGTCGTCTCTGATATTCAGCTGGTATTACGGCTGGTATAGCTCTGGCTTATCGCGACATTTCAACCTTCTCATAGGTCATCTTCTTGGCTGGTTAGCAGTAGAAGTGAATGGTGTCTGCATGCCGATATTTATAGCGGCTCCGAAATCCTAGAGCTGCGTTTCTCCTTGGTCGAGCCGGTCTGGGGCGAAGTCTGGGATCTCTCGTCGATGGTTGCAGGGATGCAGCTGTGCGAGTGCTCGAGTATTGTAATCGGGGAATGAATGTCAGGAGTCCTGCTGCTGCAAGAATCCTATATCCCGCTGGTGCTCCTGGATATTTGGGGTGGTCGTTTCGCTGCTGACCTTCAGGCGTTCAGGGAGGGAGAAACGTTTCTTTGGTAAGTTCAAGTTAGGAAACTCCTTTCCTTATATGGAGGGCTTCCATTATCTCAATGTCGGGATTCCGGTGGTTTGGTCAATTATTTCGATATAGAATTATCTCCTATTTTTACATTACGGGGCCCCATCCTTGGGTGTGCGGATATGGTCCTTCTTGCGTTGGCAGGAGATTTTCTTGGAGAATCACATGGTGGTCATGCCGATTGTATTTGCCGAGGCATCCTCGGACGGGGCACGTGTATCGGTAGACCACGCTCGCTTTCTCAAGGGATTCTGCCGGGGGGCCGCTGGGTTGTTCCTCATCACCAGGCTGCTTGTCTTCTTCGTTTTGTAATTTATTATTAAATTAATGGTCTTGTCCTAATTGGTGGGGGTGACGTTTCTTTCTATGATGGTCTTGAGGGCTTGCTCGTCCTCCTTATACCTTCCGTGAAAGTGCCCTTTGTAAAAAAGCTTGATGGGCTCTGGGATGTCGGGGCGGGGTTCCTGGAGGTACCAATCTTCAACTTTCTTTGCTATCACAGCATCAATGGCGCGATTGGTGTGTCCGTTGTCGACGAGGACGTGGGCCGTTTGTTCCAGTTTGCTATGTGTGTCGCTCCAGGAAGAGCAGTGCGAAAGGGCCCGCCTGACGAAGGCGCTGATGGTGGAGTGCTTATACCTCTCAGGGAGGTATAAGCACTCCACCATCAGCATTCTAATACAAGCTCTTGAATAAGACTAGCAGAGGTTAATACCAAAAAAGGAGGCAACGGAATTAACCATCTGATGTTCATGGACTACATCAAGCTGTGTGGTAAGAGCATCAAGGAAATAGATACCCTATTCCAGACTGTAATGATTGTATCTGGGGACATCAGGATGGAGTTTGGAATAGAAAAAGATGCCTTGGTCAACATACAAAAGGGCAAAGTAACAAGGACTAAAGGGATAAAGCTACCAGATTGGAGCAACATCAAACACATTGATGAGACAGGATAGAAATACCTGGGAATAATGGAAAGAGAGGATATAAAACAGCAAGAGATGAAGGACACGATCAGGAAAAAATAAAATCAGTGACTTAAGGCGATACTCAAGTCGAAAATTCAACGCCAGAAATATGCTAAAAGCCATAAACACATGGGTAGTACCAGTAATCAGATACAGCGCGGGAGCAGTGGAATGGACGAAGGCAGAACTCCGCAGCCTGGACCATAAAACTAGGAAACATATGGCAATACACAAAGCACTACACCTACGGGCAAATATGGACAGACTATACATAATACGAAAGGAAGGAGGGAGAGGACTACTAAGCATAGAGGTAGTGACTGCATCAACTTCGTGAACAGAGCACTGGGGCAATATCTGAAAACCAGTGAAGACGAGTAGCTCCAGAGTGCATAGGAAGAAGGACTGATAAAAGTACACAAAAACCCAGATGTATACAGAGACAGGGGAATGACACACAGAACAGAGGAATCGCACAACAAACCAATGCACGGATAATACATGAGACAGACTAAAGAACTGGCCAGCGATGAAACATGGCAATGACTACAAAGGAGAGTGCTCAAGAAGAAAACAAGGAATGATAATAGCGTCACAAGATCACGCCCTAAGAACTAGATATGTTCAAAGAACGATAGATGGAAATAACATCTCTACCATATACAGGAAGTGCAATACGAAAAACAAGGCCATAAACCACATAGCAAGTGAATGTCCGGCACTTGCACAGAACCAGTACAAAAAGAGGCATGATTCAGTGGTAAAAGCCCTCCACTGGAGTCTGTGCAAGAAACACCAGCTACCTTACAGTAACAAGTGGTACGAGCACAAACCTGAATTGGAGTGATAGAAAACGATCAGGCAAAGATCCTCTGGGACTAAGGTATCAGAACAGATATGGTGATATGTGCAAATAGACCAGACGTGACGTTGATTGAGAAAATCATGAAGGAAGTATCACTCATTGATGTCACAATACCATGGACACCAGAGATGAAATGAAAGGAAGGGAAAATGGTATAAGTATCAAAGACCTCGGAAAAAAATAGAAATAAAAAGGATATGTAATATTGCCAGTAGAAATTGTACCCATAATCATAGGAACACTAGGCACGATCCCAAGATCACTGAAAAGGAATCTGGAAAAACTAGAGGCCGTAGTAGCTCTAGGACTCATGCAGAAGAGTGTGCTCCTGGAAACAGAGCACATAGTAAGAAAAGTGATGGACTCCATAGGAAGGAGGATGCAACCAAGAACCCCACGCTATAAAATATCACCCACTCGAATTGGAGGACTGTGATAGACCAAAATAAATAATAATAATAATAATATTATTATTATTTATTATTATTATTATTATTATTATTATTATTACTATTTTTTTTTCTCTCTCAGTCATCCTATGCAACTGGGTGGTTTTTACAGCGTGGGGTTCCGGGTGCATCTTGCCTCATTAGGAGTCCATCACTTCTCACTATGTGTGCGGTTTTTAATACCACACTCATCTGCATGAGCCCTAGAGTTACTTCAGCGTCGAATTTTTCCAGGTTCCTTTTCAGTGATCTTGGGATCGTGCCTAGTGTTCATATGATTATGATTTCTGCTGGTATATGCCATTTCTTTCGTATTTCTATTTTCAAGTCTTGATACTTATCAATTTTTTCTCTTTCTTTCTCATCTACTCTGGTGTCCCATGGTACTGCAACATCAATGAATGAGTGATGCTTTCCTCTTGATTTTATTATTATTATTATTATTATTATTATTATTATTATTATTATTATTATTATTATTATTATTATTATTATTATTATCATTATTATTATGGGCCCTATACATATGGAACAAGCCCACAGGGGCCACTGACTAGTAATTCAAGCATACTTTATAATATTGTAAAAAATTAATTCTATTTATAGCCCTGAAGATGGGAAAGGATTCCCGAAACGTAGGTGTAAATACGAAGAAGAAATGATCTCCAGTCTTCTCGCTGTCCTCTTCATTACTAAGCTTAAGCTCACCATGAGCGAAAATCTTACAAGTTGAAATTCAAGCTTCCAAAGATGTTCATTTGACATAAAGAAACAGAGTCATTTTCATAAATTTATTAAGAAACAAATATTTTGTGAACCACGTGTTAAAGACAAATCATATAGGAAATTACTGAAATGTATCCACGAACACAAAAAGAAATAAAAGGGTAATAAATTTCAGAAATGTGCAGAGCGCAAACTGCGTACCAGAATACTAGAGCTTTACATGACAATGCAGAGCGGGATATCGTACCGCTCAAAAGTAGTCGTGATTCAGAGAAATACAAACAGCGAGATGAATAAAAGTATCGGCGTGTTTAATCTGTGAGATTTTCTAAAATGAAAGGAGGGGGAATTGTTAATGCAACATTTACCCTGTCCGCCTGAAAAAGTGTGGACGTGATGAATAAACTTAGCTGAAAATTTTGCTTCAAATAAAGGGGAAAAAACGTAGGCATATCTCTATTCATGTATACATACGCATGGATGTAGGGAATGCCAAGATATACAGTGTGTGCACACAATTACATATATATGAGACAAGTAATAGTAAAAGGCCATTTCCACCGGATATAAATGATCTGCGAATAAAAGAAACTAATAAAAAGAAAGTAACATTCTCTCTGAGACTGACCTAAAAGGACTCGCACATGGGTTCTTCCAACTCGGAAGACCTGTACGTCACACTTTTTCGTATATGCGATACATATATAATGATTAAAGTGAGTTTTAATGACAATTAAATGACTACGAATCGATAAGCAAGACTCGTTAAACATAGCAAACTTTCTTCAGAGAGAGAGAGAGAGTGAGAGAAAAATCCCTTTCATTTCCTAGTAATATCAAGGAACTTCTGTTGGACTTGCATCCATTCAGTATTTTTCCTTATTTATTCATTAAAAATGAATTAAACATGAGAGAAGTTCATAAAGTAATTTACTTGGTAAACTTATTTTGCTTGTATCCTCCCATGAGAGAGCTGCATCTTCCGTATAAATCCTTCTTCAGCGCTCTTCTATCACGGCTATTTTACATAAGGATCAAAGACTTTAGTATGCTAAAGCCGTACCACACATTTATGGAGGAATAAAAGTGAAACTAAAAATTTATAATATCAAACTTTCCGACATTGTATTTTACACACTGGATGATATGACACGCAGATTTTCTTATCATATACCGCCATGTTTCCTGGGAACGATCATTTCAGTCATGAGTGTAAACGGTCCATCTTTAAGCGAGATATTTCTCAGTAAATGTTCCCTTCGTTTCGTAGTTTATGCCTTTGTTTTGTCCGACATTCTTAAAACATCGTATGTGCGGAGCTGTCTGGATCAATAACACCAAGCAGGAAAGAAGACAGAAGCATGAGACAGTTATTGGGAGTCTAAATTCCGTGTGACTCTGAAAAGGAATACCACGGCTCGGTCCTAAAGACAATTGGGGATAAAACTTCAGGCAGTCAGATTGGTCACTGACTGGCCTGGAGGACTGTTTTGAGTGATATCTCTCTATCAATACAGGACTCTATGCTATTTGGAGAAATAACTTA
The DNA here is from genome assembly GCF_015104395.2 of Macrobrachium nipponense. Lineage (NCBI taxonomy): Eukaryota > Metazoa > Arthropoda > Malacostraca > Decapoda > Palaemonidae > Macrobrachium > Macrobrachium nipponense. Next base: position 6,353,554 of record NC_061106.1, on the reverse strand, counting down.
GTTCTGAGTAATATTCTCATAATCTCAGTCAATTTCGAATTATAATTGCTCTCAATTTATTTTTTCTAGATATGTTTATGTTTCTTTTTCATACGGAGCCTGTTGGAGCCTGTTTCGAGGGCCGATTGCATCAATTACAAACCAGTAGGCATCTTTCCAATGTTCTCGGGCTGCCCCTGTATAAATGCGCTGAATCTAGGGCAACCAGGGTACCTACGGGGAAAATCTTTTTTGGGACATACTTATAGAACAGGGTACTCAATTTTATACGACCCAAAACAACCTGGGCATGGGTTATAAGTCTAAACTTATTCAAATAGTTTTTTTATTTGCTATCACTGACTTTGTAATCCATATAGCTCAGTTCAGACTATTCTGAGTTAGTCAATCATATCGCTTTCATGTAGCAACGTTGTAACACAGATTTAATAGATTATATAATTACTTCCATTTGCTATTTTCAAGTATCAGCAAAAAACTAAGTAGTGTTGTGCGTTTAGAATAGAAGATAAAGGCATGCCGGCAACTTCGTTGCAGTACACTCTCCCAAGTTTATGTAATAATAGCCTTGAAAGTTGTCTGGAATGGATCAGTATTTGGTGTAGTCAGTGGGATTTGAGGCTGTTTCCAGCCAGACTAAGATTTTACTGATTTGTTGTTTTACTAAACCCCCTAGCAATAGTTTATTTGTATGAAAAATGCTGTACCTAATGAGACTGAATACTTGATAATACTTGGTCTTAACTTTGAGATTCAAGCTTCCATTTTCCTAGCACTGGGCAGTATGTCTCCTAATGCCACCAGAAAACCAAGCAGAGTTCGTAAGGCTTCTCATGTCTGCAGAAATGATGACAATGCCAAATGTGCTACATCGTTTGTTCTACTCTTACGGGAATAGACTTCCGATTGCATCTAGAATAAAACATAAGTAGATACTAATTAAATCGCCTTTAAGCGACCCCTTCCCAAATTACCTTCAATGACCTCTGTTTTCAAGGGACCATCACGCCCTACTTTAAACATCACCTACACGTGAAAAATTGCTTTCCATCTGTCTTCTTTTGGCAGACCTAACCTGAAAGCAGAGCGAAACTGATAGTAACTAACTGAGATGACCCTATTTGGTGAAGGAGTAGAGGTGGTGGGGGCTTGGGGGGGGGGGGCGGTATGCCCATACTTGCCCAGAACTACTTGTCAGTTTACAGTGAGGGAGTAGCCATAACTGGTTTTTTTAGTGCATTCTGAGCGTTAATCATTTATGTCTTAATCTCTAACAGCGAGTAAGGAACTGTAAGTACCTGGGTCTCCATTTCTGATCTTGTTGCGTCATCATATATAGAGATAGTCATCATTAGCCTGACTTCATTTTGCAAGTGTGTCATTCTAATGGGAATACAGACTCTCGATTAAGGTAGCAATAATGCACCTAGCGTAGGATTGTATCTTTTTCACCCTCCATTAAAAAGTATTTGTGTACATTAGGATTTTCTCGATGGAGAGAGAAAAAAGTTATAATTTCTCATTCCTTTTATGAACCCGAATAATTCCCATTACGGATGTTGATTACCGTAAATCGGGAATCTTTTTTTTACAATTCTGGGCAGAGGATGGGCGTTCCCACGGTTTCTCTCACGGAGATTGTAACTTTTCGCTCAGCTTTTAGGATGAGGAGTAAAGCTTCTGTCGAGACAATCAGGGGTCATGTAAAAATAGATTTTCCATTGGAGGTGATTCTGAGCCGTTACGAATATCTACTCGCAGAGATTTTCAGAGCCACTGATATTTACTGAAAATCGACCGGTCTTACTTCTGGAAGGTGGAGATCAAAGCGTGGGACGCAGGGCAATTCAAGTTGACGTTCATACGTCGAAAGGTATGTCACATCAAAAAAATTATATTGAAAAAATCTGTTCTTGTACCCGTTACAATAAGTAGAAAAATAAATAGAAACAGAATCTTGCGACAATAAACACCTTCAAAAGACCGTTTTACACTTCTTTGATAAGGCCATTTCAGATATTTAACTCTGAAACCCCCTACCAACTTTATTACCAATCGTCCTTCTTTTAAGAAAAAATCCAATCTATCCGCCAATAAGTGGCAGATAGTTTTACCAATGCACAGGTGTAGACACAACTTGAGATTTTGCTTACCCCTTTGGGCCTCCTATCAAGGTCGGGGTATATAGGCTATTGCCCCCTTCTCCCCTGGTCGGTAAGTCGAAAGGGCGTAGGCCACTTACCCCCAAATATTGTGGGAAACCCTCGGGCCACCATTCTCCGGAGGGGGGGATTGCCCTCCTTACTACTGAAGGTGCCCTATGACCCCATTCCCGGGAGGGTGGGGATGGTTTCCCTCCCTTACAACTGAGGGTGCCTTATTGTCCCAATATTGTGGGGGGGGCCTGTTTGTACCTATAGAATGGTTATGAAAAAGAGGGGTTATGACCCCATTAGAAATGCCTTTCGAATTTCCGATTTTGACTAAAACCTTCATTAGGGGGATGGAAGTCTATGGTAAAAATTTGGTAACCCTGGCTTTCACAGTCTGGGCATGCATGGCGAACAGACAAACAGAGAGAAATTTAGTTTTATGTAAATATATATATATATATATATATATATATATATATATATATATATATATATATCAAATTTCAGAGTACAGGCAAATTTTTCTACCGGTACTTCAATCACTTGGTTAATTATTAATTAAGTTATAATTTTCAAAGGCCTTTGCGACCATTTTCAGTCATAGGTTTTCAAAGAAGTAATATTCCTTAATTTTTAAATATATAATATTAACCCACTAATTTGCATTAATAACTGAAATTTCAAAATAATTATAACTGATCATTTTACATATGACCTTACCGGAAATTCTGTAATAATATTTTTTTGTTTTTGTTTACAAATTCGTGTTTAAAATATAACAAAAATTTCTCAGTCTGTTACACAATCATTCACTAAATCTACGACTTGACATTCTAGGCAATCTGACAGACCGTTATTACTTTACTTTCAAGCCCTGACATACACCGTTTTCACCCACGCCAGTTTAATGGATATGCTCAGTAATGCTGGCATCAGAGCTGTTCTCAGATATCGGCTATCGACTTTTGTTAGAAACTGTTATGTACTATATCCTCTGTGCCACGAATCATTTTCCCCTCTTAGACCTGTAATATCAGTCATTTTACTCATGCCACAACTGTATTCCTACGTCTACACATGGTAAAAGCTACTTGCTTCATGCGCAAAAAAAAAAAAAAAAAAAAAAAAAAAATTGGATTTGAGTGGGCTGTGTACAACAATTAAGTAACAAAACTCTTTCTGTCGCCATTGTTAAGCAGAAAATAATTTATTTCGGTGTTGCATTACGGCTAATGCCTTAACTGGTTAAAATGGAGACACGGCTCGGTTAAATTGCACGTAATCGGATACTAGCAAAACTACTTAGGGTATTCCATCTTACCAAGATGAGAGTGAAAATAATTCGAAATGAAATGTCTTCAATAAAAGGTTCTCTCGGTCCCCAGATATGGTAAAAGCTTCCATGAATGAGCACGTCCATTTCTAGTCGGTGATTTACTGTATCATACTTTACTCTTACTTTTAATCACTCGACTCTGTTTGACGGAAATGTAATACAACCTCTTATCTCGATCAACATTTTGGGTTGATTCATCAATTCAAACCTATCTAGTATAGGAAGGATCCAGAAGATCATATTGCTAGATCTACTTTAAAAGAATTCGGAACTCTCACTCGATGTCGCGATTTTTTTTTTTTTCTTACTCGTCTATCAATGTTCTCTACTATTATTATACTGGTACATACATATTTTGAGCATATTCTCATATGGTGATTTCTCCATTATTGGCCTCCTTTTATCAATAGGAATGGGTCGAAGGCTCCTACCCTTCGGGATATCGCTTTTCTTAATGATATTGTTTAGACCACTTTGGATCCCCATTCCACTCCTGATTTTTTTATAACCTCCTTCAACAGATGAGTTTATTCCTTCCCTTTAAGTTAAGAAAAATGATGCTCTTACCTTTGTTACCATTAGAAAGAACTAAATCAATGGCAATTTGTTTAATCAAGGGCCTCAGAATTTCTTTTACTTTATGTCCAGAATTTTCTATTTTCTGAACCTACTAATCACGTCTACGTTTCACACATCTGCAAGTGACAGACCATTCTATTCCTCATCGACTCAGTAGAACCCTGCAAGTCTTTATATCAGAACAGTACTTCGTGGAAAAAAACGAGAAACACCAGAACTGCTCGAATCTATATTTTCTTTTTTTTCAGCATTTATCTTCGACTTCTCTCCCTCTTTCAATTTTGAAACTCGGTTACCTCAAGAGGTCTATCGCTTTATTCGAGGTGAAGCTCATTAACCGTTTCAATTTCAGTTATTGCAGTTGATGTTTTTTAATGGATAGACGATAACACTGAGTTTTTATTAACAAAATTCAAGTAACAAAGAAAACAGAATAATATAGGAAAGAGCCCTAGACTCAATGTTGCATCACGCAGTGCCATTAAAATGGTGAGAGATATATTCCGGAACAAACGATTGACAAACTTGTGTCAATGCGTTTCTTTTCTTATAGTGCATTCAACATGGATATTCCAAAGATAAGACCGTCGGCAATACAAGGAAATAATGATTAAAGTTTAATAAATTACATTTATTTTAAGATTCTTAATGCACTTGAAATCTGATTGCAATGTGAATGTTATGAGTTTCATATCAGAAGAGTCTCTCCGTCTTTCTCTCTATATCGAGGATAAAAACAAAGCAAGCAGGCCATGTGGCGCGTTATGATAAATGCCAAGAGCGAAACATAAACCGAGGGATCGCAGCAGGCGAGGAAACGATACATTTTAATAAAAGTTGTGGCTGGCTGTCCTTGAAGAGGCAGCTGCTACATTAAGGCCTCTTTATTAAATCGTTCTCAACTTGGAATACCAATAAAGCGCAGTATGTCTCGTAACATTTCTCCTTACCACCTATATATACTCTCAGCTCTACTTTTCAATGCAGACATTTTCAGGAAAATTTAAACATCCGCCAAGTTTCGTATATGGCTTTCATATCCACAATTTCTTTTCTTTTCCTGCCGGTGAAAGAACTTGATGTATAAGTTATCCCTTTGACCTTTTATTTTCGGCTGAAAATAAAAGAAAAATGCATGTCACTCCAAAAATGAAATTGCTACACAATCTTATTCCCTTAAATTAATTTGACCATGACCAAGTGGAAAGTGAACGATGGAGTGCAAGATCTTTCAAAGCAAACTACATACAATGAAACATTATTACAAAAGAGACTTGGTTTTACAAACAACATTTAGGATTAAACGCATACTTAACCATTTCAAAGCTTACAAAGACTTCCTTTTCCAGAAAGTCGTTAGGTGATGAAAAAATCTGTCTAGCCTTAACTCTCTCAAATCGAAAACTAAGAACAAAGCAAAAGGACAGTAACATGGAGTACTGCGATTCTGTAGTTCCTCTTTTATAACCTTTCAAAGCATCTTATGTAGAATCGAGTCACAAGTGTACAGGCCTTGGCTTAGATTATCATTATTGTTCTTATTTAATTGCACTCATGCAGGTTCTACATCTGG
>NC_061106.1:6325413-6342913 GCF_015104395.2 Macrobrachium nipponense | reverse complement strand
AAGTACATGATGACTTTTAGAGAAAATGAAGAAATAAAATAGACCAAAGCAAAATTGAATGTCGGTGCAGTGTTATTCCGAAATAAATATTGGAAAATATTTATAATACGGTGGACGCCTCTAAGCGGAAAGAAAATATATTTACATGTGATTTTCGACTAGAAAAAAATATTTGCCATTTGAAACCCCAACAACCTAACCTAACCTTCCTGGTAATGTACATCAGTAGCCTAATCATGTCAACAGTAAACCTAACCATATCAGCGGTACCATAACCATGCCAACAGTTACCTAACCATGTCAACAGTAATTTGCAATGGAAATGAAGCTATCTTGCAAAACATATCAAAATCAACTAGAAAAACTATATTTTCTTGTCATTCTTGTCAATTGTATTTCAAATAAATACCTTAAAAGTTATATTTGCATATCTTGAAAATCTCTAGAAATATGAAATAAACATACCAATTCCTATCACTGTCATACAATTCGTGAATATTGGGTCTCCATGCCTTTTTCCAGATAGGCTTCTCACAGCAACTTTGATATACTGTATATACTGTATATAGTTATGTTATAAATTCTCGCAGCTTACCATTGGGTTGTAGTTATAAATGTTTACCTTAATTTTTCATTAATAAGCAACTATTTAGCGAACCAAAGTTGTTCCATCAGGAGGATGTATCTTGTGGGAGCATTCATATGGGAGAGCATAAGTAGGTTAGTTAAGTTAGAGTGACTTACTTTAATTTCAAGTTCACTAACCTTTAATCTATGATTGAATTTTCCTATATGTATGGATAAAAGCATTCAAATAAAAGAAAATTACATGCAAAACCAGCATATCTGCTCCCACAAGATCCATTCTTACCGTTTCATCTAAGTTTTCTGCATTATATGCTCATAATTGTTCAATTTTTTTAATGAAATCTTGTAATTGGTACCAACACCCCACATAGTATTCCAAAGTAAATTTACCATTGGCAGCAAATGTACGCAGTAATACAGTAGTAATAAATTGGCAAAACAAGTGTTGAAAACTATGATATTTGCTTGTACTGTACATGATGCAAAAAGAAACATGGTTCAAGTCAATTAGAATAAATTGTTCAAATTTTTTTTTAGGAATGTGCATGCTTCTTGCAGAAATGGCATTTTACTAGAAAATACCAGGCAGAAGTGTTGTTTACATTACCTTCATAAAAGGGTGCCAATTGAATATGCATTTTGAGAAACCTCCCACAATTGGGCTATGAGATTTTAATAACTTGTTATAAATAGGTTTGTTTCCTATTTGATTTGTGATTTCAATTTTTATTTGCTTTTTATGGAAATTAAGTTTAAACCTAGATTTTTGCTTATACAGTATTTTCTTTGTAAAATAAAAACAGCATTGCATTTGTTATAAAAGGGTACCTTACTTTTACTACTTTGTTGTTTGTACTTTTTTTAGTTTTATTAACAAATATTGCTTAACTTTTGCCTAATCAGCATGCAAGTTAAGTCTGCTTTTTCATTTTGATTTCATATTATTGGTTTTGATCATCCCATGCTTTGTTTGCTATTTAAATTCTGATATATGCATGTTTTGTTTGCATGACTTGTATGACTATTGCATGCAAATGAAGCATGTGCCATTTCTTTTACTTTGTTTATGTTCTTTGCAAGAACATTTGTGTACAGTTGTTGCTTAGGTATGTACAGTATACAATCATAAGCACAAGCCCAAAAAAAGGAAAATAATTACTGTATACTATATTGGTGAAATAATAAGATAATATGAGAATAAGTTTGTTTCATTCTAACTGCCCTCTCAATTTTAGATAAAGATACTTAGCAATTAATGTTACATTAACTGAAGGATTTTATTTAATGATTCAGAAATGCCTAATATATAAGTCATAAGCTATGATAGAGCCCTATAATCATGTTAACAAGCAATATTAATCGATTTAGTATTCAATAATTTATAAAGAGAAGTTTATTGGAGCATAAGAATAAATTTTAACATTTAAAAAAGCCGCGCTACGCCACAGCCGAGTTTTAGTTGAGGGCATAATCAATAGATGGCGCGCATCCTGACGGGTTGGATGACGTTTTTTTTAATGGTATAAATAGTCAGTTTCCCATCTTTCGTTTATTGTCTTTGGGCTGCGGCCAGTCTTCCCCAGCGGCCAGTTGAGCTGCGGCCAGTCAGCCACGGCCAGTCGGCCGTGGCCAGTTGTCCTAGACCCTTATACCCCCATCTACAGCTGCCATCTTGAATGCTTTCCAAATCCCCAGGTAGTGTTTGAAGAGAGCAACATTTCGACAGAATAAGTGTCTCAATTGATACAACAATGGAAGGGGCGTTGAAGAGGAGAGAGTGAGTTACTAGGGTCTGGTCAGAATTCAATGACCCCTAAGGAAATTGACACAATAGGAGAAGGAGAGGTGTGAAGACTGAATCTATCCTCATTCCCATGAATGTTGTGACCAAATGCAGCTGGCCTGCCATCTGAGTGGCATGAAACGCTAATGACAGCAGGAGGTCGTTAAGGTGATTATATGGAATTGGATAGGGAATCTGACAATAGACTTAAATGATGGACATCGCCGTGGGATCCTATGAAGGACTCGTTAAGGGCGATGCAGGTTTCTTCAAGAGGTGCCGCGTTCTGCACTGCTGCTAAGCCGAGAATCCTTTGAAAGTTCTTAAGAAGTGCCTGGATATCGCCGAATTGTATTCGCTACGACTTGAAAGGAAACTTTGAGGCTGCAAACGATATGTCAAGTGAGAAGTGAGACGAAGCAAAGATACTATAGAGAAGACAAAAATACTCAAGTTAGCCATATGAGCCATACCACACCGCCAGTAGAGACAACTGGCGGCTGTAATGAAAATTAAAAAACATGACGTCATAAAGCCTAACCAATGAGAACATGATTTTCCACATGATTGACGAATTGAGTCATTTGTTTCCATATGGTGTTCGGAGGGTATATTTTGTCTGCGGCTTATGTAAACAGACTTGTCTTTTTGTGGATCACGTTTTGAATTTACATACTTGTTAAAAATGAATATTATAGCTGCAATTTATAAGAAATAAGACTGTACTGTGTTTGTAGTGCTGCCCAGCACTCATGGTGTATAGAGAAAATCTTAGCTGGATGGCATTAAGAGAAATTCCTGGATGCAAGGCCCAGAATGCACGGTGTAAAATTGAAAATTCTGAATATATATGGTATAAAGAAAAAATCTTGAACTCATGGTATAAAGGGAAAATCGTGACTGCATGGTTTTTACACTCGTGGCGTAGGTCGTGAAGTTTTATGTGACATCACTGCTTCGTCTTTGATGACGGCATTAGATTACAACCGCTTGGTGGCTTTCGCAGTATGCATTTTCTTATGGGAAAAATTCGAGTCAAGTATCTTTGTATACTCTTTAGTATCTTTGTTAGACACTAGGCTGATTTATGGTGGCATTAAGGTGCCAACAGCAGGACGAATCGAACTAATCTTCCCTGGCACTCTTTGTGCCGCTCCTGTCTGAAATTAACCCTTTTTTCGCTTTCCTTTACTTTACACGTTCTTGGAGCAAATTTAATTTAGTCGAAAAATGCAAGAGTAATGAAGTGACGCATGCAGCAATATATAACCCTTTTTTTTTAAATTCATTTCCGTTCGAACAAATGCTTTGTCTCCAGGAACAAATAGAAAACTGTGAATCTGGCAAATAAAAATAGGAAAATGATAATGTGTAGGACATTAAACTCAAGGAATTTTTATGACAAAAGGGCCAATGATATAGCACTAACTCTAAATCCCACACCTAATTTTCAAATAAGCGCAAAATATTATGAGCATGACATAATTATGATGAAATCGAAATACACCAGAAGGGAATGGCATTATCACTGGTTTCATGATGAGGGCCAGCAAGAAGGGTAATTACAACCTCATATCTCAGTTAAACTGAAATGAAAAGACGCTAGTAGATCATGAAAAATAATTAAGAGAAGGGCTGGATCTAAGTCGGAGGGAAGAGACATCAATCGATCTTGCTCATAATTAGCAACAAAAAATGCGTTAAGAAATTTCAAACCTCCGCCCAAGCACGGGCGATCCGTTCTCATAAGTTCTCGTTTCCCCAGAAATTGCATTGCCATCTCTCCCAAATATATTGCATACAATCAGCCACGAAGCTCTCTTCTATTAAGGCTTCTGTAAAAGATCATCCAACCATACGATCACATAAACAGCGCCAAAATCAATACCTCCACGTCGGAGGTAATAAACAGTCGGCATAAAGTAAAGAACAAAGGTAGAAAAGAAATGGTTCAGAAGTCAAACAACATATCGATTGTTTACGCCAATACATCATATGTTGCACAATACCTCTTGACAGGTCTCGTTCTAAAAAGGGAGTCTCAAATCACTCAAAATTAGTCAAAACGGATCATCAAGAAAAACAACCTTTGGTACACAGCGGTACCGAGACGAAACATCAAAACAAGGGTCAGAGTCAGGGAATACGACTTCACACGTGCAATTTCACAGGCAACGGCAATATAGTTTTCTCTGTACTGCGGCAAACATATTACAATAAAGGAACAACACACATAAAACACAAATCGAAAAAAATATTCACAGCGTATTGCATATAAATCTTACAAAGAGAGAGAGAGAGAGAGAGAGAGAGAGAGAGAGAGAGAGAGAGAGAGGAGACGAGAGAGAGAGAGAGAGAGAGAGAGAGAGAGAGAGAGAGAGTACTTTATTATTTGAAATAAAGTATAAGGGTGTGCTATCTACATGGAACACTGATAAGCCAAATTACAATAATTTTGTGACACCGGTAAGAAATCCAGAGAGGCCAAATGGCTACGGCATCATTGGACAAAAGACGCAGGAAAGCGAGAGGAAATCTTAAAAATGTCCTAATCTTAATATCAAGAATCATTAAGGAGTCTGCAAAAGTTTTAAGTGTTCCTTAGAGTATTTCCTTCTTTTCGTTACAATCTCATAAAAATGGATATTCTTTAAATGACTTTTTTCCCACGACTTACATATTCTACGCTTTGCGTTGCCAGCTTTCGTTGACGGTCTTCAAGTCTGAAAAATCTCAAATGATGTAGATTGATCACAGTGGATATCTCGATTATCCCGGTCACTGGAGGATCGAAGCAGTTACCGAATCTTCGCAGTCCTGTAATTTACTGGGAGTCATCAGTTCCGAGTTGGACGAGCGGTTACCGTGCTCGCCTACCGATCGGTAGGTCGAAGTTCGATTCCACGCTCTAGGAATTTACTTCTGGGGATTAAAAATTCATTTTTCGATATAAAAGTAGTTCGGATCCCACACTAAGTTGTAGGTCCCCTTGCTAGGTAACCAATTGCTTCCTAGCCACGTATAAAATATCTAATCCCTCGGGCCGGCCTAGGAGAGCTGTTAATCAGCTCAGTGCAGTGGTCTGGTTAAACTAAGATATACTTAACTCTAACCGAGAGTTATCATCTCGTCTTTAAGAATTCTGGACATGTGGTTTTATGAAATTAAAGGAATTCATGTTTTCTTCACACTATTGTAAAATATTAACCATAATCCCTGAACACATATTTGTGTTAAAATTAAAATGGGTTTTTACGTGATAGTTTCTTTTTGTAAATTCTATCTTGGAAAAACTGGAGTTTTATTGGGATGAATACTTTGGAACACAATTCATAAAATTGAAAAAATATAAAAGATTATTTTACAGATAATTTTTTTTCTTTTTTTGTAGAAAGTGTGGATTTTTCTACCCTCAGTCATTAAGGTAAATACAGGCAAAAGTGGAAAGTTTCTCATTTTTTTCACATGTCTCAGATAATCTTATTACACATTCTAATTGATCGAATTTGACGAGAGAAAACTTTAACTGGAATCAATAAGTTTATTAATTATGTTTGAGCAAAATATTAACTAAAAATGAGCAATAATCAACGGCTCCCATAGCATCACCCAGACTAAGACATTCTGCATACTGGAAAGTACTTACAGTATAGCGTTACAAAAAAAGAAGAAGCAAAAGGAAATATTGGACATAAAAAGCACACACGCACACACAGACCCAACCATACATACACACACACACACACCACGCACGCGCACACACATATATAAATGTGTGTGCGTATGTATGCATGATTGGTGTGCGCGCGCGCGTCTGCTTTGCATGTCCAATATTTCTGACTTTTTTTTAACGATATAGTACTGGTCAGTACTTTATGTAAAATGTCTCAGTCTCGGTGATGATAGGGGAGCCATTGATTGTTGCTCATTGTTAATTAAAATTTTCCTCAAACATAATAAACTTACTGATTCCAATTAAAGTTTTCTCACAAATGTATATATATACATATATATATATACACACACCTAGCTTTTGTTTTCTAGGTCGCTGTTTCGCTGCCCACCAACACCTCAGGTGCCGATTCGTACTAAAAGTGAACAGTTGGTTTGTGGTTAAACAAAGGCATATGCGAGGATGCATACATTTAAATATAATTAGAAGAGAAGTAGATTAAACGAATAAAGCTATGATAGTTGATTCCTGTATACCAGACAAGGGACTTCACGGTCTTGAGTGGCACTGACATGAGATGCAGCGAAACAGAATGATCCCTTTTTTTTTTTTTTTTCTTTTTTTTCAGATTACTTCTGTAACGGGTAAAAGGCAACAAAGAAGCGTATTACGCATATACGACAAGGTTCCAAGGTTCGACTTACTGAGCCTGCAGTATTCCTTTGCGGGTATAGATATTTAAGGAAAGTATGCATATGAGCGGTTGGATATTGTAATTACGGATTTTGTGAAAATAAAAAAGATATTTTGAGAATCCAGTTGTGTGTCGGTTGAGAAATAGTGTGTAAAACATACAAGAGGATAGACGAGGCAGACAAAATAAGTGAGTGAGAAAAAACAAAAAACAAAAGTAAAACAATTGAACAAGCACCTACAGGAGAAAAAGAAGTTCTACTAGGATAGGGAAGCTAATGGAAAACATAGCTAGCTAACTGAACCTTAAAACAATGTAATTGTGTATCAAAATTTTACAGGTTGCTGAATATAAAAGATTAACAGCAGGTTAGAGTAATGCAGGCGTGGAACAGGTTCTTATTAATTTGATAATGTTTATCAAAACCAGTGTTGAAGATGTACATCCAAATTGAAAAGGCTAAAAAATAGAAAATCTCAGATGACGGAATTAAAAGTGAGACGCTGACCAAAAGTAATGATAAAAATTTGACAAGGTTCTGTGTCAAATAGTACTTGAAAAGAGAAGCTGTAGCGATTGGCGAAGCAGTCAGAAAGCAGGATTGTGGTTGAAATTTAATTCCATCAACAGTAAGGTGGTACAAGTAACTGGATGCGAAGGAGATACACAGATACAACCAACAGATTTCAGTAATAAAGAGGCGTAAAAATCGTTTCAGCAGACAGCCTTGGTATTTTCTCGAATAATCACCTACTAATCAATCTGAAAATTGAAGTGGTTTATTTATAGGAATTTTAGATAATAAATTTAACCAGCGAAGGAATTATTATTATTATTATTAATCAGATGAAACCTATTCATAATGAACAAGGCATAAGACCCAATGACTTGAAATTCAGGCTTCCAAGATTGAGGTGTTCATTTAAAAGAAGTAACAGAAGGTAATAGGAAACACAGAATGAGATCAGTTCCTAAAAAAGAGAAAATCAATTGATAACATAAAAAACTATATAGACAAACATGTAAGAAAATTGTAAAATGAAGGAAAATTTGTTCTAAGGTACCAATACATTGCTTCTTCGCTTGAAAATTTTCAGGTTCCAATTGCCCAACATCTTCAGGGAAATTGTTCCACAGTCCAACGATATAAAGAATAAAGGACCTCAGCTACTGAGAAGTTCGTAAGTGAGGCACATTTACTGCATATTCCTGCTGCTGTTCAGAAAATCTGGTTGCTCTCGACAAGAAAAGAAGATCAGGGGTCAATTGCTAAATGTGAAAGATCGCAATTAAAATACAACTTATGAAAAATTGACGAACAGAGACAGACCATCAGTCGATGGTCCAAGTCATAATTGCTAATGTTAAGAAAAAGAAACCTACCACACAAACCACTTTGCCTAAAAGAGATAAATATCTGGCGGAGGTAGAATTTCACACCACAGAAAAAGGAGGGACAAATGACTTAAAACTGGTTGCACTGATTTTCCGTGCAGAGTTTGCTGACAATTTGACCAGAAGTTTCTTAAAAGTAAGATGTAAGTCTGAAGTATAGTTAAAAGTTTCAAGCTCATTTAACAGAGTCCCAGGCGCCTGCCGGGGAGGATGGGGTGGGAAATTTGTAGGAGTTTTCGTTTCACTAGAGTTCAGACACACCACATGTCACAGTTTAGACTAAGGGCAGCTTAATTTTTTATGAGTGGAGACTTCACTACATCCACAAAGTTGCATCATTGGCTCACTGAATAAGCTTATTTTCCAGACCAACAACCACATAACTGATATACACAAAAATAACAGTGGACCAAAAACTACCCAGTGAAACTACAGACCCAATAGGTCTTGGTTCACCACGGATCCCATCGACAGGTTACTGTTTATCTGCAATGAAATTTCTGCTCAGATTTGTTTACTAGACAAGACGGACACGAGGTAGACGCAAACAAAAATATGTTAAATTTATTCATTATTCCCGCCTAATATACCCTTGCATTAATTCTAAAATTTTTGTCTTACATGGTTAGTTTCCATACGACTTTTATTCGATATTGTTCCTTCTCGTAAAACTGTAACGTTCACCGAGTTTAAAATTGTACGCCGTTTCTTCTAGTTACGTTGACCTCCAATAATTTCACAAGATTACCGATTTCCCCTTTGGATGTGTAGGTTGAGGATATATTTTCTTCCCCAAATTTTATATTTTTTTCTATTAGTTTTCGTATTAAATAGAAGTACACTAGTAGATGCGACACAAAAAAAATTCTTAAGGAGTTACTCTAAAATTATTTTTCTTTCATCCTACACAACGAATATGTTTTAAAGTTTAAAACTTTTTTTTTTCTTTTTTTGTCAGTTTTCCTGCAAAATGACCTTCTAGTATATACTTGCACAATTTATATGATTTATGAGAAAATAAATAAATAAACTCTTCCATGCAACGAACATAGTATAACATAAGAGGAACTACTGGTACTGATGACCGGGCTAAAGGTAAGAAAGTAGTTATCAGAAATGAAGGTGCGAATTGAACAGAACAAGATTAATAGTTTCCACTCAAGGACGCTTTTCAGGATTTTTTATAATGTTAAAGACTATAAAAGGGCAAATTCCATGGTGATGTCGAATTGTTTTTACTGAAATATGAAATATATATATGACAACAGCACAATTTATTTGTTTCTGTTTTTGGAACACTGCAGGTATCAAATTCAGGAGGGAAATGAGAGAGAAATGAAATACAATCTTTCCGTAGTAACATTACACATATGAATTATTTGCGGTTCCCAATGAGAAGTTACCGTGTGTTACAACTATTACTGATCGCATGCTAAGCTACATTCGGAAAAAAACTAAATAGAATGGTCTATTTCTCATATCTGTACACGAGAATAATAAAATCCAATTCCTGTCTGGAGGAAATGACCATTTTTGCAGATCTAATAAGCCTATTCTCCAGTCATGAGTGAAAGAACAATATTCTATTTTAAAAAATTCATTTTATGCGTACAGTTAAATAAAACGAGATAGTCATGTTCATACCTACATATATATATATATATATATATATATATAATATATATATATATATATATATTATATATATATATATATATATGAATTTTAATCCCATCCACACCGTGATTCATCTAAATGCATCATTAAGCTACAAATGTCCTTTAATATCTAATTCGCTCTACCTCGGAATTAAATAATTTTCATAGTTGTTAACCTATGAAAATTATTTAATTCCGAGGTATTAATGTATTATAAACAGAAAAATTATTTAATTTTCCTGTTGATAATACACGAGAGGACGAAATTATTATCAACTAATACATTCCCCTTTGGTTAGCATCTATGATAAAAATATATTAACTCCTAGGTAGAGCGAATTGGATATTAAAGGACATTTGTAGCTTAAAGCACGTTTCTAGTCATTCGGCTCTTCTCCTTTGACCCGATAGGTAGTCTTTTAGTGTTTATCATTTAGTTTCTTGTCAAAAAGTTCTACATTCCTTTGAATTTAAAGTTGTATTTCATAGTTTTAATTTAGTTTCAGGGTTTTAAAAAATAAAATTTTAATTCCAGACTGATGATGTGGTAGTCTTGTGGCACGAAACGTCTCAATAAACTAATCATGTGAGCTGTTGTCTTGCTGGAACCCCTGTTGGAATGTATAGCTGTCTGCTGCTGTCATATATATATATATATATATATATATATATATATATATATATATATATATATATATAATATATATGATATATATATATATATATATACATACATATATATATACATATATATATATATATATATATATATATATATGATATATATTATATATTGTGTCAGAATGAGCATGCGTGCACGAGCGCTCTTCAGCTTTGTGATAGTCGAGGTCACTGTGCGGAGAAACAAATTTTGGAGACGCTGAACTTACTGAGTCCTTATTCTTGACATTTACTGTTAACGTCCAGCGGTTGTGCAAAAGAAGAAAATTTGTTCAGACTAGTCAGATCGCTCTGGAGGGTCAGTTTCGACGGGAATTATTCCTCCGTTAAACTAAATAGAAGGTTAACCTAGATAAAAGAAAAAGAAATCTTTGTTCATGTCCAGAAAATACTGTAATTAGTAAGTTTACGGATGAATAATTCCTGTCGAAAACTGACCATCCACAGCGATTTGACTATAATCGCCTTGATAAATTTCTTGTAACTGTCGTTAACGATAAATGTCAAGAATAAGGACTCAATAACTTCGACTTCTCCATAAAAAAAAAAAAAAAAAAAAATTTGTTTCTCTGAATAATAACTTCAACTATCACAAGGCTGACGAGCGCACACGTGTACGCACGTTCATGTGACGACACAGCAGATTATTATATATATTATATTATATATATGATATATATATATTATATATATATATAATATATATATATATATATATATACAGTAACTAAAATGACTTCATTCAAACTGGATGGTATCTAGCAGATTTACTTGTCCAGTTTAAATGAGGTCTTTTCTAGTAAATTGTACTATTTGCAGAACAGTTGGTTATGTGATAAATTCCTACACACACCCACACACACACACACACACACACATATATATAATATACGATTATATATATATATATATATATATATATATATATCTATATATAATCATATATATATATATATATATATATAATATATATATATATATATCTATATAATATATATAGACCTTATTCAATCTGGAGGGTATCTAGTAGTTATTCATCCAGTTTGAATGAGATCCTTTGAGTAATTGTACTATCGCATAGAACAATTGTGAATATGATAAGTTAATATATGTGTGTGTATATATATACATATATATATATATATATATATATATATATATATATATATATATATATATCACAAAATCCACATAAGTAGGAGAGTGAAATCGGGACTTTGAACAAGTACTCTCGTAGTTTATTCTACATTTTCAAGTTCACGCTGAATACAAGAGAGGTTAACAGAGGCTTAGTACATTCTTCGCAAGAATTCTGTATACAATACTGTTTGAAATGTGCGGGCTATACTTAATTAGTTTATATCTCAAATATTATTTTATTTAAATACTAGGTTAATATCAATAGTTTTTGAAATAGGTACAGCTGGAATGAAATAAGGATGAAATGGTACACAAGAGAATACTCTTAAATTCTTTGTTAACACTGGTTGGATTGTAACATGTCTTGTTTGCTTTATTTTTATCAATAATTTTAAACTCATCTTCCAAAAATTCATGTATACAAATTCTAAGAGCTCTGAGATACATACTGGGAAAGTTTGACATCTTAATTTGTTTAGCATGGTAAGAGTAAAAATTAATATAGACATTATTCGTGGGTGTGCTATATATTCTAAAATCAATAATTGGTGTTATTTCTAATAATTAAGACATCCAAAATTAGTATACAGTTATTTTCTTTTTATACTGTTGTGAATTTTATGGATGCTGCAAGATTATTAAATGGATGCAAGAAATCAGTAATATTTACATTTTCTTTTACAATACCCCCCAAAAATTCTACATATCTAACCCAAAACACCGTAGAGAATAAATTTCTTGGAATAAGTCTAGGCTTAAAGAACTCCACGTGAATATTATACAAAAGTGGCGAAAGAGGGTTCACCACAGCCAAACAAAATTTGGTATAGCTGTGGGGAACCCTCTTTTGCCACTTGTGTCTAATATATTTACACGTAGTTCTTTGAGACTGGACTTATTCCAAGAAATTTATTCTCTACAGTGTTTTGGGTTAGATATGTAGATGATTGTTTTTGTATTGCAAAAAAAAATTTAAATATTCCTAATTTCTTGCATAAAATTAATAATATTGTACCATCAATAAAATTCACAATAGAATATAAAGAAAATAATTGTATGCAATTTTTGGATGGCTTATATATTAGAAATAACACCAATTCTTTTAAAGTACATAAACACTCCACGAATAATTTGTCATATAATCATTTTTACACTAACCATGTTAACAAATTAAGGTGTCAAAATTTTCTAGCATGTATCTGAGAGCTCTTACAATTTGTAGTCCTAAATTTTCGGAAGATGAGTTTAAAATTATTGATGAAATAGGGTATTCATTATGTTACCCTCCATATTTTTTTGGCATTTTTTGGAACTTAGTAAAAATAAAGCAAAGAAGACATGTTACAATCCAACTAGTGTTAACAAAGAACTTAAGAATATTCTCTATGTACCATTTCATCCTAATTTCATTCAAACTGTACCCATTTTAGAAACTATTGATATTTAGTATTTCAATTTAATAATATTTGGAGAAATAAACTAATTAAAAATAGCCGGCCAATTCAAAGAATATTATATACAGTATTCCTTCCAAAGAATGTCATAAGATTTATGTTGGTCAAACATCAAAAGGACTGAACGTGAGATGCTCTCGACACAAATACGCCATTTCAAGAGACTTAACAAATAATGGCATTGTGGATCACTGGCTTAAGACAGGCCATACGATTAACTTTCATAATTCCTCGATAATCTACAGGATCAACGAACACCACAAAAGAAATCTTTTGGAGTCCATTTTTAGTGGCCACATTAACAAGAAATATAAATCCCCATCCTGAATTATCTCTTGATCCTCTTTCCTTGTCTCATTTGCTTAAAGGACACGCTGCCCATATTAACAAACTGTAACCCATCAACCCAACCCACCCCACCCCCGGTGATTGTCTATATAAAGCCCTGTCAACTTCTCTTGTATTCAGTGTGAACTTGAAAATGTAGAACAAACTATGGAAGTACCTGTTCAAAGCCGCGGTTTCACCCACCATCTTACATGGATTTTGTGATATTCTCAAGCGCGTGTTCCTTCGTGCTACATTGGATATATATACATAATACATATACATACATACATATATATATATATATATGTGTATGTATTATCCATGTTTGTCTGCGTGGATTTTGTGTGGCAGTTCCCACCTAGAAAATCATTGGTCTCGAACGAACACTGATATATATAACTAACAAATTCATGGCTATCAACAATTACTGTTTCATTGTGTCTTTATTTCCTGCAATCACGACAACCTTGAAGTCAGACACGTATCAGGATGAAGTGTCATACAGTTAAAAGTATATTTCAATAGCCAGATTTCAAACAGTTCTGGATTAAGGATCTTGAACCTGTCTTAAAACTGAAACTAATATAATACTGGTAACTGTAAATAGAGAAAAGCGGATGGTAGGAAATGGATTTTAGATCAAATATTGTACATTAGATTTGTTAATAGTAACTAGCACTTTTTAGATATCACACAACTGAGCCAGAAGAAACATTTGCAATTAACCAGTGATGGTGGGGACTCCAACTTTATCATGCATATTTTGAACATGTCTGAATCAGGAAGGAACAAAACGCAGACGTTGTTTCTAGAGAAAATAAAACGTGAATTAGATATATAATAAGAGGCGAGAAAAACGATAGTTTTTGCCATTTTCATTCATATAAACAGTTGAGTTTCGCGATTTCTACATATCTCAAACTGAAAACTTCATCGTGCTATTTGGTAGAAAACAATACATAATAAAAAAGTAACGGAAACTATGGATATGATGCAAATATTGATAACGTCAAGATTCCAGATTCTATCTGTAAGTACGTTTTTCATAAAGGAAAGACATTACCTCTGAAATAAAATGTGAGTAAATGTCACAGTGGAGGACCCAGAAAAGATTAAAAGTCACGTCGTACTGGACAACATTTCAAAACAAAAAAATAGCGGGAGATAGTGGCTTTGTGATGCTCAACAGAATGAAAACTGGCAGCCTCACCACAAGAGTAGACATATGTCCCACTTTTTTCTCTCTCTCCATCGTTCCATCAGTAACTAGAGGCGATGGTGAAGACCTGACTTTTTTATTTTATTTAGTCAATCTCCGGTAACATCAATATTTTTTCTGCCTACAATTCCTCTTTATCCTCATGGATTGCTACCATAACAAATTATGTGTTAATGTGCTAAAGGTGCGTTTATATCACACACATACAAATATATATATATATATATATATATATATATATATATATATATATATATATATACATATCTAATAAAAAGGAGCCCATAAAGACACCAAAATATAGAGAGAAAAGTACTATATTTCAGAGACTCCTGTCTCCCTCTTCAGGTAGGTGAATGAGAAAAGTTTACAGAAAAGGTGGTATTATACCAAGAGGGCCATCACTGGCAAGCCAATTTAGGTCACACCCCCGCTGATATCTTCCTTTAATCTTCTTAAGCGTTGGTTGAATGAAACCTTGTCGATCATATCTGAAATCCATGCTCCTTTTGAGATATTCATTACCTGCCTCTCTTTATTAAGGCCGATTCCATCATTTGACTCTTGTACCGGCAATTGCTGCTATAAATTACACCTCACAATTCCAGTTTATTCTATGGTTGTATATATATATATATACAGGCAGTCCCCGGGTTACAACGGGTTCGGGTTACGACGTTCCAAGGTTAAGGCGCTTCTCGATTATACATCAGGCATTATTTTCCAGGGCTACGACGCATGTTCCAGGGTTATGACGCCTACATTCATCTGGCAGATGGAAATATGACACCAAAAATGCAAAATAATCAATATTTGAAGGTTTTTTTTGTTTTTTATGAAAAAATGTAATAAGAATGCAGTTTACAGAGTTTCCAATGCACCCAATAGCATTAAAAGTAAGGTTTTCTTAGGATTTTTTATGATGTTCCGGCTAACGACGATTTTCGGCTTACGACGAGTCTTAAGAACGGAACCCCCGTCGTAACCCGGGGAATGCCTGTATATATATAATGTAATATAGTATATATATATATATATATATATATATATATATATATATATATATATACATAAAACAGTTGTCTGCATGCTAACT
Organism: Macrobrachium nipponense; assembly: GCF_015104395.2. NCBI lineage: Eukaryota > Metazoa > Arthropoda > Malacostraca > Decapoda > Palaemonidae > Macrobrachium > Macrobrachium nipponense. The sequence goes on along the minus strand of NC_061106.1, from coordinate 6,327,202 downwards.
GTTGGCTTTTGCAAGCAAATTGACAACCTTAGCTGACTGTTCGACCTCAGGCTCCTGAATAAGCTATTGTATTAAAGGCCTTCAGTTATAACTCTGCAAAGCATTGGAATATGCACTTTGGTGTCTGAGGTGTTGCATTCTTCTTCCCCGAACTGCGACAGCATGCCCAGTGTAGCTGGGGTTGAATTGCTACGATGGTTGAAGGGTAAAAAAACTTCACTTTTTATGGGTAAAAAAATATAACATTTAAGTAGTTAAAAATTTTAATATAAAAAAGGGAAGATGCTCAACTTACATACAAGGGTACAATTGTTAAGTCATGACACTAAATGTACTCGTCCAGATGATCAATTAGTAATCGTAAGACTTGCAAATACTTGTTCTACGTACTATGATGCTACTGGATGCTTAGATCCCTTGGCTGCATTTCCTTAACAAAAATATATCCCAGGTCATCCTAAGGAAGAATGATTAGTGCCCTTTCATTCTCTCTGGTTAAAATTGCGTTTCCCTTCTGGAGGAAAAAACTGAATCGTCAATTCGAGGAGTTAAAACAGTGGAGTCATTTGTATAACAAAACTTAATTCATGGATTAGAGTTGAAAAGTCGAAGATACCAAGTGAGGGGGAAACAGATTTGCTGGCGTGCATTGGAATCTGAAAATCTCCAATTTATTTATATTCGATCATTTCAAAACTGGTAAAAACAGTTGCCAAAACAGGGTGGAGATGTAATTAAGGTTTTAGACAGCTCGTCAATCTAAACAAAAGCGCAATTCGTTATCTTCCCAGACATCTGTTTCCGTGAGTGAAATGGCCTCGACATTCTCGGAATGGGAAAAAAAAGAAGACTTGTGAAACTGCTTTAATGAAAGTCATAAATATCGACTGTCAAGCATATTTTCAATATTTTCTAATATTTTGGTTATATATATGTAATATATGTATAATATATATAGAAATATATATAATATTATATATATATTATATATAATATATATAAAAAGGATATATAAAAGGAGGAAATAAACACAACCAGAAATGTAGGAAAGTAATACCTATATTTTCAGAGACTAGACTGTTTCTCTCTACATCACCTGCCTGAGGAGAGAGACAGTTTGGTCTCTGAAATATAGTAATCACTTTCTACATTTTGGCGTTTTTTATGGGTTCGTTTTACTAGATGGCATTCTGTTTTTAACAGATATTTCACAGTCACACACACACACACACACACAGATATATATGTAATATATATATATATATATATATATATATATATATATATATATATATATATATATATACACACACATTTGCATACACACACATATATATATGTGTGTATATATATAATATATATATATATATCTATATATATATATATAGATATATACCCACGTGTGTTTGGTTTTTCCTTTCTCGGTCTACTACTTTTAAGTCCACTCCGCTGAAAATTGGTATCGGTCTGTCCTTGGTAAAGAAAAAAGTGGCAGTGAAAACAGTATCCTCCCCCGTATATCCCTTGCTGAGAAACTGTATAGAGGACTATCTTAGTGGGGTCACCCCCCGAAAGAGGAAAAACGATACGAAGACCGTTTTCGTTTAATCCAATTTCGTTTCTATTGGTCTGAACAGTGCAATGGATTCCTGGCAGATGGACGATTATGGTGGTTCGCAACCTGAGTGAATCTTTTATTATATTATTATTATTATTATTATTATTATTATTATTATTATTATTATTATTATTATTAATGTGCATAAAATACATCAATATATATTTCTAA
>NC_061106.1:6302913-6320413 GCF_015104395.2 Macrobrachium nipponense | reverse complement strand
TAGAGGTTGAACTTCATGTTGATCAACCTTCGGTGATGATCCGTTTTTCTGTACTACGGGTCAATCTTCAAAACAGTAGTTAAAGTAAGAAAGTGGCAGTCACTACTGGGTTCTTTTTTACGGATACATATATATATATATATATATATATATATATATATATATATATATATATATATATACTACATATATATATATATATATATATATATAATATATATATATATATATATATATATATATATATATATATACATACACCTTTCCTCATTGTTTATCTTAGAATAACATTTAATTTAGAGATGTCTCGGATACTTGCAATAATACTAATTTGTCCTATACAGAGAACTTACAAATTGGTAGAAAATTCAGCGCGCTTATCAGTAAACACATTCTTTTCAGATGAACTTGATAGCTTTCTTACTATAAAAAATGGATAGACCTCTAAAGGAGTGGAGCAAATGGAGGGAACGATAATCTCCTTTGCAGCCACCATCGTCTGAAATCGATTTTAAAAGAAATAAACGGGACAATTATTGCAAATCCGTTAGAGAGTAGCGTGATATCGGATGATTTAGCAGATACGGGGTTGAGGGAGAAAGCAGAACTTCCTCCTCTGTTTATCGAATATCCGAAAGTCGTTCAAAGTCGTCAATATCGGAAAGGTTCCCCCGAGTTAATTTTAAGACTTCTAAACCTTTCAAGTACCGTAATTGTTAAAGCAATTTGAGGTACGGTGTATCATTAGCTAAAGTATTTCAATAGCAGTAATTAACAGCGATGCAGAATTGTGTTTAAGGAAGAGAAAACTTTTACATATTACTATATGCGAAAATAAATCGAAATGCGAAAGGAAAAATGGTAAACACGAATAATGTGAAATATTTCTAATACTATATTGCTTTTGTTTCAACAAAAGTTCTATACAACTGATGCTAGTTTCAGCTGTCTCTACTCAACTATTATTCTTTAATAATTTAATCAACATACATTTAAACAAAATATTCTTAAATTCATTAATATGTATAGCTCACGTCTAGCACAAACTATACTCAGACCATAAATTCCCTTACTTCCCTAGAGATTTCCAATGCCAACTTCTTTGCACCACCTGAAATTTGAATCTGGATAGCTCAGTGATAGTATTAAATTTGAAGTAATATAATCATTCGGTCAGTTACTAATTTGTTTCTTCTTACACTCAGATAAAACGGTAGAGGGTGTAACAAGCCAGTCCGAGTGTTTTCTGTAAAGGAATCGTTTCTTTTTTCATACATGAGACAAGTCTGGTACCACACAAGATAATGAGAAATAAGGACGTTCGGTACACAGTAATACAAAGATTTTCAGCCTACCCTTACCACAGGTTGAACAGCGTAGAGAGAGCCAAACATCTGTTGAATATTCGGAAGGACGTATTGTTTACTTAACATACATGAAAGGGGAATAGCGGTTAGAAAAAAAAAAAAAAAAAAGGACACAATGGTCGCAGCAGGAACAATAACTTGAATATCGACGGCTTGAAACTAATTTCGACTTTCAAGTAATTAACTTCTTACCGGCTCTTGGTTGTTGCTTACAATAAGATAAATAATAAGAAATCAGCCCATGAAATTATAAGAAATAAAGTTAAGTTACTCTTACGATTCTAACAAGAAAGGGACTGCTAGCCATCTACAGTGACTTGATAAGCATTCTGGTTTTGTTTCATTTATTCACATGTAAACATTAAATGTAACCAAAGTATTTTAAGATTTTGAAGATCACTTTTGGACACCGTGTAACATCCACTCAGGTATTATATACTATTCAAGCAACACGAACATCTTTTGGGAGTAATTGTGAAGACCGATGGGGGATCCCAGATTAAAGAACGGGCTTGGCATCGATTTTACAGTAAAAATAAATAAACAAATAAATAAATAAAAGAGAAAGATTGGTGCTAGAAGTTGAGAAAAAAAATTTGCTTGTGTGACCCTGTATGAAACTCCTTCTTATTAGCTTAAACTCAGAATATCCATGAATATTTCTTAAGTAATTAAAAAAAAATTAATCGAAGGTATTCTTTGTTAGCTAACTTATGATATTGCAATAATATCCATTTTTTGTCAACATATGGAATGAGAAAATAACCGTAATTTATAAGAATAGCTTACTAATAAGCAGAGAGAGAGAGAGAGAGAGAGAGAGAGAGAGAGATCGCAAAATTTAAGCCTTTATTAATACCATGTCACAATGACCTCAAAAGTAATGAGATCAGACTCTCAAGAACGAGTCAGCGTGAAAAGGGAACACTTAGGTGACAGTTTCTTTGTATAAGAATAAACCTGCAATATATAGACTAGTTTCGAGAAAATTGGTGACAACGAAAACTCCATTACAATAAGCAAAATGATGGTAAGTTCCACAAGTCACTATATTTACTACATATTCCCTGCTCACTCATACGTTGAATAGTCTGGCATATTCTTTACATTTTCTCTTTCTTTTTACATCCAACGACAATGAACTGGCAAGATATGTTAAGCAATGCAAACATCTTTCCCAATTTTGGATTATAATGACAAGCTTGTGTCAACTCCGCCGACATCTCAGTAACCCCGCTAGCCGTTATTACTTTTATCTTTTAAATCTTAACCAAAGCCTTCCCCTATGCTTTCTTCCAATGATGGGTCTTTTGTTTGCTATAACTTGCACAAACCTAAAGCCCTTTGTTCTAAAATCAGTCTTGTTTCTTTCTCCAACGTCTTTATTAACCTCTTGCAGACACACTGAAGTTCTTCTGACTAATAAACTTCAATTAACAACACCGGGTGGGCCCTGTTTCAATCATTATTTAATACTTAATATATGTCCCATATAAGCATGGCCTTCATATGATCATCCTTGACCATTAGTCAATTTCAAATCCCTCATACAAAATTTCTCCCTCTCTTGTGTCCTCGGGACACATCACTACTTTTACATTAAACGTCACTTACTTCACATGAATTTGTTCTCTATAGCTTCTATGCTGAGCGTTCCTAGTGGGCTGACTTCTGAACATTTTTGGAATGCTTTGAATACTGAATCTCCCACCTTGTGGCACCTATGGTCAGTGAGGGCTTATCCTCAGATATCAAAGCCTAGATCCTTCTTTAATTTCTTTCTCATCCTCCTTAATAGGAGTGACAAATCCTGCTTCTTCGATATCTGGTATCGATGGAAGGTAAGTATATACTATTTGCTGGATTGTAAATCTCAAGGGACTGTCTAAATTCCCGTACCTTCAATGAAGAATTTTATTTGTGCTGTGTAAAAATCGGTTTTGACAAAAGAAAAAAAAAATACTCTGGAACTATTCCAATAACTTCTGCAAGTTGAAATTTCCTTGTAGCTTCCATTCAGATCGAGGTATAGCGTCCTCTCCAAGTGAAGCGAATACATTCTAACAATCATTTTCTCAGTCAACTCTCCTCTCTGAAATACCATTTTTCTATGTGCTTCTGCTTCTCTCTACTTTAGCCCTGTGCCATTCCTATGGTTTCTGCAACCATAAAGGATGGAAGGTTGTTTGGCCTAGATCTAGTATTCTTGTATAATCTCTTAAGGAGTTTGTGAATAATTTGGCTCCTTTGATCTGCACAGGTTCCAATCATCACAGCTACTTCCAAATGCTGTCCAATTGCTTCAACATTCATCATATGCAGATCATCAAGCAACTTGAATCTATATTTCCTTTCAGACCATAAGTACTGTTTTCATTTGACAAAACTTATGATTGACCATCTTCCCGAACCCATATGTGGTATTTTTCTTTTAAGTTTTTTGATGATATTTTGCCTTTATCATTGATTTTTTTAATTCGTGGAGAGAGTTTCATATATGTCTCAATGAGCCAAAATCATTGTGTGGTTAGGGAGCAAAACTTCCTCATAAGGTCTTACATCTCTCTGTAAACATGCTTTTAGCTTTTCAAGTGCCACCCTTATATTGGATGTTCTTGCTATAGCGTAAGCGTTGCCTTCCTCTTCTTAAGAGATTCCTCCCTCAAGGTTCTGTTATTTTACCTACACTTTCCCTCTTTGTCAATGACTTCCAGCGACTTCTAATCATCCTATGAAAGAAAATTTAACGCTCCATATTTTTCCTGTGCGTTTCATCTACCTGCCCTATCCGTAGAGTTCAAAGGGATTCCCCTATGTCATGGGATTCAGTACAACTTTTGGCTGGTGCATTTTCACTTGTGCTCGTGGATCCGGTAATAATTTTATTCCATAGTTCATTGCATTCTGTTATTATGTGAACGATATTTTGGAATTTTTCATTTATGAATGTGTATATATATAATATATATATATATATATATATATATATATATATATATATATATATATTATGAAGAAACCTATTCATATGGAACAAGCCCCTATGGGCCACTGAGTTTGAAATTCAAGCTTTCAAGGAATATATGGTGTTTCATTAGGAAAAGTAACAGGTAAAGGGAAATAGAGGAGGAGACCCCACTTATTAGAAAAGAAAAAAATAAATTAACAAATTATTAAATAGAAAAAATTGCATTAAAATGTACGGAGAATAAGATTAGCGTATTATTGCATTGTATCTTCCTTTGAACTTATGAAGTTCCAATTGCACAACATACTACGCTTCTGGCGAATCTGGCTGCTCTCGGCAGGAAAAGGTATTAGATTTCAATTGTAAATGTGAAAGAGCTCTGCTGAAATACAGCGTACTAAAATAAAAATAAAAAATAAAAGAGAGACCATTCATCAATGTTCCAAGTCGTAATTGCTAATGTTGAAAAGCAGAACATACCACCACGAAGCACTCGATCTTAAAGAGATAAATCTATGGCAGAAGCAGACATCCACACTGGAGAACAGTATTCTAGTAAAGGAAGCACGAATGACACACACTATACGTTGATTTTATCAGTTATACATCAATGAGACTTATGTACAATACCTAACTTTTGGTCGGCATTTGATGAAACTTTCATTAGATGTATTTCAAAAGTTACAACTAGAATAATCAAAGCTTCAGACTCATTCAGCAAAGTTCCATCTACCTGAAGGGGAGGATGGGGCAGGAAATCAGTACAAGATCTGCTAACCAATATTTTTTTCATTTTACTCGAGTTCAGCCTCATACCCTGCCGACTACACCATTCCCTGATCCGGTCCAAGTCCCGATTGAGGCTAAAGGCAGCTTCATTTCTCATAAGTGGAGACTTTACTACAACACCATCGGCATACCGAACAATCTTGTTTACCAAGTCAACAACCATATCAATTGTATACACTAAAAATAAGTGGACCAAGAACACTACCCTGTGGAACTCCAGGCAAAGTAGGTCTTAGTTCACTAAAGATCCCGTCCACAGCAACTCGTTTCTGCCTACCTGTAAGGAAGTCTTATAGTAATACTAAAACATATACACCCACTCCGAGATTCTGAAGTTTATAAATAAGTACCTTGTGATTTACTGAATCAAACGCAGCACTAAAATCTATTTGAAATACTCTGAACTCAAAACCCTCATCAAGTCTGGCTTGCAAATGGCATGTCAAGTTCAAAGAGCATTGCAGGTACCCAACTGCTTCCTATATGCATATTGTCTCAGATAACAATCTATTAGATTCCTCATACTTATATAGTAGCTTAAAAAGAAGTTTTTTGGCAACTTTGCAGAGCACAGTGAGAATAGATATAGGTATGTAGTTACTGCAGTCTGCAGATATGCCACTCTTTAAACATGCACTGTATTACTAAGCTTGTGTTTCTCTGCAAAGATAGTATGTCGACATATAAATCTATAGAATCTACTAATTTTGGGAGGCAAAACTAGAATTTATTTTTTTAGTAAGGGGATTAAACCATCAGGATCTTCTCTACAACAGCTATCAAGTTTATACAGATTTTCCGTAACATCCTTGGAGGTTTATATATATAATATATATATATATATATATATATATATATATTTATATATATATATATATATATATATTACTACAGGAAAATAACAGGCAGAAGTTCAGTACAAAATGCTTTCATGTGTTTATCCACGTATCTACGGGACACAAATGAGACACAGTTGAAGAGGAAGTTACAAGGTAAAGAGAAAATTAAGAATAGCAGATGGTTAATTGTCAAAGAGTAATCAACAAAGAGATAATCCAGGATATTCCGGGACCACGCGGTCACAAACTAAAACCACAGACTAAAGTATGGTTGAAGAAGATAAATTAATTATCACACTACTGTTTATTTATTGAACTGAAAATTTACCCAGGTGACTTGTTTAATTATCCGAGAATGGACGAGCAGACTGACGTGGAATTATTATATATGGTCTGCCCAGAAAATGTAAAGCAATTTACTTGGGGACCAAAGGTCCAAATTTTGGAGGTGACCCATCTTAAATTTGGCACAAGGGCAGGCCTAAATTTTTTGCTGTTCAGCTGTACCTAGATTGACATTTTACAGGTTTGCTAATAAAAAAAAATTCTCTTGCGCAAAGTGCTGAAAATTTCATTTGAAGTAGCGTACCCTAAAGAAATTTACCCCAAAAATCCACCAAAACGATATTATACGTTGATAAGTCCACACCCATTAAGATTAACAACACAGAATTTAAGTGTAAATCTATGTTTTTAGGTAAAAAAAAATCATTGTATGTTTATGAAACTGTAGCTTTTTTGCCAACAATGAAAGCTGAATTTTCTCAATAATGTTCGTAAAACAGTCCGTAAAAGTAGTTTATATCAACTAATTTTCTGTTTCGTCAGAACTAAAATGACAGGAATAGATGAAGTAATTTATCCTGATCACAGATTAGCAGCGTTCTGAATGATTGGAATTGGAATGAGATGACACAAAACATCTTACACCTGAAAGGGTGATTTTCAATTTCGGTACTTTACATATCTTCTAAACATATTATAATATCTTTTCTTTATACTTCATATAGAATCATGTTATTCGAAACTGAACATAGTTTTCTATGATCAAATTAGAAATTTTAGTTAATACTTGAAGCATCATTGGAGTAATGTATGGCAGCTGCCATTAAACTGGGTCAACAATATTGCATTGTTACATGTGGTGTATCAATATATGTATTTAATATATCTTGGTCTGCAGATGAAGGGACAAAAGTACCATACCTAATAGTACGAATGGGTGGTTTTCTTCTTGCAAATCACTACTTGGGGGGTATGGGAACTCTCTTCAAATCATCATGAATCGAAACAATTTTGCCTGAAGCTGGTAACTGTAAACTTGGAACAGTCAATAAATTAATAGTAGGGCATGATTACTATGGAATGGTCAAATGCTATACCTTGTTGCTATCAGCCATGTTGGAGCTACATTGGAAAGCATTTGATGTATAGAGCCTCAGTTATAATGAGGAACAGCTGAATGTAGTTACTTCATATATGAACTGCATCCACAAGACTGCTGATGCCACTGAAGAATGAGACAAGCAATATTTCACAGGCATATGCAAATCTGCTAACAAGTGTCCATGGAATAAGAGAAGAACTTCAGAGATTTGATGAGTCATTAGAAGGGCATCCTACAGCACAGTTTTGGTTAATGTATAATGAAATGGTTCTGATCTTCAAGAGATATACTAAAGCTGAAAGAGCTGGCAAGTTGCAAGAACATCTTGATGAAGCAGGAAAAATGTTGCCACATATGGTTTGTACTGGACACACAAAGTATTTAGCATGTATTCCTCACTATTTGCATGCCATGGGAAACTTACCAGAAGAGCTTACTGCATAACTCTGCAAGCGTCACTTTACATTCATGAAGCCAAAGGTTATTTCAATGGCATTTGGACAGATATGGCCCTTAAAAAGACATAGAGATATAGTAGAGAGATAAAAACACAACTCTTTAAAGGTATTACCCAGAAAGAAGCAGCTAGGGAGAAATACTTGAAAGCATTGCTAGGACTTCAAGTATCTGAGGAGACGAGATCTATCGTACATATAACAATAGATACAGTCGCTGAAAACTATCCAGGGTCTATTCAGGAACAAAAAGATTGAGAAGCTGTTAATCCATTCACTGCCACATCTCATTTGCTGAATATTGCAACTGCAGAAAAATGCTACTCAACAGATCTAATCAACGCTAACATAAAAGGAACTGAGACATCAGCAAAGTTATATAAAAATCAGAACAACGTCGTTTGGAACTTGCACTTCTTGCGTAGTGTTGATGCCCTGCATTTCGCTATAAATGGACAGAGTATCCAACCTCGATCTTTGAACCAAATGACAGTTCCTGGTTGGACGAGTGAGTTACGATTTGGTAGTCTGAGTTCGCTACCCCACTCTGCCAACAAGGAATCAGAGGAATTTATTGCTGATGATTAGACATTCATTTTTCGATAAATGTGGTTCGGATCCAACAATATGCTGTAGGTCCCATGCTAAGTAACCAATTGGTTCCTAGTCACATAAAAATATCTAATCCTTCTGGCCAGCCCTAGGAGAGCTGTTAATCAGCTCAGAGGTCTGGTTAAACTAAGATATACTCAACTTGAACCAAATGATGATGGTCACAGTTACAGTATGAGGAAAGGAAACAAATCAGAATACATTGCAACAGTTAAGAACCAACTGGGTATTCTTGGATTGAGGAACATAGTATAGTTATGCTTGTGGATGCTATGGCAATCATTCACAAGCATCAAGGTTGTACCAAATTCAAGGAGGGGCTGCTAGCAAAATGTAAATTATCGGATGGCAGAATTTTAAAGCTTCTGCGGGAAGACCATCGCAGGCGGGTGATTTATTATTAGGTAGGCTGTTTATGGCATCGCTGATGTTACCTGGCGTAATACAATCTACGAAATTAAATTGATTATTATCAGTAAGGAGGTTATCTACATCCTTTTGGGAGTCTTGATCCTTTATGCAATTCAGGATATTGCTGAAGTGATTGCCCCACATACTTGCGATAGCCTCATCGCCGACTGCTTCTCCTACTCTCTGTGATAGCTTTTCAGTTTTGGATTTAGGGACTGGATTTCTTTAAAAAAGATGAGGATAATCACCGGATTCTAAATTTCTAGTAATTGCATCGTCTCTTAGTTGATTTATTTTCATTTAATCTGCAGTGCTTAGGAGCAAGTTTGTACTGCAATCTCGCCTGTCTCATTAGTAATGCAGTGTCCTTCCCTCGGGCTACCATTTTGCCTCCATAGTAAAAACATTTCTCGTGAATAAGTATACAGATCCTTAACCAAGTCGTTATATTACGAGAGTTACCTTGACGAAATCTAAAGGTATCTCTATGTTCAAATAGAATTTTTTCAGATCTCTCCTGTGGTGGTCAATTTGTGTTAGTACAAAGTAAGCCATCTGCTGGTTGAACTATTGAACGCAACCTGGTTTCTGTAGTCACCCTAAAGTATCTGGTTTTCTGTTGGTTTTTAAAATTCCATTTTACAGCTGGTGGGCGATCAGATAGTGGGTTCATGGTAGGAAGAGATGGGGGTACAGGGATGTGATTGTAGCCCGTTGCAAGATCATAGCAAATATTGCAGGACATAATAGAATCATGAAATTGTGGAGATGTGATGCAATAGTACAGCCAGGAGGTTGTAATAGTGTCCGTTCTATTTTGCACATAGGAATAAGAGGAGTATTACATCGCTAATTTGGAGAGCATGATTTTGACAGAAGCGAGTAACTTCATCACAAAATTGTGTTGTGGGGTGAGAATTAAGGTCCCCGATTATACAGATTTGATCAGCAGGAGAATCGTGAATAATACTGTGTATCTCACCTAGGATCATGCAGTATTGATAAAAATTATTGTTATTTTCTAAGGGCATATAAACATTAATTATTATGATCTTAGAGTACCCTACTGCCACTTGAAGCCACAGCAATCTGTCACTCCTGTAGGTCAACACATTTACCATGTTGTCTAATGATTTATTTCACAGGAAAGAAAAGCCCCTTTTGGGCGACTGGCTACGTTTTGCCCCGTAACTTGCATCGATGAAGTCGAGAAAGCTCTGAAGTCTTTATGTATTGAATCGAAGATGACAAAGACAGGTGGCCAGAGGAGCGTTTCTTGCAATGCAATGATGCCTTTGAAGCTTTTGCAGACCATGTTCAGGAGATAAATGTTCCGTTTGAAGCTAAAAATATTCCAAGAGTATCCATGGCTACTCACAAAGATTATAGATGAAGTCACTGATCCATTGTGTGGATGGGATGTTACCCACGTGGTGTGAGCAGTCACTCACTGTGGGAGGCTGGCTGTCACTTGTGGTGGAAGTGACCCTGCTTGGGGTGTCAGTAAGTTCCCCTGGGGAGGGGGTTGGTTGGTCCCAGATTACTTTATATCTTGAGACTATTATATTAGGTCCGAAATTCTCGCCTTTAAGAATATCGAGGTGTTGAAATAGGCAGGTAATCCTGTAAACCACTTTATGTTTAATTTTGCATGGGAGTTCATGGGAGATGAGGCGGTCGGATCCCGTGAGAAACTTGACTCTCTCCGCTATGGCGTCTAGCGAGAAGATCTCTTCTCAGGTTTTGGGCAAGGTGAATCATAATTGTTGGACCTTGGTCCAGCGGGCAAACGTGAGGCTCTTTTCTTTTTTCTACTTGTTTGTGTCTGCCACCCGCCAGACCACTCATGATCATTGCCATCCATATCCACGATGGGGGACTTTGGGGGAGAGATAAGGTTGGGAGATTCACTCGGGCTGGTGATCGTCACTGAAGATCTATCTTCCATTGGAGGCACTGGGGAGGGAGGGGAGGTTGGGAGTCCAACGGTCCACAGTCTATTGGTGATGGTGGCACTTCAACCTAGGGAGAGAGGCCAGTTGACACCTGGGTGGGTATGACCATCTCGACTTCGTATCGCACACCCTCACTTCTCCCGTTTTGCTGGGAGGCGAGGAAATAATGGATGCTGCATTAAAAGGAGTCTGATGGCTTTCTTTACATTTGCCTGATGATTTCTGCACTCCTTTGGTCACATCCAAGATCTGTGTGAGATTGTTATTTGTTTGCATAGTTTCAAGACTTTCAGGATTCCTGTAATCCTTTGATCACGTCCTAGATTCTTGAAAATTTATCATTTGTTTCCTCAATTTTTTCCGAGTTTTTTCCAATTATTTCTGAGAGGGATTTTGCTGCTGTGTGGTACCCAGTGTGGTACACCGCAGGTAGGCTTAGATCAGCAGGCCCCTTTGAAGGCAGATTGTAAGGGTCATCGGCGTAGATTTCCACTGAGCAGGTCCTTACCCGCTTAAGAGATAAAAGATATTTTCTTGTGAGAGGACAGGTTTTTTGCAGATCACTCCTTGAGAATGTTTTCTGGAATCAGATCTTTGCAAATCGTATATGCAACCTTAATTAATGCTACGACAAAATAAATTGTGAAATGTTTGTGTTGCTGAAACTGAAAATAACACTTATAAGTTTTATGACTAAATATGAATAAATTTGGATATAAGTGGCCAAATGGGTAACAATTTTAAACATTTACCATTGATGGAAAGGATTTTTGGCTTATATGAACAACTTTTACTACCCATTTCCTTAAAAAGGCATTTGACAACATCGTTGATTGACGCCGTCATCTTGGATTCCAAAAAAAGGGTAACAGATACATAACTAAAAAATTTTCAAACGATTATTCAACATCATAAACATATATCTAGCCACAATAAATGTCGTTTTATGTTGACTAAGTCCAAAGTTACAGCAAAACACAATTTAATCACTGTCGTTTTTGGATACTGTCCTTAAGAGGGTACAACATTTCAAATGGGATTTTCAACATGTTTGCAAGAGAGGCTTCCAAACAGACATTAAACTAACCAAACAATGAGGTCTGATCTTGTGCCAAAATTATAACGTGTTACTCCGAAAATAATGCATTTTTGGCCATGTGTGTCCCCTAGTAATTATTCAAATTATGCAACACAAGTTTACACAAGTAAACAGTATATTGCATACACAACATCTTGCATAGTCTAGTGGTATATAGTCTAGTATACAATAGATCTATGCTCTGTTAAAGCAGAATATGCCATTAAACCTACGTTTCTATATCTAAGTAAGAGTACAATTTTTAAAATTTTTCTTCACACAAAATTTATACAGAGAAAACTGACGGTCTAACATCTTCATGGTGTAGGGAGATGCTACGACCGTCCATTTTGGACCCTCTTTTTATTTTTATTTTCCTTAACAAATTGCGAAAACTGAAAGATTATTTATTAGGAATAAAATACTGGAGCAGGAAATGTCAAATCCAGTAAACCCATCTTATTTTGACCGTTTGGACCGCCGTGAAAGATTGTATTTTGAGTCAAGCCCCTTCTCCCTTGCAAATAAGATTTTAACGACTCTCCAAACCTGCATGGTAGCTTGTCATCCTCTTGTCAGACGTCACTGCCAGCCACATGCCAAATCCCTAGAAAGGTTACTTGCAATTAACGGAATAATGCCTCCTATCTATTATAATCCTTTGTACTTCGGTCCCAAGTCTAATTTTACAAGAAGCAATTAGCGGCTAGTCACCCTCCAACTCGTAAAAGTTCACATACCTCGATGACCTGTCCCTTCCTGCCTTCTACCTGACCTACTATTTCCCTTGCTATAGTTATCAAAACCCTTCCGCCTCCATGTCGCCTACACACACCTGCATGACCAACGGTCGCCCTAAACCTCTTGACCCATGGTAGCCTCCATTGTACCCCATTTTCCACACTTCTCTGCCGGCATTCAATTACCTTTTTCAGGTAATTACCAAGGATTAGCAGTAGAGATGTCTTATCTCCCGCTTGTCCACTTAGTATAATGGTGTGAGACAGCGACAGATTGTATGTCTTTTCTTACAACTGTTGTTCGTAAGCATTGTGGTTCTACTTCCCTTCTCGTCTGCGTGATATCTAGTAGAGCTGATTCTTCTTTAGAATAAGGGAGATGACTCAAACGGAGGATGTCTACATTTTAACAACTTTATTTCTTAGCTCCATCACTGGAGTAGAGAGATGGTTTGGTTGGGTGACCGCTCTGTTGAGTAACTAGAAGAGAACTAGTAATACAGGGGTATCGCATCGATAGCGGAACACTAGCTATCTCAGCGATTGATTATAATTAGAACAAAATGAATACGTAGCCTGCCGGCTCGGAAGTCATGAGTTTCCGCTGCGGGTTAACAGGTCACCGCTTCCATGGAAGGTTGTTGTGATCTGTTGACAAATACATAAATGATTAGACATGCAAACGCAAACCAGGCTACTGCAAGCATTGCACAGCGTGGTCCAGTTTCACATCTTGTTGTCTTATTTATGGTCATGTAGGGCGCTCCTAATTCACCAATGACCCCTTAGGTCATGGGTTTATTTACAGATATGGAATTTATCTGTATATGATAATGTAATTATTACCCCAGGAGAATCATGCTGGCCTGAACTAGATGTGACCGGCCCTCCTTTCAACTGGTATATACTATATGGAATGACCTGGCCTACCAAACAGCATTTTGCCCTAACCTGACGCTTTACCATACTGTCTGGAACTATCTCAATCTTTCGTCTTGTTGCTGACCCGGCTAGCCTCTACTTGATCCTACTCTACCTGCAGACCGGACTCTGCCCTGACGTCCACATTGAACGCTCTTTCATAAGCCCATCTTAGAAGTTCCTATACAACACTGCCTGACGAGAAGTGTCTTTCTGTCCTTTAATGAAGCCTGCAAGAAACCCACGTCCTTCCACCGACGCCCTGCCCCGGACTATGCCCATCCTGTCCACGGACTAGGGTAAATGAAATTAGAATTTGTTTTGTTCGGCCCTTCACCCTCCTATTACTATCACTTATTCCCTGTCTTTTCAACTGTTTTCTCCTATTCCCATTCCTTAACAATCCCATCTCAATCCGAGACCTGTTATAGCATAAAATAATTGTGAAATTGTTTTGAAACAAGCGATATTCATTTACTACATCAACCCGCTATAGGCATCGCAATAAAGTAATATTGAATCAGAACAATTCCTATAATATTACACATTTACTAATTTAACTTGTCATTGCATTGTATAAACACTGACTTGAAATGTTACCTTCACTTGCATCTGCTACCCCATATTTATTAACAAGATAACCAACAATAAAAAAAAAAACTTTTGTTTCAATGGATCCATAGACTACTTGAAAAGTTTCCAAATTTGCAACACTGGAGAATTACTTGATTCCTCAGATCTATTGAAATGAAAGGTTGTTTTTATTGCTGGTAATCTTCTTCATAAATATGATGTAACAGATGCAAGTGAAGGTAACATTTCAAGTAAATGTTTAGAGGAACTTATAATCGTGGTGGCCTTGCGTGTTTCCTACCCTTGGCATAGTGTTCTTTGTTCATAGTGCATTCCATTTGTTTGAGAATTGAGTCGAGAAAATATTGTGAAAATCATGGCTAAGCTTTTAGAAATAATTGATTCTTCTTTGGTAAAAACAAGAGAGCTTTCAATCTCTCAAAAATGATTTTGTTCCAAGTCATATGTTTTAAAACAATTCCGATCGAGAGAATGAAGTAGGTTGCTTAGGACGATGAGAAAAGCTATCAAATTAAGATTATGGCAACTGTAAATATGAATTTAAATTTTCTCTTTATTTTTGCATTGCATTTTTGTACAGATTATTTCTCCTCCATATCTTTAGAGTCAAAATACTACGTAAATTTAACAGCCCTGCCATAGCCACGATTATTTATTTTTCTTTTCTTGTAACTGATATTTTTCCCTATTGTGGTATCATATTTTTATCCTTCTTATATAAAAAAAAATTGCATCTTTATTTAATAATTGCACAGATCTCATGTATTAAAATTAGAGTAATAGAACAAACCAAGATTTTCTTTTTACCTTAAGCTTTGATAACAAAATAATATTTAAATTATGATTACTAGAAAATTGTGATAAAAGAATTTCCTTTTTTTCTTTGGAAATCAAATATCATATAAAAACTCAAGTAAACAACAACAAAAATTAATGTAAGAGCGTTGGTTACAGAGCGCGCTATACCCGTTTGGGACCCGACCTCGAGGACCCGAGCAACGGAGTCGGTAGTCCTCTTTTCAAGTAGTCTATGGTACAGTTGGACACAGGTTTGCCTGGTACACCGTCTTGAAAGACTTCGAAAAATTACATGGTATCAATGTTTACTGAGGGAGATGGGGGGAGAACTCCTTCTCTGCTAGCAAGAGTTCCACCAATAGCTCTAGAGTTCGTTTGGTGGGCGGACTTATTAGGTATAGTGGGAGAAAGACACACACACGGAGTATCTGAGCAGTTTAATATCGTTGTAATGAAGATTGTTGTCTCACTTGTAATATAAGTTTGTTTATTAAGGTTTCATTTAACTTTCGGCCAAGACTTATCTTTACCACATTGTCTATATATCGGTCTATTCATTACACAATACTTAAAATGTATCAACATTTTAAAGTTAAATTATATTGGTAGGTATTGCCGAAAATACACGATTGGATCTCCTCTACAGTCAGTTCCCATTAAAAACCAGAAAAACAATAAAAAACTTTATTCCTGATATACTTTCATCAAAATCGAAGGTGTGGGCAAAAAATTATCACCACCAATCCTTTGCCACACAGGATTAGCTGGTTTGACATTTCTGACAACCTCCTAGGCCACCCTTAACCCGCCCCCTCCCCGCACAGTTCATACAAATAGGGAAGACAAGCAGTGCAAACGGCCAGCAAGGCCTCTAGTAAGGCACTAAGTAGTACAGAAACAATATCGATACAATAAGCTATGAAGGCGCGCAAATTTAAAATCTTAAGAACGTCACATGACGTAAACAACATATGTGGACGACTTCTGCAACACGTCATATGACGAGGTTGACCTTTTAAGGGTTAACTGTTGTTTTTTTTCCCCCTAAAAACTAAAAATTATGTTATGCACTGATATATTAGAGCTATATATTTCGTTGACCTCAGGCGATAGGTGAAGTCATTTGGGCTTTCCTTATAGTGGCTGACATAAAAGAGAAGTATCATCTACTGAACTGACAGTTTCCTTTTAAATATCCTACAGAGCATATGACCCTTATACTCAGTAACGACAACGACGGCCAAAAAATATGCACATTTTTACTCTTAGTTCATATAACTTAGATTTTAACCAAAGATACTACATTGAAAATATCAGTAGGATATAAAGCATAACATTTCAAATAATGGAAACTATTTTAATAGACTCCAAGAAGCTAATCAAGCGAAAATAACTGGCGAAGTATCACTATCATATCTGTATCGCCGCACCACAGAGAACAAAGTATACAGGTAAGGCAATTTGTGTTACGAACCTCACTTATGAAAACAGTGCTCGGCGAGTCATTCAGTTTCTATAATTCAATGCTGTTAACAAGAAACGGTGATTAGGAAGACACATAAAAAACATGTGGGGCCAGAGTAAGTAGGAAAGTTTACTGCAATACTCTCAATATTGTATGGCGGCATTATGCCATTTTTTTTTTTACAGATACTTCGAATAATTATATCAAGAATATCATGGTTATAATAAAACTTGTTGTGAATTATGTTTATTAAAACATATAATGAAATAACTAGTGAGAACAAAATGACCATTTTATGTCCTGTTACAAAAAATATAACATTTATATTATACAATCTAATACCTTGACCATCCACCCCCCTCTCTCTCAGTTCTTCCCTCAATCTGTCGGACATCGAATGAACAAGGTTGAAAATTTGCTGCGGTCTACTGTCTACAAATGTTTCCCACTGAGAGTTGATGTGAGCCAGCCATGGTTTGCTGTGTTGTTATCTTCATGTTACATTTTCCATGTGTTCACCATCTGGGCCCACACATGTTCAATCACGTTCATATCTGCTCCTTTGCTCGGCCATTCAAGAAGAAGCAGGTTATCCTGTCTGGCAAACCACTCTTGACAACGCGAGCAGTGTGAATGGGAACTACGGTCGTGCATGAACAGGATGGGCCCTGATGGGAAAAGGGAAATTCCTTTCTCGTAACGAAGGCAAAGAAGGAGGTTTGCAGCAGCTCAACATACTTAGCTGCTGTAAATCGTCCCTCGATACAGAACACATCACCCATACCATCCAGACACACCCAGCCCCATACGTTGCAGGTGACAATGGCCGATCGAACCACCTCAACGATGTTACAGGGATTCATATCTGAATGAGAGAAAAAAATGGGGGTGTATAATATAAATCATATATATGCCTTTGGAGAATTTAAATTCTCAGTGGTGAACAACACTGAAAGAATTCTGTTGCTAATTATCTATTTAATTATATTTGTTTGAGGAAAGAGCAAATGCTGCCACTGTCCCTTACCTAATATTTATCTCAGAAATAGCACTCTTATTTATGTTTACTCCCTATATTTTTGACAGTCCACTTCCGTTGGAAACAAAATCTGAAGATTATT
>NC_061106.1:6297772-6300272 GCF_015104395.2 Macrobrachium nipponense | reverse complement strand
CCAAGGCTAAAGAGGAAGAAGGAATAGCAAAACCTGACGTCCCAAACAAAAAGTCAGTTATGCCAAATACATAGGTGAAGCCGTGGTGTTATTGTTCAAAGAGGGAACTAACCTTTTAATAAGTAATGACTCCAGAGTAGTTAGATGATCTGGGTCCTTTGTATATCCAATAATAGAGAAGTGCTGTTTCAAGATCTCTATTTTGGTTGTTTAATTCTCTGGCCTGTACGAAAACTGAAACCCATGTGGCTGCAATATCTCACTTGCAATAGCCTACGAGTAGATCCGATGTAAGAGCCCGGACATCCACGGCATGTGAATTTATATACAACATTAGATCTCATGAAGGACTGCAAGCGATCTTTACAGCTGAAAAATGAACCTATCCTGCATGGATTATTAGAAATAAGTTTTAACTGAAGACAGGGAATTTCTTGTTCAATGATCTGTGTTAGTCTACGTGAGAATTTTGCATCAAACATAAAAGGGATGGAAGCAAAGAACAGTTTCTAAGGAACATCAAAGTTGGGCAATGGTGGCTGGAGAAATATGGTTAAAAGTTTATTGATAATTCTAAGGACTACGTCTTTGGGATAGGAATTTTTCTGAAAAAAAACCTAATAAAAATTCTATTTCATTATGGAAAGTTGTGCAGCTAGACGAATATTTTAATGCTCTGTGGACAAGAGTATAAACGGTGTTTAATTTTAAGATTCTTTGGCATGAACTGTAATAGTTGTTAGCTAAACCCGTATAGGTCTTTTTTCTATAGACAGCTGTGGTGAATTCAGAATTGCTTCTTCTAATATTGATATCGAGAAATGGCAAACTGTCTGTGATCTCCACCTCCATCGTAAACTGAATATTTGTGTGTTGCTGATTAATATATTCCAGAAACTGTGTGTAGTGCCAAGGGTACTTAAAAAGAGCAAAAGTGTCCTCTACATATCTTCTGTAGTATGCTGGTTTAAAGGAAGACTCACATTGATTTAAAAATTTTGTTTCTAAGTCAGACATAAAAAAATTTGCAAAAATGGGGCCTAGAGGGGATCCCATAGCAACTCCATCGACCTGCGAATAGAGTTGCTGGTTAAAAACGAACATGGAGTCATGCACAGAAAGTTCCAGAAATTTTTTAAAAATTAGCCCTTTTAAAATATCAATTGTTTCGTTTAATGGTACATTAGTGAAAAGTGATTCAACATCGTAACTGACCATAAAATAGTCACCATCCTGGTTGATAATTTGTTGTTGAAATTCTTACCCTTTTTTAATGTATATTCATTGATATTACATTCAGGGAGTAAACCAGCTAAGTACTTGGAGATCGAGAACGATGGGCTATTGTAGGCAGCCATAATAGGTCTGACGGGTATTTGGTTTATGTATTTTTGGTAGTCCATATAAAATACTAAAGAATGAACCCGTAACAAAAATGTTTGATAGGTCATCTATAATATCATCATTTTTTATTTTTCTTAGGAATCTATCAATCCTATTCCAGTTTAAGAACAACCTGGACACCATTCTTTAGAAAAAGTGATTTAGAGATACTCTTGCCTATGAAAATACGAGATGACATAGTGATTTGTAAGCCTGACAAGGGCAAGGGAGTAGTTATACTGAATTTCAACAACAAATTATCAACTAGGATGGTGACTATTTTATGGTCAGTTACGATGCTGAATCACTTTTCACTAATGTACCATTAAACGAAACAATTGATATTATTTTAAACAAGATTTTTATCAGCAATGATACTCTGTTTTATGGTTTTAATAGGGCTATTTTTAAACAATTTTTGGAACTTTCTGTGCAAGACTCCATGTTTGTTTTTAACCAGCAACTCTATTCGCAGGTCGATGGAGTTGCTATGGGATCCCCTCTAGGCCCCATTTTTGCAAATTTTTTTATGTTTAAGAAACAAAATTTTAAAACCAGCATACTACAGGAGATATATAGACGACACTTTTGCTCTTTTTAAGTACCCTTGGCAATGCACACAGTTTCTGGAATATATTAATCAGCAACACCCAAATATTCAATTTACGATGGAGGTGGAGAGCAGAGACCGTTTGCCATTTCTCGATATCAATATTAGAAGAAGCAATTCTAAATTCACCACAGCTGTCTATAGAAAAAAGACCTATACAGGTTTACCTAACAACTATTACAGTTCATGCCAAAGAATCTTTAAATTAAACATCGTTTATACTCTTGTCCATATAGCATTAAAATATTCGTCTAGCTGGCCAACTTTCCATAATGAAATAGAATTTTTATTAGGTTTTTTTTTCAGAAAAATTCCTATCCCAAAGACGTAGTCCTTGGAATTATCAATAAACTTATAACCAAATTTCTCCAGCCACCATTGCCCAACTTTGATGTTCCTAAGAAACTGTTCTTTGCTTCCACCCCTTTTGTGTTTGATACAAAATTCTCACGTAGACTAACACAGATCATTGAACAAGAAATTCTCTGTCTTCAGTTAAAACTTATT
>NC_061106.1:6277772-6292772 GCF_015104395.2 Macrobrachium nipponense | reverse complement strand
TGAACAGTCATGAGAACAGACACCCCAAACACATGCGGGAATATTCCTTGCTGCAGACATACTCGAAAAAGATACATTTTCCTTTCCTTTAGAATATGTTTCTTCACCTTAAAGCGACTACCATAAAAATGCTGTCCTTTTTCCTTCCTGCCCTTTGTCTTGTTTGTTACATCTTGGTGCCGGCTTTCTTGGGGTGTTGATGGTTGGCCTGGCAATGAAATTTGAACAACAGCACACAGATGTGGGAAAGAGTGACAATGGGGGATCCATTTAGCTGTAGGAGAGATGGGGTTTTTGGTGGAGGAGAGGAGTAGGAAAATCTGCTGTGTCCAAGCTTTAATTACTAGATAGTGGGGCAAATGCGCCTTCCGCGCGCCGACTTGGGTGGTCGTGACTTTCCTCGTTACAAAAGTAATAAAATGTGTACTTATATTTCTTTAAGATTTCTTAAGAATGAGGGCATGAAACATACATCTTATGTATGTATGTTTCAGTATATATATATATATATATATATATATATATATATATATATATATATATATATATATATATATATATATATATACTGAAACATTGCTCAAGCATGCCTGAGTACAACTGAGCTTTTGCATTTGTCCAAGGAAACTGAAGAAATGCTTGGTTTGGCATCTGATGTTCCAACTCAGCACCATGAACTGTCACAGACAAAATGTCAGCAGCAGGAGAAACAAATACACAGCCTGAAGGAAGTTCTGCACAAATCAAATCCTTTTAAGGTAGGAGAAACAAGTTATGGTGCAGAACATAAGCTTGTACACCTCACTAAGAACATCATCATCAAGGAAGATGTTCAGGAAAATATTCTTGTCACAGTGGAACGAGGTTCATCTGCATATCAAAAGTTTGTGGATGAACAGATGTGCAGTGATCAGAACCTCTGGAGAAAGATGAAGAAAGTCAAACATCTAGGCTGGAATGAAAACAACAAATCACCTTGCACAAAGATTGGAGGAGAACAAGTTACTTTGAAAACTTCAAACTTGTTGATGTCAAGGCTTCTTATCCTGACCTGATCATCCAGAGATGTTGACTTGAAGGAAGCTGTCAGCATATGAGATTTCCCCAATCAGTCACATGCTGATGACACCAGATGGCTTGTTGCATCCATGCAATGACAAATCACAGCTCATTCACCGTCTGGAGAACCATGGATCAGCTGAAAATGGCCAAGCTGATGCATCTTTACTGGATGACTTACCACTTGATAGAGCTTCTATTATCATCGATGCCATGGCAGTAGTTCATGAGATGGCCTTTTTCAAGGACAAAATATCATCATGCGGAGACCTGGCAGAGCATTTCGTCGATGCCATCAACTCCCAAAAGTCGTCCTTACTCGAAGTGCTACTTGGTGTTGACCAATACTCCCAGTCCTCATTGAAAGAGATAACAAGACAGTGTCGCAATGGAGCCAAGCTTTCCAGGGGAACAGAATATAGTCAACAGAAGCACGTATTAAAGATCTCAACAAGTTCCCCAGTATTACCAACAGATTGTTGTCAGCTGCACAGCAGATATAACCACTAACACTTGTCAAGGTGCCCAGTCCAACACATCTGGCAGTTGTCATGCTGTCAAGCACTGCAAGGTGGATGCGTTGCTGATATACTACACCAGTGAAGCACACAAACTTGGACTTACTGTTCACATCTACTCCCAGGACA
The DNA here is from genome assembly GCF_015104395.2 of Macrobrachium nipponense. Classification (NCBI taxonomy): domain Eukaryota; kingdom Metazoa; phylum Arthropoda; class Malacostraca; order Decapoda; family Palaemonidae; genus Macrobrachium; species Macrobrachium nipponense. The sequence goes on along the minus strand of NC_061106.1, from coordinate 6,291,066 downwards.
CATATGCTGGTACTTGCCATACACAATTTGGCATTAGGTGAGGATGCAGGTATGATAATGGGCACTGGAACCAATCGACGAGTACTGCCTTTGTTGCCTATGCAAAATGCACTTGGTGAGGAACGTGCTCAAGCCTTGATAGGATTTCATGCCATAAGTGGGTGTGACACAACTGGAAGGATACTCAGCAAGAGCAAAACTTTATGGTGGAAGACATTAATGGACTGTGATGATCACATTTTTGGTGCACTTGCTCGTCTGGGGTAGGAGAGTGAACAATATTGTGAAGCATTCATCTGTAAGTTGCTCAGTTCAAAGAACGCAGGTATTAGTCAAGCTGCAGCACTCAGATGGTTTCATTTTCGTGGAGTCAACACCAAATAAAGAATCGAGAAGCTGCCTCCAATACAGGGATCATTTCATGAGCACATTCGACGGGCACATTACCAATGGTTAGTCTGGAGGCAGGCCTTAATTTCACAACCAACCGTTCCAGCACCAACTGAATTTGGATGATCCATTACTGGCACTTCGGGACATTTCGTTCCCAAGTTAAGCAGAACACCTCTAGCTTCAGATTCCATCTTACAGTTGGTTCGGTGTAAATGCACAAAAGGTCAATGTATTGGGCGATGTTCCTGTCACGAAAACCAAATGCCTTGCACAGAGTTGTTGGCAAAGCTAGTGATGAATCTGACACTGAATAAGTATCAGACTGGACATGAACTTGTTTCAGGAACATAACATATTACTGTTCTTTACTTAAACAATCATTGTCTCATTTTTGCAACAGAAGATAACTGTCATAGTGGCTATTTGATTAAAAAAAATACCAAACTATGTCTGAATCTGATGGCAAGTAAAAGTATTATATAAATGTATTTTACAATAATTTATTCTCACAAAATTTGACTTATGATAAAATAATAAAAAACTGCTTTACTCATTGCATTGATATGCATGAATATAGAGTACATCACACTTCACACCCCCATAGATAATCAGACAGTTCGAAACTTGTGCAATTTGCAGCAAAAAATGTCCATTTTTGGCAATACCACCCGATCTCCTTTAACAGACTAAAAAAAATGTCAAGATGACCACACAAAAAATGCCAACCACATTTTTCATGTTCCTAGTACTCTAGGCAAACAAAAAAAAGCACATTGGCAAAAATCTTTATGGATTTTCCATGACAGAAAATATATGACCTAGCAGCATGTACTATACCTAGACAGTACCGCATGAATATGATTACGAACAACAACCATCTTTTTAAACTGAAAACTTGTTGCAAAAAGCAATTATCCACCTTGTCTTTCTACATATGTAATAAAACATATTCTATTAATGCACTTGAAAAAAGCAAAAAACCTTTTCTTTCTCTCGTATGCAACACAGAATACAGTAGGTTATACAGGCATTATTTTTACTTTTCCACAAACACTGCAAAATACATTGTCCTGTACACAAAGACAAGTAAACCTCTTTTCTTCCCTCATATACAACACATAATTCAAAAGGCCATGCAAACATTTTTTTCTATTATTTCTGCCAAAGTCTGTAAAATGCAAAGCGCACAAATAAGTGTAAACCCCATTTTTGTGTAGCACATGCAACATTCAGTACGATAGGTTATGAAAACAATTTTTTCCCCATTTTCTGCTGCCCATTTTCCATTATGATGGCTTGACTATTTAAAAACTTATAAGAAGGTATCATACTTCTCCCCCACCACCTCTACCTTCACCAGCTCGACATTTGTCAAGGCTAACGATCTTCCTCCTGTGCCTTCTGTGACTTCCAGGAGACATTAAAAGATGAAGTGGTGCCTACAGGGTCATGATTATCAAAGTGGGGCAGTGGCACATCAGATTCTTGGCTGAAGGACCCCTGGCTCATAGAAATCAAGGGGCCATTCATCAACATCATATAGATTTTCACAACAGGAAGGCATCTCTACAAGAGCTGATAGAAGGCACCCAGGACGTGCACAGAGAGGGTAACTATGGTCGCCTCTTAATAACCGAAGCAGTAAGCATCGCTATCCAGAAACCGACCCTTAGTTAAATGCTACAGTAATTTCAATCTTACATGTGGAACAGGGATCTTGAGTTGGAAACAGATGAATATGCAGTGTGAAATATTGAATTCTTCTTTCAATTTAGAGAAACAATACACATGTCATGTAATGACAGATGAGTGAAAATGCCCTCAAAACACCTATATGGACAATAATAACAAGAGCAAGATTCGAGGAGGTTATTAAATCACTTATATATTACTTTCAAGGGGAGAATTACTTCTTCCTTCGCTGAGAATTAAGGGACACTTGGTATGATTTCAGTGCATTTGAGGATAAACTGGGAAAGGAATAAAGAAAGGTGAAAAAGTTCATGATTAAAGAATAAGTTAAGGGCGAACTCCTTGCATATCCGAACGTGGGGTTCGTTCCAGCCTGACTTGTGATAAGGAGAACAGACAAATTCCTCACCCCTGCTCATCAACAGATAGTGGGCTGCCTCTAGAATCAGCCCAACGGAGGTGTTCTTTATAGTTCTTACTCGGACAAGAGTTCACAAGCCACTGTTTGTTTTCCAAGCTGCTTAGATCAAGGAACATTCGGTTTCTGCTTCACGGTGTGCCTTGGGCTATTGCCTTGCCTGTGTATGTCCTGGAAATGCAAAGGAGACCACCCAGAAGAAGATACAAAAAAACAAGGGTTTTGGGGCAGGTAGAACATGTGTTTTCCCTTGGGAGAATTTAATGCAGATTCAGCGAAGGAGAGAAGATAGAACGGATCTCACACCCTGAAAATGCCTGCTACAGCCTAAAAGAGGTTGGTTGTTTGTTCATGGAAATTCTTCAGTTTCTTAGGAGATATAAGACCCGGCACTTGGTATACACACATATATATATATATATATATATATATATATATATATATAATATATATATATATATATATATATATATATATATATATATATACGTTTAGAGATTATCATTACATAGGGTAAGAAGGTTTTGGCTTTAGTTTGGTTTTTATATGTATATTTTTACGAATGCGTCACGAAAGGAGTTCCTCGCGACTGGCAGCAACTGATTAAATTTTTCGAGAGATTATATTAGTCGGGAGGAAGGGAGGATGTCGCCGTTTGCATAGATTTTGAAAACCAAGTTTATGTCTCCTGTCAACCTGTACAATTTACTATGATCCCGGCAGCAAACCGTTCCTTGCCAATAAAAAACTAACTGCACTTAGTGGTTTGAATTTGTGGGCAGTATGTTGTACACAACTTGTTTGAGTGCTTTTCTACTGCTCACTTTGCTGTTGATTGGGTCATTTTCAATGTGCTTTGATTATTTGGATCTGCTTAATCTGTTGTTTCAGATTATAGAACCGCTTACTGACTTTAATGGCATATAAAGCTGGTTCTGAAGGAATTTCTTGATCGGCATTCTGCAGCTGACTTTCTCTTCCTGATTACTTCCTTTTCTGGTTTAACTTTTAGGTTTTGAAGCATTTTTTTATAATTAAGAAATAATTTATACTAAAAGTATGTTGACTTGTCTGCTGTAGTGTCCATCGGTCTTACTTCACTCTTTTACTTGCCCATTAAAGATTTTGAACAGCATTTGACTACACATTTGCTTTTTCAAACATTGCGTTTATAAAATAAATAAATAAATAAATAAAACTGAATGTCCTTTGGTTACCTTATTAATCATGATGATTTGAAACTCTCATTTACATTCTCAATCAGGTATGTACTTATCTTGTTAGTACTAAGCGGTTTGGTTGAAAGGATCTTGGTAACATACGATTTGGAGGCTTTGTACTTGATTCCTGTCAGTTTTTAACATGCCAGCAGCGGAGATGGTATTTTAAATGAGCCTGTGCGTTCATATAAATTATCTATACATAATAACTTTGAAAGAAGTTACAAGCTTGTAAATCATCATCATCAAATTAACGTTTCCCTTATGGGGTTAGGAGATTGTTAAGATAATTCATATTTATATTCAGCCATGCAGCCATTGATACCATGTAAAACAAAATGAACTATCTGCTAACCTTGAAAAAAGCGAGAGATGTAGTTTAAAGTTTGTAGTTGATCTCCAGTAAAGCAGAGCCTTTTGTGATTTGGTCACACACTTTGCTCCATCTGCAGGATTTACTTTGATAAAGTAACACAGTCCTGGATTGTGTTGAATATTTCAGAATGTTTGGTCTCTTCATCTATTGCAAGTTTTTTTATAATACTTGAAAAACTTAACAAGACGCAATGTAAATTATCTATTGAAATTAATTCTTTATGCCACTTTATTCAGTCATTGAGCTTTGCAGTTATGAAATATTGTTTGTCTGAAAAATAGGCTCCTCGGATCTTTACTTTCCTGACAAATTTGCTCGAAGTGACAGTGTTCTATTCCCAACAATGGTTAACATTATAACGGCAACACATATATTTCTTTGCCAGCATCTATGGCACTGTTTAGCATGAAATTTAAACTGCTGTCTTTAGGGCCCATTTGCAAGACAACAGCAACCATAGTTGAAAAGTCTTCTTTGCTGGTGTGCATGTAGGTTGTAGGTACTGATATGCTTAAGAGAGACTGTTAGATACTTTTCAATTGCCAGAACCATTTTCCGGAATTTTATGTTTCTTCTCAACTTGTTTTCAGTTGAGCATTTAAACGATTTATGATGTATTTTAGTATCCCTTTTTTCACTTTAGTTGTGTTTCTATTTCTGCAATGAAAATCTTTAATTGTTATCAGGCATGTTCCCTTTAAATGTTTATTATATACAAAAGTGTGGCCAATACTGAAAACAATAGAATAACATTGTGTATTGTTTGGAAACCTTTATTGTTTTCTATCTGCATGATATAATCGGTCCTTGCACGAGTAAAAGTCTGACTAATTTTGCAATTTATGATTCTTATTTCCTTTAGAGATTTATATCTGATGATGTTGTCGATGATGTAAATATCCTAGAAACTTTATTCGACAGTTAGTTTGTCTAGGCTTTGATTATTTTGTTGAATTTGGTGCTAATTGTTCTCACAAACGCTCATGCATTGTTACCAATCATTAACCTATTGTTTTACACATCCTCTCTCTCTCTCTCTCTCTCTCTCTCTCTCTCTCTCTCTCTCTCTCTCTCTCTCTCTCTCATTGTATGTCACCTAACCTTGCTTCTCTTTTTTATTTTGTTACTTCTTCAGTTCCTGCTTTCCACTTATCACGAAGATGTAGTTTTCCCAATGTACGGTATAAAAAAAAAGCAAATTAAAGAAATAAATAAAAATATGCTGTACAGCGCAAAAATCCCAGGCTTTACACATTACAGCAAAACAGGATCTGGTGAACCCTTTGATACTAAACCGAATTTATTATTTATGGCGTTGTAATCTTGGGGTAATCCTTTGTCTCTCCCTCCCTACCTCTCAGTAAAGGGCAACTTCAATTATATTACCCCATTCATACTGATATATAATACTTATTACGCGAGTTTTCTGCTCATTTTTCTCGTGGTTCTTTTTCCCCAATGGTTTTCACTTTCATTTTATGAAACACCTCAAGCATTTTTACTGTGTTACATGTAGTAATCGGGCCTGTGATATTTACTGTATATTAGAAACGGGGAAACTCGAGCGACGAAGATCTGATTTATTCCTGACGAAAAAGTATTTATTATATCTTTTTTGTTTTAATGAACAGTCTATATTGTTTCATGTTCATTTTCTTAACACTGTTCGATCACAAAAATACTGCCAAGTATCGTGTCCTTTAAAAAAAAGTAAGGTTTATCTCTCTCTCTCTCTCTCTCTCTCTCTCTCTCTCTCTCTCTCTCTCTCTCTCTCTACAGTTGTCTAACTTCCAGCCCCTTGATTATTACTGGATGCCTGAATTTAGGTAATAAATAAAAGAATTTATGTTTTCCATTGTGCGGTCCTTTTCCCTAAACACTAGTTTTCGTTGTTTTTCATTGCGATCTTTTTACCCTTCCTATGAACCCTCTGGAATAATGGCCTATTAGCACTTTCACCGCAGACTAACATAAACTTAAGTAACTGTCATATGACAATAAACGTACTCTAAACTTTTTTAAGCAATAACACGTTGCAGGGTGGGTGTTATATGAGCCTCAGTTCCTGTTGCAGCAGATTTTGGCAGAAAAAAAGGCCTTTGTTTTGACGGTTTTGGTCTTAAACCAAATTCTATTAGTTTTATGGCCGGTTTTAGTGCCTTGATATGCATTGGCAATTAGCTCTGGTAAGCCCAAGTGAAATGTGTATATAGGGTCAAATACTCTACCACTGTCTTCAACATTTGACAGAAGTGAGTATCTATAATAATAAAATCTGAGTGGATCTGGTCTTGTATGTCCTCCCCTGGGTGACAGTACGGGAGAAATGACACAGCTTCCCATTCCTGGAAAACCGTTTTGTTAACCCTGGGTGGAGGGCCGGGGTAGGTAGGGGATCGGGAGGGTAAGGCGAGACAGCAGCGCCGGGTTCCAGCAAGCGTAGCGCGCGCCAACAAGCTCCTACTAAATAATGATCTTAGTTTCGCTGCTTAGTTGCACAGCTTTGTGCGTATAGATGATTATTGTGTATTTTATTCTTTGTCGTATAATATTAAGATAGTTGCCAAAAAAAGATACACAAAAGCCAATCTTTTCTAGTATTATGTGTGCTTGTTTATAACGTTTATATATTTGTGATAATTATGCAAATGATACATAGAAAACTATATAAAAAAGTTAGTTTTAAATAAATGCTAAACAGACGAACCATTTACGAAAGAAAGAAGGAGCTGAAGATGTGCGGTGAAAGATATTGTTAAGAAAGAAGTTGCTAAAGAATTCACATGTATACTTTTTCTCATGCGTTTTTATGACCAGTTTTCTCTCTCTCTCTCTCTCTCTCTCTCTCTCTCTCTCTCTCTCTCTCTCTCTCTCATTTTTCGCTTTCAACTCCAGTCACAGTACCACATCCGGCAGTAGTGATGCTGATGCTGATATGGTTATAAGTTTCAAATATCATAGAGTATGGTTGATATAGCGTGGATACTACAATTGTTTCACATTCATAGTAGGTTAACACCTTTCAGTATGTTGGCAATGTACTTAACTGTAACCAAATATAAAATTTAAAAATAGTAACGTATACAGTAAGTTATATATATAGCAAAGAAATACATAAATATTCACATTCTTACTTGGTGTGTAGCTGTTCAGGATGTCGATAAAGCACTATAATGGTATATACGTGTGACAAGATCTGTCACATATCCACTTAATGTTGTGGGTTAATTTGACATTTGGATTTGGGGGAGGTTGATGGGAGGGATGTCATCATCTTCTGGGTTGGGCAGCTTGAGCCTGTTGGTTGAGACTCAGTCCACATATCCGTGTAGTAATATTTTGAACGCTTTATCTATGCATTTGATTTGAGAATTGGGTAGTGAACTCTGAATATGGGTGTTAGAGAAGGATTGTGGGCCCAATTCTGTAGGAAAATGAATCGGCAGGTGCTCAGATAATTCAGAACATATTGTTCCTTTATATTTTCGTTCGCCTGTATGTATGGCTGTTGGTTTCCTTTGATATTTCAATTTCTTGGGTAGTGTTGACGGTGGGAAAGAATTTGTCTAAGACGAAGATGTTTTGTTAAACACTACGTCCGTGGGAAAGGCTTCGACCTCTTCTATCCTGACAGTGCGTAGGCCAATAAGAAGTGCTATGACTTCCAGCCAGGTCCTGGCAATGATTGTCCTTGAGGGATGGGTGGGTTCTTTCCTCCATACCATTGGCGGCGGGGTTGTAGGCAGTGGTGTGGTGGTTATTCCACCCATTAATTTAACCAGGACAATCTAGATCTTGGAGATGAATGCCAGTCTTCTGTCAGATGCTATGTTATCGGACACGCTGAAACGACGGACTCAGCCATCGAAAGTGCCTCGTTGCAGGCACTCGCCGTTGTTATTACTATAGATATTTCCCCTAACAACTGTGTGGATTTTTCCAGTTGCCCTGAAGATGGTGGTAGAGGAGCTGATATGCCGACGCGGAGATGACCAAATATTCGAAGGGGTTTTGGGAATTCCCTGGTGCTGGACTCGGTGTGACAAGTTACTTTACTTTCTTGGCACTCGAGTATTTGTTCGGATCAGCCATGATTTCGTAACCCTCTTTGCCCTGCGCCAGGTGATATTCTGTACAACAAATTTAGTTTTTATTTTTCTGGACGAGTGGTTAAATCCGTGAAGGAGTCTAAATACTTTTTTCTGGAGGGAACTTGGGAAAAGAGTGGGAGCGGCCGTTTGCATTGTCACATGAGATGGTTCATCCTGTATCGTCTTCCCAGCATAAGCTTGTTATGGAGCCGAGATAGTCTATGGTTTTGGTGTTTCAGAGTTAGGCATAACTAATTAATCTTCATTCATCCCTAGCTTGGCATCGTTGATCTTTTTCCTGAATATTGCAAGAATCCCTGCAGCTGTTTGAGTTTGGGTTTGAACACATCGGGAAATTTCTGCAGAAAAAGGTGTTCTAGGTCGGTGGTACATACATTACAGATGGGCACCTCCTTTTCATTTCATTTACTTACTAGCACACAAACGTCATGCTCATTGATCTCAAAAACAAATCTTGTGATTATTCTTATCCTAATTTAACGAAAAGATCAAACTTTTAATGATTCGAGGATCAGCAGTTGATTGCAATATGTAGGTAATTTCTTTCCCTTTATCACGCAGGATTTATGTAAATATTGCCATTGATATACAGTATAGCGAGCTGGAAAAAAGTGGAATTCGACTAACAGAACACTACGGCTTCCAAAGATAATCAGAAAAGTTTATATTTAGAGAGCAAAATTGCAAATGGACAGTTGTCTAGCGGTCAACAAAATTTCATTCTTTCTATTGAACTGTTTTCGGAAGAAAACAAATTGAAATCGGTTTCAAATTCTGTTCTCTGAAAATAATGTTAAGTAGGAAAGCAATAAAATTAGAAATAAGAACATAAATTTGTCTTCTCTCCAATTTACATTTGATACCATGAAATTACCAGATATTAGCATACACAAGATAAACACACGATGTTCTATGTGTGTAATGACTTGTGTCACTGTGATAAAACTGACTACGTAAAATCCTTTCGCTTAAAGAATGGCATTTTTATCTCTCTTATTGTTAACCTCCATCCTCTTTGTTCCGTAAGCCTGAGCATTCATCCAACACATCCTGTGATTAGTAAAGCTCTCTCTCTCTCTCTCTCTCTCTCTCTCTCTCTCTCTCTCTCTCCATATATATATATATATATATATATATATATATATATATATATATATATAAATGGATGTATGTATGTATATGTGCTTGTGTATGTATGTGTCACATACACTTACACGCATTGAGCAATTATCTGCCCATGCTCTTGGCACCCCATTTTCTATGGGCATGGACATAGGTTTGGCACAATCCCATGACCTCGTGATTGTCCGATCAGCCACATGGTGAGGCAACGACTGCTGGCAGTTGGTTGGCATGGGACCTTCGAAACTTTCTCTTTGGGTAAATCCTCATCACCGGTGTATCTGGTCAAGATCATACCCATAAATGCTTTCTATTGTGCTATACCCGCTTTCAGCCGGTTTGAGCTTCATGGACTGGCAACTGGGTGCCTAACCTAATCCTTTCTTGAAACATGACCTCCCCAGTGCTGATGTCACTGGCATCAGCTGCTATGTAGAATGGCTGATCGTAGATGGGTTTATGGAAAACAGGCTGACTTATTAGGCATGTCTTGAGGTGGTTGTTTCCCTTGGAAGAGGCTAGTTATTGGGGTGGCAGAATCAGCGAAGTTGGGAATGAAACGCAAGTACTGGATCATCCTGAATGGCACCGAGATATGTTATTTCGGCCATCCCGAACTGACATTTCTGTAACTCAGGGGTGGGCAACCTGTTGCTGATGAGCACCCTCCTGCTCTTTGATGGTCTGACAGTGCTCACCAGGGGAGGTGAATTTAGTGCTAGCGAGCACTGATGCTGCACATTTCATTAAACATTTATAAATAAATACAATTTCGTCAAACTGTGAGGGTACTGGCAGAAAATATGCCCAACACCTAACATACCACTGAAAAGAAAAGTAAAATAAATTTTTTTATACTCTCAAATGATCGTTGAGTGCACATACGTATAGTTATGATTTTATTTAGCCAAATAAAATCATAACTATATTGGCTATGTGTTTTTCTGATATCTATAATTACTTTTTCATGCAGCATAAACTTACAGTACTTCATTCTAAGGGAATGGAAAGAGATTTGCTTCCAGTAGGTCTTTTACAAATATGTTCCTCCTTCACATTGACAAGTTTTGTCAATACAAAATATAACATCTGATATCAAAATTCAAATTAATCCTAAAATTTTAGTGTTCAGTACTCAAAAGGTTTAGTTATAAAATAATACTTAAAAGGTTTCCCACCTCAAGTTGATTACCAAATTGGCGTTTCATAGGGCGGTAAGGATTTGGTTCAGGATTTGCAGGTCCTCCTCCCATGAGTTGGCGTAGTTTACTATGTCGTTGAGATAGACGACAAAGTTTTAATTACTGCCAAGACTTGATTCATTAGGCTCTGAAAACAGCTAGCAGGATTTTTGAGGCCGAATGGCATCACTGCATTGGTAGAATCTAGTGGGCTTGGTGAAGGCAGTCAGAAGCACGATTCCTCTGACAGGGGCACCTGCCAATATCCTTTCTCAAAATCTATTTTGTTCAAATAGGGGGTACTGCCAAGACAATCCCAGCATGCTTCCATTCGTGGGAGAGGGTATGGCTCAGGCTTGGTGACTTCATTTAACTTCCTGAAGTGTACACACAGCCTGTCTCCTCCTCATTCCTTTGGAACCAAGACTTCTGGCGAGGACCACTCACTGTGGCTTTCCTCGATAAGGTCTAGGTCAAGTTAAAGTTGTACCTGCTCCTTGATTCTCTCGTTCAACTCTGGATTTACCCTGTAGTAACCTTGGGCAATTGCAGTGACATCTTTCCGCAGGTGTATGGTGTGCTCTAGGATGTTGGTACATTTAAGATGGTCCTTGGTTACTTGCGGGTGTGTGCTGAGTAGCTGGCATATATCATGTTCCTGGTGATCCTCAAGCCCGGAGTAATAATTTCGAGGCTGACTAGAACCTCTGAATTCGTTGAGGGGACTGGCAACGGGGTTATGGTACCTATGAGGGCCCCTGGGGCTGGAGGGACATCCTCAGCCTCCTTTTCTTCTTGTGTTGGATAAGGTTTTAATAGATTTATATGGAGTCATTTAGCCCGCTTTCACTTGTAGTCTATGAGATCATTTAAACCCCTTACCTCTTGAGTATTTTGTGTGGTTCTGTGGATTATGTCTTGAGGGGGGCAAGTGGCTCTGGTTCAGAGGACTAGGACCTGGTCCCAAATGTTTGAGGATCAGGTTTGGGTGGTTTTATCAAGCATGAGCTTCAATCACTCTTGGGTTGCAACCTATGTTGCTTGAGCGACCACTCACGCAGCCTGAAGATTTCTCTGAATGTTGGGTAGGTTCTTCAACGAACCTACCCTAGTTGGTTTCGCCCAGGCCTCAGATGAGATATCAAGGGGGCTCTCGATGAGGCAATGTCCTAGGGTCTTGGAGGAAGCTTGGCAGATTGTGAAGAGGGTGTAGGGGAGGTTCTCCTCCCAGGTTGCTCCTCCCTCGTGTTCAAGCTTGGAGAAAGTGGAGCTGTTGGTATGGTGTAAAATGTTGACCTTCATTTCTTTGAATTTTTTCAGGGAAACCGAAATGACAGAAAAATTTCATGACAGCCTCAGTGGGAATAGTTTTGGGATACCATGTGAATCCATCTATGATGATGAGAGTGATTATATCTCGTCTTGTTTTTCATATGTCCTTGAGGCATATAGTAGTTGGTGACAACGTCCTGAAAGGGGATGCCAACTGGTTATCCGATAGAGTACCTTGTCCTCCAAGAGGAAGACATCCTCTATAAGGTCCTTCAGTTTTTCTTATGTGGTGGCAGCCTCCAAGCAGTGGCACCGCAGGACGCATCCTCTGAGTGGTGGCATTGCACTAAGATGAGCTGCTCCCAGCTTAAGGTAGGAAGAGAAGCATCCACCTCTGTGATGAGGAGGGCGGGCGCATGATCAGAGACAAGTTTGTCATGGGGAGGACCAGGCTAGTCTTGCAACCATAGCACTGATGAGAGGGTAAGACAAGCAGGTAGCGGATCATCTTATAGGGGCAGTGCCTCCTCAGCAGGTTTGTCTGGGGCCATGGCTGTCATGCATTACACAGGAATCAGGGTGTCCCTCCACTGGACAAGATCTTGGCAGAAGAGAAAAGGGGTGTTCCCTCCCTTGGGAGAAATCACCTATAGTGACTCGCAGACAAACAGTGGAGAGGTCCTTAACATTAGCATTGACCCAGCAGATTACCGTTTGCTCGTCCTCACCAGTGTTGGTACCAAGAGGCATTTGGTTTGTAATGATAAAGCTTATCTCGGAACCAAGAGTATTTTCATGGTACCAAGGTCTATCCACTCGGCAGCCCAACGGGAATAAACAGCAGTATGAACTGCTTTTGACACTGTATTTTGAACAGTGTCTGTAACATGTGTACATGTGACCCCTCTGGCCTCAGTCCTTGCAAGTTTCCTTACTGAAATCTCTTCAGGGCACTGCCTCCCAGGGAGGGAGCAGTCCAGTTGTTGCTCACCCAAGGGCCAGGCATGGCTCCTTAGGGCATGGTCCTCTTTGGGGACTTAGATGGGACCTATGACTGACTCTAACCTTTCAGGCGACACTGATCCATGAGGTACCCAGCCTTCTTACAATGGCTGCACATGGACTTTTTCAGAGAATGACCATTTTTGGGCTGAGGGATCCTGGAGGTATGAGAAGGTTGGTAAATATTGTCCCAGAATACTAGCATAAAGATGGTTTGTGTCCTAGCTGTCCACCAAGTGACAGCACTCAGCGAGCATCTAGGGGACTTTTTCGCACATGTAAGTGGTGAAAGCAGGGTGTGAGTAATGTAGTCAGTCCTTGAGCTGGAAGAGCTCGATTACATCCTCAATGGTGTTGCACTAAGGGACTCCAACCATCACCTGAGAACTCTGCTCTTATAGTATGCCCATTCAGTCCAGGTTTGACCCACTTCCTTGGGCTGGCCTTGCCAACATTGTTTCCAGTATTCAGGGTTGTTCTCATAGGCATTAGTGATGGCCTTTTGC
>NC_061106.1:6240272-6272772 GCF_015104395.2 Macrobrachium nipponense | reverse complement strand
AGCTAAGCACCACACGCGTCCAAAGACCAACATTTATAAACCCGATCGTCGGTCCAATTGCCCCAAATGTTTATTTTATTAAGGGTATTTCTGTACATTTAAGTGGTTTAGGGATTTGTAACGCTAGAGCCTAATTAAACAAAGCCATGACCTTCCATCATATAGAAGGAGGCTAGGTAAGATAGAGGATGTCTGGTTAACTAACTAACTTTGATGAAAAGTTGAGCCACCGATATATAACCCGACAATATGTTTAATAACATGTAATAGCTTGAAATGAAATATATTTTAAGCCTAGATGTCGAAAGCTAGACTAAAAATACATCCTTGTCATGTAAATATGAATTCTCATGCATAAGTGATACCTATAGAATTTGTCACCTTTTCATCTCGGTTATTAATCACTTTTGGTATTCAGTATTATAGGAAGAAAACATTTATTATATTCCCACAATTTCGTTTGAAAACACGAACTAAAAAAAAGTGTAAGTAATTTCGGCCTTAAATGACTATAAACAAACGGAAGGCTTATTTGAATGGGAATAATAAGTTTTCTTCATGCACTGAGTGTAACTTAGGTTTTGTTCAAGGGATCCGAAGTTCATTTTTCCGCCCTTTAATGCGGACATGTGACTTGTGCTGCAGATTTCATACAGTATGTTGCATCGGCATCATTGAAGCGGACCGTCGATTAACTATTGCGATTTTACCAATAGCGTGTTCACGTTATCTCATATTTTTACCCACATATTTAATGGCATGTGCCGATTTATTTACTAATAAGATTAAATAGACGGTTTGCGCACTTCTAATATATGAAGATAGCATCCTTGGATATCAAACTGAGGAGTCTAAGCCCGTACATTTTGCTTTATAGTATTATTTACGTCTTGTTCCTTACAGTATGTGGCATTAACTTTTGGCACTGGGTAGAAAATTGAAGCGAATTTATCCTTAAATTTACGTCATCACTGCTCACTATAGGTTTAAGATGTAGGAAAGTATACGTTGCATTTTTAGGCATTCCTTGGCTGTTGATCTTTCAATGTTACATAACGAGAATTTTACATTTTTGCTGTAACATTAATACTAAGGGACGTTTACTTTTCGTAACCTGTACTTTTTCCTCCTGATATTGAACTTTTACGTTTTGTCCGAAATCTGAAATGGCCCAAACTAACATTTTATAAGTTATGTTGAATCGTTCCCAGTAAACTAAACGCATTTTACTGAAAATATCACCAAATATACGTACCGCTAAAATAGGAGTTTTCTTGCCTTCTGGTTTCAACTGCTCTAATTAGATAATATAGAAAAACCGCTCTGAACACATCTCGTGATTTCCAGCTTGGGTTTCTTGAGTTTATGTCAATGGTCTTGCTGAAGTTCAGTATGATAATAATAAACAGTGATGCGAACCATTTATTAGCTAAATATTGAAAATTTCCTTTGTCGTCTTCTTCTTCTTCTTCTTCTTCTTCTTCTTATTATTATTATTATTATTATTATTATTAGTGCACACACAAACACTGCATATTCTGAAATAAGCAACTTTCACGAAATATAATTTATTGGCCGTTGAGAATAATTACCAACAATCTAAGTTGAAGGTCAGGAACAAAAACACATATTTATCGTTCCTGGAAAAACATCTCATGTGGATAGCCATGTAAGTTTTTGGGCAAACACATCACATCGTAATTTAAGAGTCAAGGACTCCAAGGCTTTGATCGCTTGGGGCAGTGACCCTCTAGGTTTCCATCCGTTCCCTGTCATCAGGGATCCTACGTCTGTTCCTTTTTTTTATGGCCTCTCTTTGACAGATTGCCCGGCCCTTAAAACGTATGATTACGAAACTTCTATTCGTCCGTTTCCTGGATATCTGAAAGTTTTGACTGTCTTGTTTAGGCGATTTTGGAATAACATTTTGAGGAAAAAAAAAAAAAGCACAAATTTACAGTTTAACTTTTTTTACACTTCGAATCGTATTAACACTCTCTTCTTGTATTTCATATCTTAACTGAGGAATATATATAATATATATATATATATATATATATATATATATATATATATATATATATATATATATATATATATATATATATATTGCTACGACTCCACCTTAGATACTGGGATTCTGGGATTCTGGCAACAACGGATGAACACACGGAGTTCTTTAACATTATCAACGAAGATACCATGTTTTATGTTTTGTCTAAATCTGACTGGTAAGACTGGTTAAGGCAGATCCATAGAAGAATTAATAAAATGGAAAAATATTGGCTTAGGGCATTCTTCATGTGAGGAAAAGATGACGTAATCACAAAGGGTTCTTTTAATTGATTATATTTACATAACACACACAGATCAGAAGACAATGGAATTACTGGGGAAGGAATAAAAAGGTCTTGCTAAATGAATGGATCATACACAGAATAAATCTTCTATGTTGATGACGTCTTCACTAAAGGAACATCGCAGATGGGTAGAATAGGGGGTGGCATAAGGCCACTGTACATGGGATAAAGCCAAAGTGTTGGTTCCACAGCCACGGCAAATCTTCGTCAGGATGACTGTGTCCTCGTCAGATAGGACATCGGCGATTGAGGGAGGAAAGGGAAGGGATACCACTTACAAAGAGCAAAAGGGAAGGATGGCAAGTATCCTGGGTTAAGTGCAGGGGCTTCTGAGCGCGAACTGCCAGTCCGTGGCCCTTATGTAGCTTCGGAGGTTATGTCTGGGCATCTTTGTAGGTGGCATTGTAGTCAATGTCAGTTCCGTTTTCTACAGGGTCATGTACATAGGGTTAGCCATGCAAGGCCGTGTAGTAAGGTCACTTTCGCACGTGTGATGGCAGCTGGGCACGTACTCACGTGGTGAGTACGTGTTTTCCTCCCTTGTTGCTTGTCCGCCGCCGGCTAGGATTTGCATCTCTGAAGGTTACTCCAAGGGATAAGGATATTTGGCAGTCACTTGTACAGGGAAGTATTAAGGGCTTACCAATGTTACATTAGTATTATTAAAGGTTGGTTAGTTTCCTCGGGAAGAAGTTTCCTTCATTACTATATCAACTTCCTCATAATTTTTCACTTTTCTTGAATACTGTTATAAGTTGGGAAGTAAACATTGAAGCTTCCATGTTGGTTTGATTAAGGCCACGAAAGGTAAGAAGCTTGCTTGGTCGTCATCTGCTAGGTTGGTAGTGATAAGTGTAGCCAAGGAATGGAATGGAAGTCGAGAAGTAAAGTAGTCATTAAGGCCATGAAAATACATTGTACATATCTAATAAAATTGCCGGTGACATTTTTATATTAACAAATATTACGCTTCAAATTTCGATTCATAGCCACTTCACTAAAACTCGAAAATACCTCACATCCAAGGGGAATTGTAACTAATAAGTGCTTCCTCACTTTTAGGAATCAAACCGTTGTGTGGTTTAGATACAATAATAGACAGCGAGTACTGAGATATATATGTAATAATTACATTATTATATAATTTACAAGATCTGTAAATATAAACCAATGACCTGGGGTCATGGCATTAGGAGGGTTCTACGTGACCAAAGCAGACCTAGATTACGCTATGCGCTGTCTGCAGTAGCCTGATCTAGCTCAAAGCTTTGTCAACATTTTTATGTTATGATAACTTTGCACAACAACTTCCATGGGAAGCGGTTGACCTGTTAACCTACGCCGGAAACTTGTAACTTCCGAGCCGGCAGACTACGTATGTGTTTTTATATGAATTGCTGAGATAGCTAATGTTCCGCTATCGACGCGATGCTTTAGAATGGCAGTTCCACGCCAACGATCAAACATATCGGTCGTCCGACCGAGCTGCATCTCCTAGTATGGAGTTACAGAATAAAGTTGTTATCTTGTCAACTTGCCTGTTTGAATCATCTCCTCTAGTCAAGGAAGAACCTCTCTACTAAGATATCCAAGGGAGATGAGAGGAACCAAAAATTACTTACGAATGACAGTCGTAAGGAAAGAACAAAAAAGTCTATCGCCAAGCGATAAGACATTAGAAGTGGTGGCAGCGTATAAACGAAGAACATAATTAACAAGACCCATATCAGCCGACCGAAGGTCTACAAGAACTAACTTCCACCTTCAACATCAAACTAAACAGAGGTAACGGGATCTTCAATCAACGCAACAGTTTATGAAGACGCAACTATGTCCTTCATCGAGAGGAATACAAGCATTTAACACTGACGTTTGAGCAACTGTTGTCACTTATCTTCGAGAATCTACACCGGACGAGGGCAGCATCGAACATCAACGGAAAGAAGAAAACAAACACAGGGAACATCACCCGATCTAGCAAGGACGGAGGCTGTGACGTCATCAATCTTGGACTTCCCCGCGCATCGTGCACCGAGAGAAGGCCGTGACGTCATCACGACTTCCGACGCGAGACGTGGACAGGAACTGAGACGTCATCCCATGTCAACAATCCTTCGCAATATAATCTGGAGCTAAGTACCATTTTTATCTATTCAGGTCTTTTTCCTCAGTGAAGTGTTGTTCATCAAGAGTCGATCGTCCAGTATTCTGGGGGTGAGTTGTTCGCCATATTAATCTTCCTTCATTACAGAACCAATCTTCAACTACGAGGTTCTCGCCCGCAGATTAATTTTTTTTTCTTTTCTCGTTGTCATTAACCGTTTCTTGCAGGAATTCTCCGTATAATATTTTGATCATATTATCTGTATTTTTGTATCTTTTGGGGATTTTCCTATTATTATAACACACTTATACAGTACATTGCTTATGCGTTTACGTAGTGGTCGAGTGTACTCTTATAGATATTTTGATAGGATTGCAAGGAATAGAAGTGATAAGAAAAAGTGAAAGCCGAAATGGCAACTACTCCGGCTGGCAACCCCAACGTGGTGACTCTCGTTAGCGCGAGGTCAGCGATTGTCCCTTTTCAAGGTCGGGTCAATGGTTTTCCTGCCTCAAAATGTTGAGGCATGGATCTCATCTGTAGACGCTCATTTAAATGCAAAAAGCATCACAGACCCAGCAGTACAATTACAGGAGGCCAAGAGCTTCGTTGACTTTGCGAAAGGCGACGCAAGTGCGTATCTAAGGGGGGTTTCTTTCCAAGAAGCGCTTACATGGGACGAGTTCAAAATTAGATTACGTGCCGTGTATGGGGGTGAAGAGGCTTTAGATTAGTATTGGCATTGAGAAATATCCTTAACCAAGCCTCCATGACTCAGCTCAATGTTGTCCGAGCGGGCGGCGCTAATTGCCGACCGGCTAAATGAATATCAGGATAGTTTAAGTAACTCCGGGTGGGTTGCGGGTGCTAAAAATCAAAGTGAAAGATTTTATCCGTTTGATCTACCTTACGTCTATCACTGTAATGTTGCCTGAAGCGTTAGTACGGTGTTTTGATAAAAAATTGCAGCCCGACAGTATGGAATTAGATGTGTATAAACAAATCAAAAAACACATGTCTAAATGTACCGACCTAGATCCTTCGCTCATTCAAGTTTTTGCAAAAAATGAGAACAAGCCACAACAAGTAAATGTGGTACATAATAATAATCAAGTTGCAGGGATGGTTTGTTATAACTGTAAACGACCAGGTCACATGATTTCAGACTGTCGGACGCGTTTTTGTTCAATACACAATAGTTCAACTCATTCATATAACCGTTGCTACTCGAGGAATCAACAGCAAAATGCTACAAACACGCAACCAGTTGCCAGTGCAAATAAAAAGAAGGGTCCTCAGTACTATAAGAAGAAACAACCAAACGGAAATTCTGCACAACAGCAGAAACAAACAAATCGTGCTTCAGGTACCTCTGTTCCTGGGCCGTCTAGCCAGAACTCGCAAGGGCAAGCGAATTTTCAGGGTGTGATAAACAAAACAAATACCACGTAGTTCACTCCAAGGGGGGAGAGGGCGATGTTGGGTCATCAATATCAACATCTTTTGTATCAAATAATCAGTTTAATCATTTATCAGATCATTGTGAGACAATTGATTTTCCTATGAAACACACGGCCGAATCAAAAAAATCTGTGCAGGTTCCCGTAGATTTGCAACAAATTCATGCAATTATTAGTCAAAACGAGTTGCGACCAACCTTACATGCAGTAAATTTGGACCATAAGTCATTCACTTTGTTCTTTGGATTCTGGTAGTCCACGTAATATAATGGATTTAAGGACTCATCATTTACTCTTTTCAAATTTCCCTATAGAAAAGTCCGGAATAAGGCTCTCAGGCATTGGGAATAATGAATTAAATGTTGGGGGCGTAACTCATGTACAGTACAAGGTCGGTAAGCGCACGTTTGCTGATACCTTTGTCGTTGTACAAAACATTAATATGTATCCCGCAGTAATTATCGGATACCCGTCTATGGGCACTCAAAATATTATCTTAGCACCTGCAAAACACGGCGTGTATATCAAAGGGAAATTCTATAGGTCTTCTAATACCCTAAAATCAGTTTTAGATAATAAAGAGACAGGCAGAGTTGTCACTTACATTACGGAACCAATCACCTGTCTCATGAACCAAGAAATAATACAGGCAACCCAACAGAACTCTCGCTCACCCGTAATATCAGCTTGCACGCAAACTCTCGAGCCTAACGTAACTTCAAATATATTAGTGCGTGTAAAGAGAACCTTGCCAGGATCTGAAACATTAATCCTTTCCGAAACTCTGAAAACACACGGATTATCCGTCACACAAGCCGTTTATACAGTCGGCTCACAACAACAATGTAACATCGAAGTCTGTAATCATTTGAATACCACTTTAGTAATCCACAAAAATCAACATATCTTGGATGCCGAAGTTTATAAACATCGCATTCTTACCGTAGCTGAGATAAATCACGCTCAATCAGTCGCGGATGAACCCCTGTTGCAATCTATAAAGAACAAAATCAATCAGGACATTCAAGAAGAAGAAATTCTGCAGAAAATTTTTGAATCTGTTAACTAAATATCATGATGTTTTTTCCACTACGGATGGAACCTTAGGAAAAACGGATGTCATCGAGCATCAAATCAGGCTCAAGGACAAACAGAAAGTAATCTATGTACCTTCGTACCGACTTCCTATGAAATTTCAGAATGAGATAACAGAGGAAGTAGGTAAAATGTTAAAGGAAGGAGTCATTAGGAAATCAAACAGCCCTTATAATTTTCCGTTAATAGTAGTACCGAAAAAAGATCGAACTTGGCGGATATGCGTAGATTTTTCGTCGTTTAAACGAAGAAACAATCCCTGACAGATTCCCAGTACCATGTACCGATGATATCCTATCTTTACTAGGCCAGAATAAATATTTCACAAGCCTAGACTTACTAAAAAGGATTTCATCAGATTCCGATGGAACAAGAAAGTATCCCATACACTGCCTTCAGCACAGCCAGGGGACATTATGAATTTTTGCGTATGCCTTTTGGTTTACGTTGTGCTCCTATAACTTTTACTCGTATGATAAACGTCGTGTTTGGAGACTTGTTGGGAGATATCCTACATGCTACATGGATGACTTAGTAATCTTTTCCAAACACATTAGAAGAGCATTTACGTAAATTGGAGTTAGTGTTACAAAGATTAAGGCAGCATAATTTAAGGGTAAAGATAAGTAAGTGTGAATTTTTTTTAAAACAGAACTAGTCTATCTAGGTTTCACGGTTTCTAGTGAAGGTCTTAAAGTCGTACACGATAAGGTGTCGGCTATCCGTAACTTTCCGATACCTACTAACGTCAAGGGAATACAGCAATTTTTAGGATGCAGCGGTTACTATCGCCGCTTCATCCGCAACTACTCAATTATAGCCGCTCCCCTAACCGATCTTATAAAAAAGGGCGTAGATTTCGTATGGTCTGAAAGTCATCAACAGGCGTTCGATAAATTGAAAGATGAACTGTGTAGTTCTCCTATCTTGAAATTTCCTGACTTCGGTAAGGAATTTTTCATAGCAACAGACGCCTCAGACCTAGGAGTAGGTGGGGTATTGCTTCAACAATATGATAGACAGTTTTTCCCTATAGCTTTTTATTCACGTAAACTGAGACCTTCCGAAAGTAAATATGCAGTAATAGACAAGGAAGGGCTCGCTATTGTTAATTCACTCGTGCACTTTAAATTCATAATATCGGTTATCCCGTCAAGGTTCTCACTGATCATAAGCCCCTAACCGACTTCTTTAAAGGCTTTAGTCACAGCCCCAAGCGAACTCGGTGGCACATGATCATTCAGGACTTTGGCGCGAGGATCGGGTATTTACCTGGGAAAGCAAATATCATTGCTGACGCATTATCACGCAACCCCTCTTCATCTTGTACCGAGCCATTAGCTGAATTAATAGATATCTCAACCTCCATGCCCGTTGTTAAAACTATATCTGAACAGGAAGATCTGGGCTGGAGTGCTGAACTATTACAGACGGAACAAAGAAAAGATCCGCAAATAGAAAAAATCATCATTGCGTTAAACGGAAATCCGAAGGAAAAAGAATACCTAAAGTATAAGCAGCAGAATTATATCCTACAGGACAATATCCTGTGTAGATCCGTGACGAGGAAAACCCGCAACACACCGCAGTTGAATAACAACCAGGTGGTGGTGCCTATCTCACTCATACCCACTGTCTTAAAGTGGTTTGCAATGAAAATCCACTGCATGGACACCCGGGTTATACCTTGATGTCACAGAAGCCAATCCTTATTTTATTGGCATACGATGCTTACAGATATAAAAAAACACATAGCAAATTGTCGCACTTGTCAAGAATACAAAGGGCACACGAAGACACCTGTCAGCCTAGCGGTTACCCCGTGCCAAATCAACCCTTTGAAAGAGAACATTTAGATTTATTAACAGGATTTTACGAGTCAGACAGAGGAAATAAGCACCTCCTAGTAATTATAGACGCTTTGACTCGATATACAGAACTTATAGCGCTTAAAACAAAACCGCGGTCGAGTGCGCTAGGAAGTTTTACGAGTGCTACATTTGTAAAACATGGAATTCCACATCATTATCTCAGACTCGGGCGGGGAGTTCAATAATCATTTCCTTAACTCCTTGTGCGAATTCCTTTGTATAAAGAAAATCAATACCATGATCTATCACCCAGAGTCTAATGGGCTAGTGGAAAGGGCAAATCGTAAGGTTTTAAACATTTTAAGGGTCACCTTAGGGGGGGCAGATCCCAACTGGGACATTGCCATACCTGCGGTACTAAGCACACTTAATCACTCGTATCATGTGTCTATTAAAATGACACCGCACGAGGCGCTGTACGGTATCCCGGCCCGAACGCCTTTCCACATCTTAAAGCCTACAACTAATTTATCAAATCCTCTAAAGGATGTTATGGATGCAAGCATAAGTCGATATAATATAATTCGTAAGAATTTAGAAGAAGCACAGATCATAATGAAAAAAAATCATGATAAAATAGCTAAGCCAACTAGAAAATTATGCCGTGGGCGATCAGGTACATACAAGTATACGTACGTAGAGGTTTAAATTATAAACTGACACCTAAGTTTGAAGGCCCGTTTAACATTTTAGAAAATTTAACGGCCAATAGAGTTAGGGTTCAAAATGTATCCAAACCCACTGATGTGAGAATAGTCCCATTGGCACATATCAGAATCTAAAGAAGGGTAGATGGAGTGAGGAAAAAATGGTTGTATTTATGAAACTTGTATAATAATTTATATATATATATCTATTAATCATATTGTATGTAAACCTATTCTTTTACGCGAATTATTACATATGTTTTATTTATTGCAGGTTTCAAAAATGAATCTGTTATTGTTAGGAGTGATATTGTGTATTCAGACATCTTTGTTGTATGGAAAGAGCGCTAGGACGAAAGAAATAGAATTTAATCATGGCTCGATTATCGAGAGAATCGATGATGTATTCATCGTGTCAAGTAATATTGTTATTGAAGTAGATATGCATGCTATTTTCTTACCTGAAGATGACGTCCTTAACTTAAAGAATGACCTGATGAGGTTTGGTATTTCCCTAAGGAAATGCATGAACGTAATTTTCATGCTAACTCAGAGATTTCACTAGCTCAAACATTAAGCGTCGCGGAAATGTTGTCTTATGACATACAAAATAAAACCGCCGAGGCAGAAGAGCTCGCTCGTGACCTGCTGATGTGGTCTGTGCGGCACAATACTCTTGAACGCCGCAACCCGCCTTATTCTAGCTGGACTAAAACATCTTAGGATCAGTTTGCGAATCTAGGCTTAGGAATCTCAAATCGCCTCAAGATAAATAATCAAAATAAAAGAATTGAGTTTTTGCAACACAAAACGGAACTGGCCTTATCAGAACTTCGCAGCCAGTTATCTTCGATCAATCAAATAATGAATATCGTTAATGGAACATTCAAATAATATCGATCAAGGTCATGGAAGTTCAACATTTGCTGGCTACTTTAGCTTACTATAGTTCGAAAATAGATCATATCCGTGTGAAAATATCACATTTTATTGAAAAGTCAAAAGATTACGTAGAAGCAATTACGTTAGCAACAAGGGTGTGTTATCTCCTCACCTCATGCCTATTAAAGATCTGACGTTAACTTTGGAAAACGGACGGGAGAAGCTAGGTTATATTCCTTTATTAGATGCCCATAAAGTAGAATTCTATTATAGCCTAATATCAGTCAGCGTTGAAAATTATAGAATTATGATCACAATTCCTTTTGATTCTTCCGATGCTTGGCAATCATACAAAATAGCACCGTTTCCTACTTTTATGACGAATAACTCAAATCCAGTAATATCCAATTTAACGGGGCATGTACTGATTTCTTCTGATAAGAAATCATTTACAGTCATTAAAGACTTAGATAAACTCACTCACTGTTCAGAAGCCATGAATAATAAAATTTGTACAGCTGACTCTTTTGAATTCTATCCTATATCAACGGATTCATGTGAGTTAGACATAGTGCTAAACGGCTCTCTCTCTCATACAAGCGAAGGTTGTCTGGGGAAACTTTATCCCTTTTACGGTAATAAATTCAATTACAGGATGAATAATGGTTCCTGGATCCGTTATGATAAGGCCGGATTCGACGTCGTGTGTCCGGACACATCCACCGCCCATGCCCCTATCTTCGTAGCAGCCGATGGTTGTACGGGGACATCTACAAACTATACCGTCAGAGGGGTCAACACGATAATACGTGAGAAGGCGTATTTCGCGAACTACACGTGGGCTACCACAATCATCCCATCACTACCTCTCCCATACAACGCGCGAGTAGCTCATCGTCTGACGCAACTGGCTGAGATGACCCACGCGTCATCGACTTATGCCAGGTGGAGGAAAATCTTCGCTACTACATTCTGCTAGCCGTGTTCAGCGTGACGGCCATATTGGTTATCGCCGTCAACATCTTGCTTGGCGTAGGCTAAGGCGTAAACAGAAGGATCTCCAAGGGAACGTACTGGCCCGTCTAGATGACGTACCCGTTAAACTCAAGTCGTTTGCGTTTAGGGCCGCCTGAACTTGGCCACTTCAGTTCGTGCCTAGGGAATTGTCTGGAATTGTGTTGTGTGTGAAAAGCGGTCCGTATGCTGGCAAAAATGTAGGACAAGAATGACTCACGCCTTTGCATTTGAAACAGTTTAAAGTATCTCCAGGGCGCCTAATAAAGCATTATAGCCCAATATTATACAATTAATATATTCCTAAAGGTATTTTTCGGGCACCTAATAAAATATCAGCCCTATATATGAATTTCTGCAGAATTACATTGTTATACCATTGTACAATTATATTTATCTATTACAAAGAGTGTCAAGTACTCTTTAACAATTATCCATGATCATGCTATAATCATTATTTAGTAACCATTATTCTTAATCAGGTTACCTGTTATCATATTAATCATGTATACATGTTTTGGGATTTTTAAACCTTTTTATTATTTTTGGGTACTATCATTATTATTACCAACATGGATCTATATTTTCCATGCATTTATCTTTGTTTATGAATATGTCAACAAGGGTATGTAACAGAACCTTTTTATGCATTTAATCACTTAGTATGTTACGAGCACGCTCCTATGGACAATGTTTAAAGTAAGTTTTTTTTGTTATTCAAGGCTTGAATAGGTAGCAGTCCGAGCCTAATGTAATAATTACATTATTATATAATTTACAAGATCTGTAAATATAAACCAATGACCTGGGGTCATGGCATTAGGAGGGTTCTACGTGACCAAAGCAGACCTAGATTACGCTATGCGCTGTCTGCAGTAGCCTGATCTAGCTCAAAGCTTTGTCAACATTTTTATGTTATGATAACTTTGCACAACAACTTCCATGGGAAGCGGTTGACCTGTTAACCTACGCCGGAAACTTGTAACTTCCGAGCCGGCAGACTACGTATGTGTTTTTATTTTTATATGAATTGCTGAGATAGCTAATGTTCCGCTATCGACGCGATGCTTTAGAATGGCAGTTCCACGCCAACGATCAACATATCGGTCGTCCGACGAGCTGCATCTCCTAGTATGGAGTTACAGAATAAAGTTGTTATCTTGTCAACTTGCCTGTTTGAATCATCTCCTCTAGTCAAGGAAGAACCTCTCTACTAAGATATCCAAGGGAGATGAGAGGAACCAAAAATTACTTACGAATGACAGTCGTAAGGAAAGAACAAAAAAGTCTATCGCCAAGCGATAAGACATATATACGTATATATATCTGTAAAACGCTCTTAGTCTTACATCACAAGAGATTCACTAGGAAGTTACTAACATGAGCGATTTTTTTGTATGCATACGCAGGGATATTCTGTATGCTTATAGAAATGTTAAATAATAACCGAAGAAAGTGAATCGTCATTCGTAGATATAGCTAACATGTCAAGTGCGCAGTTAAATTTTGGGAAAAAGTTTTCCGTCACAAGTTGAGAAAGATTCCAACTGCGCTGAAAGTATAATTAACATTAACTGAAATCTTAAATTGCAATTTAGTTTTTATTTTTGTTTGTTCTTTGATTATGAGCCACATTTGCGTATTAAAATGTTCGGAAAATGTCACATACAAGATTTTAAAGGAAACGTTCTGCAAGGTTTCAACTATTAGTTGTGTGAAAGCAAGGGAGGATGGTAGTAATGCTAGTGATTTCTGTTGAAGTTATAATTGGGTTAAAATCTGTTTAATGTATAAATTGAGTAAAATGTTATGTATTGAAAAGCCCGTTCCATGAAATATGAAAGGAACTCGATATATGATAAATAAATTCTTAAATTTCGACTTACGCCACTTTTACCGAGGTTAACGACCTGGTATTTTAAACTTAACACTGACAGAAAGAAGCTGATTCATACTCAGTATCAGACATACGTAGCTGGTAAAGTCATATCTACGTAACAAGCTGTGTTACTTAATTTCGTCCTTTTTTTCGATTTATGAAATGATGTCACCCTTTGAGATGATACTGGTAGGTTATAGTTGTTTTTAACAGAAGACACAGTTACGCTAAAATACGCAAATAAAATCCCAGCTAACAAAGACAAAATGTGTTAGAATGATATATTAAATAACCCACAACAATCGTAAAAATGAAAGTTAATTCAGTCACGCGGCGCGTATCATTTGAAATGACTAAATGATGTGTGTAACAATTATTTATCTTTTCATGGTGGATATACCCTAATCCCATCCCCTGAAAATTTAATCCAAAATGAAATAGAATTGACATCACAAAAGAAAGTATGCCTACAGATGTGGTTTGCATTTTTTATGTGAACCATATTCACGTGTTTAAAAATCATCATTGTCGCGATTTCAGTTCTGAGGTTTCTTATAGTCTTGCGTCGAAGTATGTAACAATAATAGAATAATAGAATTTCATAAATTATAACCTAATTGGTTGTCGGACACTAACAATATGTGGGATGAGAAGTAAATTCTTTTGTTTGTGGTGTATGTGGAGATAGAATTTAAAAACAATAGAGGGCTATTATCACTTCAATCACATTCTAAAAATGCCATTTACAAAGCAATTCAGAATTTCTTTTGTGCCTCCACCCTAAAGTAAAAAGCAATTACATTCTCTAAACATCAAAACGTTCGCGGCTTCCATTAACATCGGTGAAATGCTATTCCAGGCGAAGCTCTTTACCTTTACCTCTTGGCCAGTTACAGACTTATAGCAGAAAACGCAGTGTCAACTTATAAACGTAATTCCTATTAATGAAAAGTTTTCTCTCAGAATTGATTGGATAAGGTTATCCAACAGAAAAAATCATAAATTTTGGAATGTAAAAATACTAACAGCAACACATTGCCATTGTCCGTCATAAGAAACGAACCAGTATGGGGTAACTGCAGTGCACCACAGTACGTTGTTGGATTACTTGACGATTGGTTTATGGACTATATATTGATTTAAAAATCACATAATTGAACCAGCCCAAGTAAAACGAAATTTTTGCAGAAACACATATATTTAACTATGAATTATGAGTTAGTGACCTGTAGTTATTCACAAGGATCCCCGTCAACTTCATCGACTTTACATTGTCAAAATTTGTGAGTCCTGCTCTTGCAGCAGTTCAGTTATTTTGTGCGTGAGATATTAGTCTCTTCGACCTCAAATTACTTTTTTTAAAAATTGGCATTCTGCATCATCTATACCCACACACGCACCATTATTTATATATATATTATTAATATATATATATATATGATATTAATATATTTATATAACTATATACCCACCAGCAACCTATTATATATAATATAATATATATATCATATTATATATATATATACTATATATGTGTGTGTGTGTGTATATATATATATATATATATAGATAGATAGATAGATAGATAGATACTCGTAGATAGATATATATATCTATATATATATATATATATATATATACTATATATATATATATATATATATATATATATATATATATATATATGAACAATTATCACATCGAACCGTGATTCATTTATATATCATTCAAGCTACAAATGTCCTTTAATATCTAAATTCACTCTACCTCCCAAATGATATATTTTCATATATGTACCAAAGGGGAATTTTTTAGTTGATAATAATTTCGTCCCCCCATGGGATCGAACCACCGTCCAAGTGGACGGGGACGAAATCAGGACAGTCAGTGACGCTATCCAATCAGCCAACTGAGACGCTATAAGTTCATATCGATTCTGACCTTACAAATCACCCTCGAACTGTGAGTGAATTTAGATATTAAAGGACATTTGTAGCTTGAATGATATATAAATGAATCACGGTTCGATGTGATAATTGTTCATAACAAAAGGCTACGTGCTGTCAAACGCTCGAATTGGCTAACATGGTAGACGGGGTTTCATATCGATTCTAATTACGAAAGCACCGAGTTCGAGGGTGATTTGTAAGGTCAGAATCGATATGAACTTATAGCGTCTCTGTTTTGGCTGAATTGGATAGCGTCACTGACTGTCCTGATTTCGTCCCCGTCCACTTAGACGGTGGTTCGATCCCATGGGGGGACGAAATTATTATCAACTAAAAAATTCTCCTTCGGTACATACAGGGGGTGTCCTCGATTACGACGTTGATCCGTTCTTAAGATGCGTCGTAACACGATTTTCAGCGTAAGTCGGAACATTGAAAAATACCCCCATGATTTAAAATGTAATACCTATCAATAACAACGAGAGAACAATTCCTTACCTTTATTAATTTGATTGGCTTGCACACTGGAGAGGAAGCTGCGGTGCTGGAGAGACTGGGGGAGGTTAGTGAAGAGAAAAAGAACCTCCAGAAGTTGCACCAATAACCTTTCCATTTCAATTATTAGACCACTACGCTGCTTAGTTATCACTGTCGCTTTCATAGGAGCAGATCCTTTCACATGTTCAACGATGCGCTCTTTATCTTTGATAATGGTAGCAACGGTCGAACGGCTAAGGCCAAGCGAGCGGCCAATGTTTGTTGGCGTTTCTCCCTTCTCAGATCACTTTATAATGTCCACTTTAATTTCCATGGTGATGGCCTTTCTTTTCTTCGATGCACTACCATCAGAAGAGTCCGCCTTGCGCTTGGGAGCCATAACAAAGAGCAAAAAGTTACAAAAACGATACAACACGAGGGAGAGAGAGGCAGTGTAAACAACCAAAATGGCGTATGGGCGAGGAATGCGTAGCGAAGCGACGCCGTCCTCTCCCCCACAAAGCGTATTCTTCCGCCGTGCGCCCGGAACTAGTTCGCGTTTGTTTACGTTGCTTACGACGCTAAACCGCGTAAGACGGAACGACGCAAATATTATTTTTATATTTTTATGGGGGCGCGTTCGTAACCACGAAACATCGTAAGTCGAGACCGGCGTAACCCGAGGACTACTGTATATGAAAATATATCATTTGGGAGGTAGAGTGAATTTAGATATTAAAGGACTTTTTTGTAGCTTGAATGATATATAAATGAATCACAGTTCGATGTGATAATTGTTCATAACAAAAGGCTACGTGCTGTCAAACGCTCGAATTGGCTAACATGGTAGACGGGGTTTCATATCGATTCTAATTACGAAAGCACCGAGTTCGAGGGTGATTTGTAAGGTCAGAATCGATATGAACTTATAGCGTCTCTGTTGGCTGATTGGATAGCGTCACTGACTGTCCTGATTTCGTCCCTGTCCACTTGGACGGTGGTTCGATCCCATGGGGGGACGAAATTATCATCAACTAAAAAATTCCCCTTCGGTACATATATGAAAATATATCATTTGGGAGGTAGAGTGAATTTAGATATTAAAGGACATTTGTAGCTTGAATGATATATAAATGAATCACGGTTCGAGTGATAATTGTTCATAACAAAAAAGGCTACGTGCTGTCAAACGCTCGAATTGGCTAACATGGTAGACGGGGTTTCATATCGATTCTAATTACGAAAGCACCGAGTTCGAGGGTGATTTGTAAGGTCAGAATCGATATGAACTTATAGCGTCTCTGTTGGCTGATTGGATAGCGTCACTGACTGTCCTGATTTCGTCCCCGTCCACTTGGACGGTGGTTCGATCCCATGGGGGGACGAAATTATTATCAACTAAAAAAATTCCCCTTCGGTACATATATGAAAATATATCATTTGGGAGGTAGAGTGAATTTAGATATTAAAGGACATTTGTAGCTTGAATGATATATATATATATATATATATATATATCTATATATTATATATATATAATATATATATATATATGTTGGAATATTCAAAATTATTTCTAAGTGCATAACCTACATATGCAATTGCTGACTAATGGCATGCAGACTATGAGCAGAAAATGTGAGAATACACTCTTTTAGAATAACCATGCAGACTATGAGCAGAAAATGTGAGAATACACTCTTTTAGAATAACCAAGACCATTAACCAAGAAAAGGACTAAATATAACACGTATCCTGTTCATAAATTACTTTAATTTCTGAAAGCGGGTCAGAAAATCTACAATTGCAGGAGTGATAACAAGCAAGGCAAAGTGCCACCAAATGCGAGAAATCAATTCTACTACAAAAATCAAACTGATTAAGATGAACAGAAGCTTATTAACACTATGCAGTAGAGCACTCACTATAAGCGAGTTTGAGAGTCATTGGCATTCAAGGATATGATTCCCAAGTAAAGGCATTGGCAGAGTTGAGTGAGAGGCACTGCTGATCTACAGTGGCAGGCACACAATGGAGCTGTCTACACGAATCTGCAAAGTATTCCTGCATGAAATATTGGTAAATGTACAAGCAAAAGTTACGTAGGCATTGTTTTAGAGTAGCAAAATTCAGTCAACATTACAATTATATCACACAATATACAAAATACTCACTAGTGTCATAGGGAGACAGTAATCAAGGAATGGGAAGGAAAGAGTACTAGGAATAGGGGTGAAGAACTAACAGAACAAATGTTTAGTTTGTTACATTATATGGCAGAATAATGGGCATAGTCCATACCAGGTTGTTGGCCAAAGGATGTGGGTTTCTTGCAGGTCTTCAGGAAACTTGTCGGCAGAATCACAGCACAGTTCTTGATCTTACTAGCCTCTTCAGCGTCAAGACAATGTTGAAGGAGAGCTGTAGGCAGTGTTGTCAGGCACTAGACTGCTTCCGGGTATCGGGTACTGTGAGAGAGCAGGAGTTGAAAAGCAGAGTCAACTGCTGTGAGCATGCTATCACTATCAGAGTGACATCTCTAGGCTAGGGCAGTGTGTTGCACCTTACTCGTCACAGTTAAATGAGATTTGTTGGGCGTATCCAGACTGTAATTATACCCCAGTGTTTTGAACTGGTGCCATACTGTCCAAACTTAATATTGTTGTTCTCAAATTGTTGTTCTCAAAACCTGAGCCCAAGGTTGTTAAGAGGCAATTCGTCACGGCTCCTTTTATCTTCACTGCTAGTCGCCAATCTGAGAAAGACATTTGAACAATGGTTTGAGAGAGGCTAAGGGGTATGCAGGTGTGAAGAGGCGGAGTTTGGAACTAAAGGGTCCAACAACAATGTTAAGGGTCAGGTCTGGTAAAAAGGAAGGCAATGTTAGGTAGAAAGTTAGGGGTAGGCTATAACAGAGACCCCTTCCCATGAGACGTGTGATTTTTATCAGCTTGGCAGGTGGTTCTTACTTCAATAGCTGTTTGCAAAATTAAACTGGGACCATATTACAATAGAAAAGGGGTGCGAGTCTTTTAGGTGTGAGTGACTCTATCGTGGAGAGCTTGACTACTGTCACCAGCCCACCCTGACGGGGTATGATGGCTCATTTGTCATCCAGAAACTAATCTTAGGGAGAAGCCATTAAAAGGGTTTCCATGTTCGTTTGTTATAGCAATACAAAGAGGAGAAAACTGCTATGTTAAAGTACTCTCAAGGAACCTACATCCGATCCCCAGGCGGAAGGGAAATTCTCAACTAGTTCAAAACAGGAAAGTAGATTAATCTACAGCTCACTTCCTTCATTATATTGTGAATTTTTACCTTACCGGCCCAAAACTACCTCTGAAAATTTATGTTTGGCTGAAGAAAAGAAAAAAGAAAGAGGATCCAAAATGGATACTACTCATTATATTATTTTATAGATTAGTATATATAATATCTATAGATAGATATATTAATATATTAATATAAAATATAATAATATATATATTAATTATATATATATATCTATATATATATAAGCAGAATACAATATATAATGTATAATATATATATATATATATATATATATATATATATATATATATATATATATATATATATAATATATATATATATATATATATATATATATATATATATATATATATATATATATATATATATATATATATATATGCCTGTGTGTGTGCGTGCATGTGTATGTGTATGCACGAATATATTACTTAATCATTTAAGAACAATAATGTATTAAAAAAGCACTCATTAAGAACTCTCTCCCATGGTAGCTATTTGATAATTTCCATACTGGTCAAATTGGAAAATAATTGGAAAATCG
Organism: Macrobrachium nipponense; assembly: GCF_015104395.2. Lineage (NCBI taxonomy): Eukaryota > Metazoa > Arthropoda > Malacostraca > Decapoda > Palaemonidae > Macrobrachium > Macrobrachium nipponense. Next base: position 6,253,196 of record NC_061106.1, on the reverse strand, counting down.
AATGGAACTGTATAAAACGTCTCTTAAGATAAAGTTCAGGAGAGCAACGTAATTTGTGGTCGTGTTTTAACAATCATGCCATGAGTTGGACAGGGGCTAAAGTAAAGTGATAGAATCCAATATTATAAATGAACTTTATTTTGAAATAGAATATCATATACTTATATATATAATATATATATATATATATATATATATATATATATATATATATATATATATATATATATATATATAAATGAAATGTTTAGATTTTGAGGAAGATAATGTAGGTTTAGTAGAGCTTATGCGTGATCGTACCCTCATAGATAAACAAGAATTATGTAAGAGATGCAGTGGTTTCAAACGCTAACGAGTTTACTTCTCCTTTTTTTTCTTTAACCGTTGCATACATAATTTTGTATGGTTACTCTAGCATATATATATATATATATATATATATATATATATAATATATATTAGATAGATATGTTTATATATATGTATATTATATTTGTATTGCTAAGTATCAGTCCTCTTGCAAATTTTCATTTATCTATATGGTGCATCAGTAATATATGGAAGTGTTCTAAATTTAAGTCTTGGTTTATTTCAACTTGATGCTTTCATAATGAAAAAAGTTGTAGATAAATATATGCAATAAAATTAATATATTAAGTTTTTACATGTTTTGGACTTTATGGATACGTTGTAGTTTCTGTTAGGGTTAAATCTAAGTTTAAGTTTGTAACCGTGTGATATCCGATAATCCTGGATTATCTCTTTGATTTTACCTTTGAACAATTAACCATCTGTTATTCTTGATCTCTTTGTTTAACTGAAAACTTTCTATCCAACTGTATTTCATTCGTTCGTTGACAATGTCTTAGTAAAGACGAAAGTGCTTGGATTTCTGCCTATCATTTTCCTTTGGTATTCGCTTATTTAATATATATATGAATAATTTGATCACGAGATATATAAAAGTGATGCTATGTATAAATAAGGTAAACCCCGGAGGCATTAACTTTGTATGTATTATATATATATATATACATATATTATATTATATATATATATATATATATATATATATATTATATATAATATATATATATATATATATATATGTGTGTGTGTGTGTGTGTGTGTGTAAATATATATATACATACATGGATATATATGCGTGTGTGTGTGTACGGAGAGAGAGAGAGAGAGAGAGAGAGAGAGAGAGAGCATGTTTTGGTTATTTTATCTGAATTAGTATTTGGAAGAGTGAAGCGATTACAAGACTCTTAAAATTCTTTTACTGCCTAAATAAGGAATTTTCTTTACAGTCAAGTTTGACATGACATAAGAAATAAGAACTAAGAGAGCCTCAAGAAGTTTTTCTCAACTTTTGTTGTGACGCTGTCATAATTACTTATATTAAGGAATTGTGATGAAAATGTTTCGTTGTCATTTAAATACTCCCCTCTGTCTTTTTTTTACAGGTAGGGTAATCATTCAGTGACAAGTCTTAGGCACAGGGATGCCTGTGCAGAATGCAGGCCTTGAAGGTAAGCTGAATGCAGTTTTGTTGTTTATTTTTCCTTATATAGTGAATTCCTAGAAATCTTGATTGACTTCTCTCTCTCTATCAAAATCAATGTCTGGCAATGGCTTGTAAGCTTTCAATTATTATTAGTTTTAGGATCGAATCTCCATGATAGCGTGTTATTGTTTTTATTTTTCTTGGTCGAAATGGCGTGGCTTTCCCCAGTTCGCTAAATTCTTGCTTAGAATTTTTTGGAATGCCATCATGGATTGAATTGGAGTTCATATTCAGAGCTAGAGTGGAATGTGCGAAGGGAGTGTCAACTATGAGCTAAAGTTTGGACCGAGAAGTGGTAATACGATTCGCCATATTAATGCGGAACTATTTCAAGGATCAGACGGCGGATTCCAATGAGGACTTTTGTTTAGAACTATTGTCTCAACATTCTTTTAGGTTTGTCTGCCAGCATGAATAAAGTGAAGATGATTTCATTCTGGTAACGATCTCATTCCCTTGAAAGGAGTATGGCTTCAATTTCTTCTGTATCTGGAATTCTTGTATTGAGCTGATATTGAGCGGGTGTTTAGATTTCTTTGGTGTTCATTTATTGACCAGAATCGTATAGTGAATGTGTAAAATGCTAGTTTAAACCGCTTAGATCAAGTCTCTCTTTAAAGTTCAATTTTCATTATGAAAAGGCAGATACTTAGGCAGAAGGGAGGAGTCTTTGTTTGAAGATAAAGATTAATATTAGTGTTACATGTTTTATGATACCCTAAGAAATTGTTAGTTGCTGGACATATATATATGTAGGTTTTGGAGCCGGAAATTTCTGACTTATTCGTGGATTTCGTCCCAAAACGACATTTAGAAAAGACAATTTACTTTCTGTTAGATTCTCGTATGCTTCGAACTAGTATGTTAATGAAATTTCTCTTTTTGTTACTTGTCCTAATAACATTAATTATCGTCTGCATGAAGTGACAGTTTTCTAATACAGCAATGACAAGAGTTCAAATCGTAAAATCCTTACTTGCTTTCTAAACTTCCTGTTCGTGAAGCCTCGTCTCTGCCATGTTGGCGAGTGTGACCTGCTCTGTTTCTGGGAACGAGGAAAAACGTGCCTATACCTGCAGCCAGGAGTGTCAGAGGTAAAATGGGTGAAATGTTAAGATGAGAGGCGGATGATATTATGCACTTTTTCAATAGTGACGTCTGTTGTTTCCCTCGTCAAAGAATTTGCAGTGAGAGACTGTTGATGTAGGCGGGAACTGCTTATCTTATATCGTGTCAATGATTGTTTGAGGGGTTTTTTTCCACCAATTTTCGTTTTCTGGCCACATATTCTATGCTAGGTATAGTAATTTTTGCTACTTTGCATTTACTGTAGGTGTATTAAAAGCTGCAATTAGACATTCATTCAATAAATTTTTGGAAGGCCATGTAAAATCATCACAAATCCTTGTTAGAAGGCGCTATGCTCATTTAATATGGATTCTGTTTTCTCAATGCAGTCCTTTTTGTTTTGAATTACAGCGCCATTCCCCCTATCTGGTTTTGCCATATAAAGCTCCTAATTTTCCTCCAAAGCTATCAAAGTTCCTTTCTTTTTGTGTGTAAACAGCTTCTGAATCGTTCCTGATGTGCCGTTTTCTTTCAAGAATGATACAATGGAGGGAGAGGTCCATAACTCCGCGATAGAAAGTTTCGAACGAAGAAGAATATTTTGCCTGACCGAACTTTGGTGTAATTTAGTGGTTTTTAGTCAGAGGGCAAGTTGTTGTTTTTTGTCAGAGATCTGGATATTGGAGAGGTCAAACATAATATCGTTATGGTCTTAGTTGGAATTTCAGAGGGGATGTTTTCATTAAACATTTCCTACCAGTTGATAAATCATGTATTGAAATAATGTAAGTTATAATTTTATAATCCTTAAAACGTGTTTTCAGGGTCAGCCCATATTGTAACAAATACTAACATTCTTCTCCGACTATTAAAATGAAAATGTAAGAACTTTGTGAGTACGGTCTGAAAAAAATATATCCGCCCGTACTTTTTCAAATATGGCCCATTCTATTCTCTTTACCTTAAATTAACCTGTGCTGGATATTGAAGGCTGAGGAGATGTAATCATAAAGTTCTGAAGTTTTTGTTTTTATAATCAGAGATGGATGTAGTTCTGTTAATTGTGTATAACAACAGATGCATTGAGGATCGTTATTTGATCGCCCACCTTTAGCTGTGTAGACCACCAACTAACTCCAGTATATCACCAATATCAGAGAATGGACATTTGTCTCTCATTGTTACATTATGCATCATCGTATCACTTATCATATATCCTTTGAAAGGGCTAATGCTTTTCTGAGACAGGTATTTAGTAAGCTTTAGTTTGTTGTGTATGAGACAGAAATATCTGCATGTTCCTAATTTTAGTAAAATAACTAGCTTGGAAATGAACTGGTGATATATTTATATGCTCACTTGTCACCAGTTGTTTCCTCTGGAGAACCCAAGAGGTACTGATGAGACAGTATTTCATGTTATGGGATTTTGCTACATGGTTAACTAAATACTTAGTATCAATGATCAGAACCATCAGCTCCACTTTCTGGTTCTTCTGTAGTTGTGTCCTCTTGAATGTGAATGTCTACCCTGATGACACAACTTGTGATTTGTCATTTGTCAAAGATCCTAATCATTGACTCATCTGGATAGATATTATTAGAAGTTGTGGCAATGATAGTCCTGGTCTGCTCTTTGCTGCAACGAGCAACGAGGCAGGCGCCTGTTTTACCTGTTTCGTTGATGTCGTCTGACCATTAGTTTCAAACTTTACTATAACACTTATATAATTGAAGTACGCCCAGTCCACTTATTTTGAGCACCCTAGAAGTTCAATGTCTTTTCGATCATTCTAAATTAAACATACTTCTAAATCCTCTCACCCCATTTTGTCATGGCCCTCAGTGTTACTCAATATATTATTATTTGTGGTAACGTAATACATTATAGAAATGTCAGTCTTCATGGATGGATTATCGCACTAGTGCCCTCTTTTACTATCTCTGAAGCTCTGGCAAGTATTTTAGTGGGGGTTTCCAATAATTTTCATCAGTTAGCACGGTTAGCTCCCTTGTTTTAGTTCCAGTGTAGTTGTGAATCCTTTGCAGTTCCTATGTAGCACGAGAGTTATTATTAGATATTATTAGGTCATTTTTATTTCCGGTGATCCTAGTAATTGCTGCATCCATCGTCACCTTTTTGTCTCCCGTTCATTGTGATGGTCGAGATCGGTTGCATTAACTGAAAACCTGTATTTAGGTATTTCAAAATGGCTTTCAACCAAAAATCATATTGGCTACATACACTAATTTCCAGTCATTAATAGTTTAATTGGTCATGTGCATGAAAATGAGGCAACCTTTCTTTCGGGTTAACCTAGTTATGTCTCTAGTTGTTTACCGCCGTAGCAGTGATTATAAGCAAATGTGTACGTGCTCTGCGTAATTTGTTAGGAATTTTAAGATATAATTTTGACAAACCTTGTGCTCATTTAATCTTTCAAATACCTCACTGGTTTTGAATTCTCTATGGAGATCGTTCACAAATGATTGAAATACTTACAACCTATTATCATTCTTTTTCATTTCCAGATATTGGAAATGTATATACCACCTAGGGATTCTGTAAATACCGGTTGAAAACTTCAACAAGTATGGTTGTGTATCTGTAAATATAACAGTCATTCAAATTTGGTTTACAGTAACTAAACCACATCTACTAGTTTCCTCCCCTGCTAAATCAGTGCCACTTTTTATATATACTTCATTAAGCACTGTAATAACATTACTATTGTAGTATGATAAGTCCCACATTCTTTTGAGGATACCTTCACTCTCCATTCTGAATTTGTGTGATGAAAAAGACTAATGCTTCTTCATGAATTTTCATAGTGTAAAAGAATACAATATATTTTAAATTGCATATTTATGTATATAGACTACACAGTAAATTTTTAAAGTAAGATGATTTCCTGTTCCTAGAGAACTGGCTGTCACAGATTGCTTCAATAGCAGTAGCCTAAGTGATGCCATGCTAGTCTTGGTAACAATAAATGTTCATAGACAAATAGACTTACCTCCTTTACAATTGAATGGACAAAATATTCTCGAAACCAAAATATAACATCTGTTTCACTTGTGTTCTTATATATTATAATGCTATTACTAAGCGCCTCCTTTATAACTTCGATATTTGAGGAGAAACTAATGCACAATATTGTAACAAGTAATTTTAGCTGACTGACGTGCATCCATGAAAGTAAAACTGAGAAACCGAAACCAGAGTTGACAGATTAGTATATTATATATATATATATATATATATATATATTATATATAATATATAGATAGATAGATAGATAGATATATGTATATATCTATCTATTATATATATATATATATATATATATATATATATATATATATATATATTTGTGTGTACAGAGAAAAAGAAAGAGAGATGAAATTCAGTTTATGTACAGTGGCTAGAGGCTGAGCAGTTAAGAACAAAAGAGAGTAAAAAAAAGGAATGTGATGAATGAGTGCCTTATTCTTTATCCCCTCTCGCTCTCTCTTAGTGAGACTCAAAAAGAAAGAAAAAGAAAGGAGATAAAACCTCTCCCATCTGCAGTTCCCCCGACTCAGCCAGACTCAGTTGCGTGGTGTCGGCCACAGTGTAAAGAACCGGAGCTGTGTGCGTGTTCGCCTGTCCCTCTCTCTCCCATAGCGGTGATTTTTTTTTTGCTATTGACGGAACACTGATGTTCCCTTTGAATACAACAGCCAAGGAATTCCGCCTTTTTTCCACGCGACCCAACCCAGAAATGAAACGTGATGTTGGTGACCGTGACGATGTTTCTCCCTGTGTTTGTCTCGAGTTTTGCCCGATTTTGGCTGAATTCACTTGTTAGATATCTGTACTAATCTAGTGATAAGATGATGCACATTTGTGTCTGTTAATATATTTATCCGTCCATCCATATATATACGTATGTATGTACGTACTTATTTTATTATATATGTATTCGTATGTTTATGCATAATTTATTTCATTATATATATATATATATATATATATATATATATATATATATAATATATATATATATATATATATATATATAAAACGTGTTATCATATAGTTTAATATCCAAAGACTAAATACCCATCATATACCGTAGGAAAATAGCATTAGAATTGACTATCCCTGAACTAAGTTATTGCTGATACTGCCTCTGTGTTGGAATACAGAAATTGTGTTGTTTATCAGTACAGGAAATCTTGCTGTATCCAAAGCATTAATTTATCTGAATATTTTTTGTGGAATAGTGGATGTTATACGCACAAAAAGGGATGATTTCTTTATTCTGTAATATCACTAATTTAATTTTCTCTAGTAAAAAACATAACACATTTAATTGACTCGTATATGCTAAAGCTGAAATTCTTTGGATAATGTTCTTGGTATTTCACACACTCACCTACACACACACATACACATACACTCACACACACTCACACACACTCACACACAGTATATATTATTGATTCCATTGCTTGAAGTTAAAGTTTGAGGCATGGACAGAACATTTTGTTTAAATACATTGCAGACAGACCGCTATTGTAATCTGCGATTTACTGAATATGTAATAAACAATTTCCTCCCTTTTGGAGACCTGTACATTACATGGACTTTTCGGTATGTTTCCTCGTGTGAAGGAGCTTTGTATCTTCTGGAAGGAAGGGATACTGATGCACTCTAAGGGGGCGTGGCTGCGTAGCAACTGGGTGTTCTATGTAGCATGGTTCAGAGAGAGAGAGAGAGAGAGAGAGAGAGAGAGAGAGAGAGAGAGAGATGAACTGTGAAGGATCTTAAATCAGTTTTATGACACATGGCTACGCATAGTTCAATTCATTTCCTTTTCGAATTGAAAGTTGATATTCAGTTGAAGAGTAAAACTTTTTCGTCAGTTGAAGAAAGATATTTGATGTAAAAGTGATCTCCCTTTAAAGAAAAAAAATGACGGATTGAAGAAACAGTCTTACGTAAGACTCTTTGATGAATAAGATTCATGATTTCACTCCAATCTATATATCCAGTGGATGTACAAAATAAGTTAATCAGTTTCATTGTTGTAACTTTAAAAGATAGAAAATAAACTTTGATATCCACTTACATTTTTTTTAGCAATTTCTTTATTTTTGAAAGTGCCATTTTCTTCGTTTGGAAAGAACGGGATCAGAAGACACTCTAGACAAAAGCGTCTTGCGGCAGCACAAACATTTCGAAAGAGAGAACGAGAAGGGAATTGTAAGAAGGGGGCGATGAGGCTTGTAAAGAAAAGGAGACGTGTTCCACTAAGAAACTAAAACTAATAGTCAATTTGGCTTCTGATAATGTGTTTCTTTTAGCGCCACATCCCCTTCTTCCCACAAACACAGAAATGGAATGCTCAGTTTCACAATTTATTCACGTAATATCCTTTGGGAGAAATGATATAATTACAGTAAGCAATGAAGACTTTCATATGTCGGTAACTGAACGTGATCGAACTTATTTTACGAGACGGTATTTTCCCCCCAGAAGCGAACTTAGCGGTAATACTCGTCGTGGTAGGGTGGCAGTGATGCTTCAAGAAGAAAAATATATCAAAACAAAGTTCCAGATTCATTAAGGATTAACTGTTGGAAAAGAGTAATTACTCCAACGTTATATGTTTTGGGCATCAAAGTTAGGGGTGGAAAGTGGCAATATCTGTACAAGTTCAAGAAGAGTTAGATTCAGAAGTTCTAAGAGAGACACCAACTGCGAGAGTCAAACTGTTGCTTGTTTCCGTCACAGGAACGCTCACAATTACGCGAATATAGAAGTCAAACCTTTAATTCGGTCAGAATTTCAATAAAAGGTGGTCTTAAAGATGTCAGTCAGTCGTAAGACCCGTACACATCCCTATTCATGAAATTTCATAGTTATTTGATATAGGATACTTAAAGTCCATTGAACTCCCAAGGACCTTAGCAAGTGTGTTGAAGGAAAACGAAGTTAAATAATAGTATTATTAGAACTCTCTCTCTCTCTCTCTCTCTCTCTCTCTCTCTCTCTCTCTCTCTCTCTCATTAAGTTCATGCCTCTCATTCTCGTAATGTCTCGTACTTTATTCTCGTTCATGCTTTTTTCATGACGTCATGGTCCGCAGTCAGTTCTTCGAGAGGTTTACCAGTTTTTCCTTTACGAACACGATGGATTCAAGAAGTGTTTGTTTTAATCTTTTTCCTGTTTGTACGCTTGTGAAATACAATAGCGAACTGATATATCCGTTCTAGAATTAGTCAGCGCAGTTTGATGTGGGAAACCTCTCTAGTAATGCATATTCCCAATGCCATTAACCACTTCGAAATGTTTGGCATATTTCTTTCTGCCTCCTAACACCTGAAAACACAGTACATGCACTCCTTAATCCCCTTCTTTATTTCTGAAATAGCTGAGAGCTTGAACAAAAGGATTTTCTAATACCTGGTGACGAGGATTGCTATGTATTCCCTGGCAGCCAGGTGACTGCCATTAAAGTGATATATACGCATATCATGGCCCCTTATGGTAGAATGGTAGAAATTAAACTGTCCGTGTCCCCAATCCCTCTCCAGATATTCGGTTTCTTCATCTTAGTCCCTGATGTGTAGGACAGTTCTTAAGCAGTGATGATTCTCATGCTCTTTCCACAACTCTTACTACGTTCCATATTCCCGTTCAACTCTCAATACTAAGGTCTGTTACAAACTGCATTTTTATCCTAATTATGGCTGTGCGTATGGATCTTGCATTTAACTTTTATGCTGCTATTTGGTTCGACACACCGCTTCCATCTTCTTTTATGATCTCATGCTTTTGCAACTCCACTAGCATCATTTCTTCTGTCACCTCGTTTTTCACACATGTCTTTGGAAGGTTTTCTACGAAGTTTCCTGATGGGGAGATCAGCGTGGACTTCAACTTCTCTTCTACAAACAGGACGTTGAGAATTATTCATCACCCAACACGTGCTCTTTATCTTTATTGTCACCACCATGTACCCGATAGTTTTGATTTTTTTTCTAATATCACATCCTCTTGGGTTTTTTACACCGTTCGAAATTTATTTTAAGTCTACTGTCACCTTTTCTCCACATTATCTCCGTGCAAAATCTTCTTGTGCCATTTTGGTTTGTTGTTATGGTAACCGTAACCAAGAGTCGGAACACCTTTTACTTCCCATATGAACTTTCCCTTATGAAGACCTGAGTTTTACCGCAACTTTTCTATTACCCTCCATTCAAGTGAGAAGGAGCATTAAGGATTCCTATTATTTCTTCTTCTGTTTCGTGGGGAAACCTAACATACTGGCCGTGTCTCGCATGCAAAGGGAATCGTGGTCTGTTTCAAGTGAAATAGCTTAAACATCTGTAACTCAACAACTCTAACTTCTCTCGCCTTAGCCTTACGGAGATATAACTTGCTGTTCTAATGAAATGTACTTCTTAAAAAATTTCTTCAAGTATCCCAATATTTTTCATCCCACTAATACATATTTCACTGCTCTTCCATGAAGTCCTTTCTCATTAACTCTGCAGAACATTTGCCTACATCTGGCCTATTCTGATACACTCGCTGAGTGGATCTGCTGACAAACTATCTTCTGTATGGACCCATATTTCTTCTTGAATCTGAATTACGTTTTTTATCTTGGTGCTAAGTGATATTTTTTGAGCTGTAGTGTCATGAAAGTATTTTAGAGCTTTCTTAAACACCTTTTCGAATATCTTCATCCAGCTCTTCACTCTTGTGTCTTTAAAAAAAAAGGTAATTGGAATTTTTGTTTCTTTCTGATATTAAGGCTTTTCTGCTAACTTTGCATAATATTTTGCATCATTTTTTTACTTCTTCAGTGTCTGACAATTTTGCAGAAGTATATGCTACCGGAAAATTCTGTTCAAAGCTATTTGTGATTTCTGTCAGTTTACCTTCCAGCCAACCTCTTGCATTTATGTTAGTCTCAAAATGGTCCTTCATCTGCCATCCCTCTTCGGGAGAGCGTATCTACATAAAACATCTAAGCTGGTCAGGTTTACCTTTTAAAAAAACAATAGCTGACATTTCTATTTTCCTGTTACCAATAAAAATATGTGAGGAACAATAATGGCAATACGGGCAATTGTTGAGTTCACATAGGCATAAGGCAGCTGTTCTGATTTTTATAATAGTATGCTATTTAGATTTCTCCTTTGTATTCGACTCGGTAAATGACTTTTCATGCAGTTCGTGTCATTCGATATAGAATGGACCGTCATCAATCAAAGTTATGTTTTAGAGAAACCTTGATCATGTCGGTGAGATCTTTTGTTGGGTAATTGGAAGTTCTAACAAATTTTAGAATATTACTCATATTCACTAACTTGATTTATACACAATAAGTGTACACAATGCTCAACGCCAACAAAGAAACACTGTCAAACTAATATCGAGGTATTATTCTTCGTGGAGGTAGATATAGTGAAATATTTCTACATTTTTAGGGAAGCAATGAATAAGTTTACCAAAACTGGCAGTTCCTTTTGGCAATTTAATTATTCAGTCTAAATAGAACTTAGAGGATAATGAAGGTACAGATAAGCCTAACCGTATGCGTCAGTGAAAATCGTCCTGAAATTCTTATATTTCTGTGGCTATATTAAAGACATTGCTTTAATTATTTATTTGTTTAGGTAGTTAAGAAGTATCTCGTTGGACGAGTTGGTTACGTGCTCGACTACCGATCTCAGGGTCCGGGTTCGATTCCCCGCTCTGCCAACGCAAAAAACCGCCGGAATTTATTTCTGTTGATAGAAATTCATTTCTCGGTGTGGTTCGGATCCCACAATAAGCCGTAGATTTCCTGTTGGTAAGTAACCACTTGATTCCTAGCCAAGTAAAAATATCTAATCCTTCGGGCCATCCCTGGGAGAGCTGCTTATCAGCTCAGTGGTCTGGTAAACTATCAAATATAGTTAAGAGGGGTCGGTTATTCAGTTTCTATCATCAGCTATAGTATTTTATCACGAATTCCTTGAGGCTGAAGCTATACTGTTCCGGTTGACTGTTTTCTAAATAGGAATAGTAATGAGAAATCCTCAGTGTTAGTTTGTGTTATTTTATCTAAAAAAAAAAATTGTTGGTCTGTTAAATTTTTGCTTGATTCGTGCTGCATGATACTTCTAGCTGTTACTCGCCAATAGTTTTTTTTGGTTTTTGTGTTAATGAATGACTGTTCTTGGGAAAACAGAGTAATGAAGGAAAATTTGATAAACATTCAGTTGCTGGTGCACTGCATTTTTAATTCAGCGTTGTGGCGTCATAATTTCGTGTTGTTTTACGAGCTTCATAAATGACAGCAATATACTGGCCATATTGGATTCCATAACATGAAAAATGACCACGATCTAGTAGCTAAAAAGTTCTTCGTAATTTGTAATTCGAAAGTAATGGATATTTTTAGAGTCACGTGTTTTAATTGCTATGGATATATTGTTATACTTTGCAATATCGTTGTGTCCTCGTTAAATGCCGCTTGGCTTGTTGCTAAACACCTTCGGACGATTTGTTTTGAAATGTTGACAAAAATAGAGAAGTCGAAGGGAAGGCCTCGTCACAAACGTTTTCGAACGTTTCTGACCTTTATGATCCCATAGCGCAACCCTCGTTCAAACTTGATTTAGAAATTGGACAAGGATCGATTCGGTCTCTTTTGGAACCTCGCGTCATATGCTGGAATATTACCGGGTGGTTCGCGAAATAAAATTTCCATTCCTTGCTAATGCGCCGTATTTCAGTCACTGCCGCATTCCAGAAATATCCTCCCTTTGTCACGGCGCTTATTGTGTTGCTGTTGGAGTCATGCCGCTTCATTTCTCTCTCCCGCCGAAATCCGCTAAAACGTCTGTGTTACATTAACTTCTTATTGATAGCATTCTTCATGTGGAATTGAAATAGAGTCTCAATCTGATGCTGTTCTTGAAATGAATAGGAAGAATTTTCAGTTATACAGTGAGTGAATACGATCTCCAGCATAATATCATCTTGTTGATTTCAAATATTTATGCGATAGCAGCACGGCATTTAGATATGAGATGGTCGTAAAAATAAAAGAAACAAAAATTGAGTTTCGAAAGAACCAAATGTCTGAAAATCCCTTCGCAGCACTGATGATAAAAACACGATGTGGTGTTTATGAGCTGAGTGAGGTGGGAGAAAAAAGAAAAAAAATGGATTTGAGGTCAATTAGGTTTCGATCGCGCTTGTTTTGGGAGAAATAAAGAAATTTAAAGCACTCA
>NC_061106.1:6227772-6232772 GCF_015104395.2 Macrobrachium nipponense | reverse complement strand
AGTTTCTCTCCACAATTCCCAGTGAAAAGTAAATCACCAATAAACATGATACATATATAACATCATTCAGTGATCAAGACAGAACTTATCAATATGTATGATTCACTTCATACTTTACCTGTCGCTCTCCTATCTACATATTTCAACGTATGCTTCATGATCAAGCAAACTTCTGTCAGGGTCAGCAAATTTCTCAGTTCTTTATTAGTTTCTAATTATGTAGACTAATATGCAATACTTATATTTCTGTTTTAATCTCGGTTTTCTTAAATTTCTGTGTCGTAACAAATTCTCGATTCACGCACCTCCCTTTCATAAACCAAAACTGCTCTTCCCTAATTTATCCTTCTTATGGTGTTGTTAATCAGTTCAAAATAATTTCACCTTTTCAAATGTATATCAAGCATTTTTATCCCAACGCAGATTTCATAGGAACCTCTATTAGCTTTCACTTTATAATAAAGGAAAAGTTATTTTGTAACCTTTTCCTCATTCTGACTGACCTTATTCACCTCGGTCAACTGTCCAGTCATTTTTTCAGCACCACGCCACTGTAAGAAATCTCAGTCTCATTTAAATTGTAGATATTTTGATCACCATCCTTATATCCTAAATAGTTATTTTGTAAACCATTTAGATTTGCCTTTCTCAAATACCCTATATTCAGTAGTTCTTCAGGGCACTCCTCCACTAATACAAATATATGTTTTCAGAGAGCATCTCGACATTTGCACTGTTTTGTAAGGGCAATCAGTTAGGACGGTAACAAATGAAATATTGCATCACTAGTGGCTTACTATATATATATTTATATATATATATATATATATAATATATATATATATATATATCATATATTATATATATATATATATATATTAATATATATATATATATATATATATATATATATATATATATATAACTATATAACTATATAACTACCTTTCACCCTTTTCCATTTTTAATGACTGCACTCATCCTTTGCAATACAATCCAAAAAGGGATAAAGGAAAATTTTTCCTGAATTCTTCAAGTTCTTCCAGGTAGTGCCGGATTGGTCGGCTAGTAAGTAATATAATTATTAATATTATATATATATAATAATATATAATAATTAAATATATATATATATATATATATATATATATATATATTCATTCTTTTATCCCCTTTGAATTGTTCTGTAGTGTAACGTATGTATACTATCATTGAAAATACTTCTCTTTGCTGTGATTAACAATTCTGTCTTGAATTTATTATTAAAAAAAAACATGATATATACAAGTATACATAGATCCTGGCACTTATCTGATTCAAATGAGAAATGGTGAGAGAGGGAGAGATAGAGAGAATGATTAACGTGTAGTGTCAAACATTCTCGGGTTTTTCCTAGTATGACTTTGTTTAACCCAATTCAGAAAAGGAATTTATAAAGAGAGAGAGAGAGAGAGAGAGAGAGATTGGAAGTATGAATTTACTCTCAGTAGTTAAAACCTTCATAGATAAATTCGGCTTCAGATTCTTTAATTGTTGCGTGGAGAGAGAGAAGAGAGAGAGAGAGAGAGAGAGAGAGAGAGAGAGAGAGAGAGAGCTCTATGGTGAAGTTGGTGTTCGTGGTGGTCGTTTGCCTAAGTACACGATAATTAATTTCTCACCTCATTAAAACCGACTTTATCAGGAGTACGTCACCGGAACGTCACGAAGCAGTCACTGTAGTTAATTTTGGCGGTAAAAACGAATGAGTAACCAACGAATTAATGACGAAATTCGTATTAAAACGAATAAAAAAAAGGGGGGGGAGAATATAGTACATGTTGACATCGGTTATAGCCAGCAGCTACTTAAGATACAGTGTACGTTGGCTATATAAATATTAAATGATTATCAAAATTTTAATTTTAAAAAACTTAAAAAGAGCTTCAACTGATTTCTGTTTCCTGAACGTATTAATAAACGCATTTCAGTTTGGTTTGACTTTTCTGAGGGAAAGTGTAGGCCGAAGTCTTAAAGGTGTAATATAAAAATTGTCGATATATGGTGATTTTTAGTGGATTAAGTACTTAGATATGATGATGGTTGTACCTCAGGGCACTTCAGAATTTGTATTTTGTTGGGAAGGTATAATTAAGATACGTTTGGCTTAAGTTGAACACTAAAAGAAATTTGGTATTTTCGTTGATGAATTGGTTCTTTATTTCCAAAGATGTGGTCATAACGACGAAGTTTTTGTATTTGTGGATTAAGTAGTTAGATATGACGACGGTACTACCACAGGGTACTAAAGTTCTTGCCTTTTATTAGCAAGGTATGATTGAGATACGTTTGGCTTGAAATGAACACTAAAAAAATAAAATAAAAAAAATAAAAAAGTGGTAATTTCGTCACGAGTAATTTCTTTATGAAAGGGTATTTCCGTCACAAAAGCATTTGGTCTGTCATACTTTTTTCCTTGGCAAGAATTGTAAACCACATTTAAACCGATTTAGGTTTTCAGTGTTGATTTTAATGAGGTAATACACAATTATATTAATAATTCTCATAAGTTATTATATAAATTCACGTATATTCTGACACAACATTTGGATTTAGTGTTATAGGTTAACCATACG
Source organism: Macrobrachium nipponense (assembly GCF_015104395.2). Taxonomy (NCBI): domain Eukaryota; kingdom Metazoa; phylum Arthropoda; class Malacostraca; order Decapoda; family Palaemonidae; genus Macrobrachium; species Macrobrachium nipponense. The sequence continues at coordinate 6,230,160 of NC_061106.1, read as the reverse complement.
TCTGACAGCGCATGGAATAAAAGGTGGAGCGTCGGGAGAAAAATGAAAATTAACAAGTAACACTGAGGGAAAAGGTGACGTAAAAACGAACATTTCATGTTTCGTCTGTGCTCGTATGTCTGTCAGGGGGTAAGGATTTGATTTTGAGGAAAAAAAAAAAAAAAAAAAAAAAAAATTTTGGAGTGACATAAAGGCCGTGTGCAAACTTTTGTCTGGGTCTGTCAACCGGTTCGGATTTTTATAGTGCACAAACAAACATACTGTGTGTATGTGCGTGTGTAAAGTGTGGTGAACGTAGCCTCTAGTTTGCTCTTTACTGTCTTTAAGTTGTCTTAGAAGTTTTTTTTTATGTAGACTGTTATGGGGACTGTCACGAATCATTTATAGGAGCGAGCCTTAGTGCAAGTAGAAATCCGGCATATTTCAATGGTAATAAATATCAGAACTAAAGGACTGAGGTTCGGTTTAAGGAATGTAAATTTCCCTAAAACTTCACAAGTATTCTTCTCTGATTTCCAAGCATCGGTCGTATTAAAACCCGAAATTGCCGAGGAAAATAATGTCAGTGGTTCTAAAGGCGTTCAGCGTTAGTAAATGCATTGTAGTCAGTCAGTCTTCTCGTAACTCATCATCTACACAGTTTGATTCTACGTTTAGAATATGAGTACTGATGAATATACTAGGGATAGTAGTGATGTGTAGTGTTAGTTGACAAGTAGTTTTACTGTCATTGATTATATTATTTGCGTTTAACTTCTAGTTACCGTAGAACTTCGATTTCTAAGAGAGTGAGCGATCAGCCGTACGTAGTAGGTAACAGTACCCAGACCTACTGGCCCTAAAATACCCATTTTCCTTATCTGTCGACTTTTGCAAATACGACCTCTCTTATCGGTAGTTTATGGTCGGCTGTTTATGGCGTCCTTTCTCTTATCGACTAAAATGGAAGAAGGGTTTGCTGAGAAATGATTTTCTACCTCATTAAATCAAGTAGCGTTTGTGTTTAGTTAGTTATTGGAGCTGTTGATCGTTTTGTCCAAAAGATTTACAGTCATTTCCACTATTTATTATGCTCTATATAATAGTTTGCATGTAAGATGGGTTTTTGTTTTTTACAATACATATAATCTGGGCGAAAATATCTTCAAAAATTTATTTGCTGTTAATCCAAATATCTATTACCCGCGCCAATGATCATTATTTAACTGATCAATCAATCAAAATGTTTTATGCATCGAGCAATTTAGTACTCGCAAATACATAAACACTGTTCTGAAATGAGGTGTATACAGTCAACAATACACATTGGTGTTCATATCTTTAGGCTTCTTGACCCATTTTCAGGGAAACATTCATTATTTGCTAAGGCGAAAGCTTATTTACTACAAAATCTGTCGGCAACAACTCAAAGCATTATCCCGTTTACCACACGCCGTACAGATTCTCGTATATTGGGGGTTTCATGAGATTATATCAGCGATGGAGAGAGTCCTGCTTCGATCTTCGATTCAAGTTGATGCCAAACTAATTCCCGAGTGTTGGCAGAACACCAGCTGCCTGCCGATTTCACTTGGAGAATTGAACTTCATATTAGCGAACCATTTCTAGATGGTACTAGTGCTATTATTTTGGGCTAATTCCCTCTTTACATATGGTCATTGCAGGCCAATCTTTTTTTTTTTTTTTTTTATTCATGGAAGAGGGACTGCTACTCTTTTGTCAAGTGAGTCATCTCACTTATTGTATAAAGCTGTCGTACGCTGTGTGGTAATCATTTTACTAATGGCTGAAGCTTTGGCTTGCTGTGCAAGCCTTTGCATCATGGGCTTCTACTGTAGCCGTCCATTGTGCTGCCGTACACAGGATTTTTTCCTAGCGTACTAAACAATGACTTTCATGACACTTAAAATTGTTTTTCGCCGGTAAGTTATAATATACAATATATTTTATCACTATCAAATTAATTTTTACTCATGAAATTTAGATCTAAAATAGGTAACTATACTCTGTTTTTTTCCATCTGTCCATCCGCCTGTGGTGTTTTCGCACCGGTAACACGGGTCCGGGCTTTAAATAGTTACGCTTGTGTAAGTTTTAAGCCTAAAATAAAAGATATCGGTGTACATTTGCAACGAAAAGTTTTAATAAATTTACTGTATGCTAATTACACCGTTGAATATTCTTTTTAAATTTAGGATATTATTATTATTGGTTGAATGTAAGCTGGAAAGTAACTATCTAAAGCCCGGGGACGCAGTGTTTTACATACGCAAAAACACCACAGGCGGATGGACAGATGGAAAAAAAAAAAACAGAGTATAGGTAACTTTTCTCAGCTGATATGGCAGCGCTGTAATTTTGTGTCTGTACTCATTTAATATTTTTCGG
>NC_061106.1:6175272-6217772 GCF_015104395.2 Macrobrachium nipponense | reverse complement strand
ATGCATTTTTTTTTCTCTTTTGAAAGCTAGTATTTTGTTAATTTGTAAAACGACTGTACAGACACAAACACAAACTCACTCTCTCACACACACATACATACATACACACACACACACACACACACATATATATATATATATATATATATATATATATATATATATATAATATATATATATACATATATATATATATATATATATATATATGTGTGTGTGTGTGTGTCTGAATAATTATCACATCACTGTGATTCATATAAATGTCCTTTAATATCTAATTCGCTCTACCTAGGAATTAATATATTGTCATATATGTAAACTGAAGGGGAATTTTTTAGTTGATAATAATTTCGTCCTCTCGTGGGTTCGAACCACAGCCCAGCGGACAGAGAAGAAATCAAGACTTCAGTGACGTTATAAAATCGACTAACAAGTGAGGTTATAAGTTCATACCGAGTTCGACGATGATTTGTATTGTTGGAGTCGGTATAAACTTATAATCTCACTTTTTAGCCGAATCGATAACGTCACTAAAGTCCTGATTTCTTCTCTGTCTGCTGGGCGGTGGTTTGAACCCAAGAGAGGATGAAATTATTATGAACTAAAAAAATTCCCCTTCGGTAGAGCGAATTAGATATTTAAGTACATTTGTAGCTCGAATAATGTATGTATATATATATAATATATATATATATATATATATATATATATATATATATGTATATATATATATATATATATATATATATATATAGATATATATATATATATATATATATATATAGCAAGGAAAATTAGAAAGCGATGGAAACAAGACTTAGAATGTTTTCAGAAATCGTTGAGCCTGTGTTCTTCATGGAAGTGATATGTAGATGTTGAACAAGAATAAAAAAAGTTAAATCTTGGAAATGAAATATTTCTTAAGCTAATCTTGCTTGTGATGGGTAACCTCAGAGGGTGGTATTATATATCAGAGTGGTGAAGAGTTAAGAACAGACAGAAGGATAGATCAGAGTGTTTGAAGGTGGTTTAGTTATCTCCTAAGGATGAAGGATAAATTGACGAAAAGTGTAAAATTCGGACATTTCATTTGAAAGAACGAGTAAAACACTTAGAAAACGTTGGATAGATTTGGAGAAGGAGTTATCGAAATTGAAACGAGAGGACATGTGCCAATAGAGGTGGAAAATGACTTGTATGCACGGTGTTCGTTATAGTCCAGATGAGTGTTTAGATGAAAGACGCGACAAAATTATGAAGGTTTTGCCTGAAGGGCTTAACCACAATTCAGTGGTTAAAGTATTGCTGTGGGGATTAGCAATATAATCTTTTCTCTGAAGTCCCTTTTGTCATTAAATTGTAGAGATTATATATATAATATATATATATATATATATATATATATATATATATATATATATATATATATATATATAGATATATATATATGAGATTTTCGAATTGTCCCTATTAATTTCCCCAAAACATCCGCTAACCATGATGTCAGATCGACTGAGGATTGTTGCAGCTAGCGACAATGGGCCTTAAAGGACACCCCTCCTTGTGAATCTTGGGAGTTCCGTAAAAATAACTAAAAGACGGCAGTTTTCTCAATTGCGCAACATACATGGGAGAAAAACCACGCTATAAATTTTAAAGGTACAAAGGTTGTTTTTGCATGTAACGACCGGACTTTGAGACGAGTAGTAGAAGGGGCGTTAATTTCATTAAACGAGACCTTTGCAGGAAATACTGGCATTACAGAAAATACAGCTATTTGTGAGGAGATATGTAGGAAAGGGAAAATTTCAAACTTTAGAAATATATGTGCCAATAACGATGCTGCTTCCTCTCCTGTTTACTCCACTCAGGTCATTTCTCCAACTAACCACCCAACCACCATAGAACAAGCAGTTGACAATAGAAACATTCCCCCACGAAGATCAAGACGAATTCTGGAAAGAACGAGGGCTCAACCGCCTGATCATTCATAATTTGAACTAGCTTGTTTCCTAACCGTTGTTTTTTCAAATGCTTGTGCTCTTTCTTGTCAGTTCCTTGAGGTGACATATCACACTTTAGTGAACAAGACCACAGTTGATGGTCGAAAGCTTTAATCCTACAAGCAAGAATATATATTTTAAACTACAAGAGGAATTTACTTCATTGTGGGTTGTATCCCCATTTACTTAGAGGTACGACATAGTACCTGGCCTTCTGCATATATATATATATATTATATATATATATATATATATATATATATATATATATATAATATAATATATATATATATAATGTCTATACATACACACACTAGCTGATCAACCCAGCGCTGCCCAGGAAAAACTGAATGACCACCGTTAAACTCTCTCTCTCTCTCTCTCTCTCTCTCTCTCTCTCTCTCTCTCTCTCTCTCTTCTCTCTCTCTCCTGTTAAGATAGTTGCTTTAGTTACATTGCCCAATATTTTTGACATTTTATATTTCACCCACTTCTCACCCCCATTCCTATTGGGGTTGAATTTGGACTTGAAGGTCATTGGCTGTGTCTCTGTTTATCCCAGCGACCTGGAAAACTATGGATTAGACTAATATCCATAATTTTTTACATTTTATCTTTCACCCCTTCTCGCCCCCCTTCCTATCGTGGCTGAATTTGGAATTGAAGGGCATCAGAGTGTCCCTAGTCATCTCAGCAACCTCAAAAGCTATGGATTATACACTAATATCTTCTGTTTTCAGTTATTTTTACATGTCACCCCCTCCCCACCCTTTCTCACTCCCCTCTTCCTATTAGGGCTGAACTTGGACTTAATGACATCAGGAGTGTCACTACTCATCTCAGCAAACTCGAAAGCTATGGATTAGACATTAATATTTGTCATTTTAGGTTAGTTTTTTATGTCACCCCCTTCCTACCCCTTTCCACCTCTGTCCCTATCAGGGCAGAACTTAGACCTGAAGGGCATTGGGAGTGTCACTATTCATCACAGCGATCTCGAAAACTATAAGTTCAATACTAATATTTGTCATTTTCAGTTGTTTTTTACTTTTCATCCCTCTCCCTCCCACTCCCCACACTCCCCACACCCCTACTTTGGTGCCTGTGATGTTTTACCCCCACAGTATTCTTTCCCAGATGCTGAGTTATATGTATTCCAAGTTTGGTTGAAATTGCTCTATGCATGCCAAGTCAAAGTGCTTGTGGCACACACACACACACAGACACACACACACACACATGGAGAACTGCAAGATCTTTCGCCTTTTCTCCGAGACATTCTCATTAAAAGTTTTATTGACGATTTTTGCCCTAGTTACATCAGTAAGTTTTTTCGTGGGACTCGTTTTTTTTTTTTTTTTTTTTTCTTCAGGTTCTGGTGAAAAAACGCAGACCTCACGTCACGTGTATCACCACCTATCAGTATTTTCAAGTGACTCCTAACATGCAATCTGGAGTTATGAACTTTTTCTTTCATTTTGTAGGAAATTACAACGGACGAAGTAGAGATTGTCGAGGATTGAAAGTTGAACCGATTGTTAGGGCATGATATTTTTTGCGGACATTAAAGTCAGTATAGTATTTAATCATACTGGTCAGTTTTCTTCCTATCCTGTTGAAAATCTTTGCACATATTTGCCTTCCTTATATTTTGATTATGTGACAGCTTTTTATGACCCATATACTTTGCAAACAGTTAATATTTTCTCTGCATTCATAATTGCATTTTCTTAAAGGAGAGTTTGATGTATAATCCTTTTAGTCATCCTACTCTGGGTCCCATGCTTCTTTCATTATATTTACTCATATAATCGTACAAATAAACTACTATTATTCCACCATATACATTGATATTCATTGTATAGTATATTGTTTTACATACAGCAGTAAGTTTTTCTTCTCATCAAAATTTACTCAAACTCTTGTTAGCTTCTACAATTTTTATTGATTGCCCAAATTTGGCCTCTATAAACATCAACCATAACCCACTAAATTCACAAGTTAATTTCTTATCTCACATCTTTGCACATACTCATGCTGTCCTTTCTATGGTTTTTTTGCATCACTTCATCCATACTATTGGTAAATAGCAATGGAGACATTAGCTAGACTTATTTCAGAACCATTTTTACACCAAACGGGTCAACTTTGCGTTCTTCAATTTTAAAATAATCTGCTTCTGTCGTGAACTATTTTGATCTCTCTGAACAATTTATTTCCAATACATACATCTTCGCATCCTCCAAATTGACTTGATTAAATCTATCGTGATATTTTATTTTTTTTGAGGGGGGCGGGGGAAGGGTGGGGGCACCATTTTCCATTTTCGAAATGGAAAATGTGAAACTTCTGTCCGAAATACCATTCTTGTCAGAAATCGCGATTTTGTTGTATTGATGATGTCCTCTGTAGTTCTTGCTCAGTCAGAATTTTACCATTCATCTTTCTTAGTACACCGAGCAGCAATTTACTCCCCTAATTCTTTCAGTCGTGTTTATCTATAATCAGTGGATCAATTATTTCGCTCACCTACTCCTTTCCATGTGATCTTTTCACTTCATACCTACGAAATTAATTTATTCTCTTTATTTTAACTGGCACATTTTCACCCCATCTTCTCTAGTTCAACTCCAGATTTATCTCCACCTACATCCCCACGGAAAAATAATTAGACATACCTCCAGCTATTCTTCTTTCCTTATTACGTATACCATATTGCATCTTGGTATACTTTATGCTGACGCACAGTTTGACAGCCATCCTCACCATTTTCTTTTTACCCAAATACACTTTTGTGTGAAAACCATACAATTTTACCACTCAGACATCTCTAAGCATTTCTTTGTAATACTCATTACGCCTTTGATTGTGATGTGAGTACTTGATTCACTGAGAGAGAGAGAGAGAGAGAGAGAGAGAGAGAGAGAGAGAGAGAGAGAGAGAGAGAGAGAGATGTGGTGGTGTTAACACACGCAAAATTATGGAATGAAATTTATAAATTATCACTCGGGGTGTAAACACAGAGTAACAGGAGGAAACATAAATATTAGTCACTATTCAATAAATGTAAATTGGTGATGGTAGTTTGATTGTTATTGATGCATATATTCTTAACTGATAAACCATGTAATTAGAAGAAAGTGGTTAAATTCATGGAGCCATATTCATTGAGCACCAAAATGGTGCTTTTGAGGAAAATCGTCTGAAATGGTGACGCGCTTCCATACAAATTGGTATATATGGTCACAGGCAGTGGATCTTTACAACCTTGGTCGATGATCCAATACAAAAATCTATGATGCCGTCTGTTCCCTTCATTGAAATTCAAGTGTTGACGTATCTCGGCAAAGAAATGGCGTTTCTGGTTTTTCCTTATATATATATATAGTATATATATATATAAATATATATATATATATATATATATATATATATATATATATTAAATATATCCTGAGCAAATTCCTTCACAATCATCCAATAGTCGATCATCTTGTAATTAATTGAAGAAGCTGTTCCAGATTCTCTTCCAGACCTCCTGACTAACATGTGGTCATCATTGCACTGGGTATTGCCATGTTAGACAATTACTATAGCGTAAAGAACTGTGAAAATATTCCGTAATAATTTCGATCTAAAGAAATTCACAACTGTACAAAAGTGAACACCGATTGCAATATAGTTAATACTGAAAACCACCTTGAGTCTCTAATCACGTCCGTTAACATGGGGAATATCGCCATACAGAATATGTACACACAAACACACTAGTATATATATATATATATATATATATATATATATATATATATATATATATATATATATATATGTATAATGTATATATATATAGTATATATATATCTATATATATAATGTGTGTGTGTGTATTTGGTCATTTGTATAGTACATACAAAGTTCATACACAAGTTCCCCATACTTTTATTATAAGGAGAAATCCTTCCAATATTCAAAACAAGAAAATTATTTCGCGTGAGAGAAAAGTTTTTTGAAAAATATCTATTTTAATACAAGTATTGATACAGTGAAACACTATAATCCTCTTTAAAATGTTAATAGATTATGAAAAGCTTGATTCCTAGAGTTCATTGTTTTAAGACATTGTTATGTTTATGTTTAGCAAGTGCTACATTGTGATACATTGGTTGGAATTTCCCCTGTGTAGGCACAAGCTCACGTCCCTATATTGTTTAGTGGTTGATTCCTACGGTAAGATTCTGGCTCCGAATCAGCCAATGTTAAAAAATCTCTCCTTAGATTTTATGGTGCTAGACACCACTGAGTCATTCGTGACAATAGTTATTCAGGACCATATACAACGAGTTGCTATTCATTAAGCTTAAGTTTGTTTGTTTATTTATTTATATAGTTTTTTTAGAACAAAGGGTTAGTCATCATTTGTGTTTGTCACTGGTTCAATATTTCCGGTATCCAGTGTTGAGTTTTTGTGCGTCGCTTTTATGAGACTGGAGTTAATTCTGTAATCACCAGCGAGGTCCACACGAACGCTGCCCTTTTCTGCTAATCCCGTTACATGGCTGTACATCGACCGTCATTCATCTGTGTTAGTGTCACGAAAACTGTTTCTAGGGGATGTTCGCCCCCATTGTTGTTGTTGTTGACATTTGCCTGTGTATTGTGTCTATTGTACTGCTTCACTCTGTTGTTTGTACTGGGCGATTGATTTATTCACGATGACAGCCATTGTTACGGTATTTTCTCCTTTGTGTAGTAAAGACGTGCATATGCGAACCATATTGGTTGAAGCAAATTTTTTTTTATAAATCTTTTTGGCATTTTACTTGTGACTGGCTGGCTGACTGAATGGATAAGCCAAATGACAGTTTTAATGCTTTCCGAACTTATTAGTACTAAGCAAGAATATAAAAAAAGAATATAAAAAAAAAGGATTATCAGTACTTCCCGTAGAATTTTATTTTGTATTTTAACCAAAATCCGGATGTACATTACTTGTATCACTATCTACTAAATTTAAAAACATTCATATTGAGCTCCCCTAAAGAGTAGTCTAGCCAATCATAATTTTTTTGCATCACTTAGCACTGCACCAAAAAATTTGATGGTGTACAGTGCATTATGAGAATTTGCTACACTATATTGATACGGTAAATTACTGACTTACAAAGTATTGCGTTAAAAAGTTGCTCATTTAGGTCAACCTTACGAAACCGTTATCTAGTAGAAAAATCTTCCGTGAAAAAAAAAATAATGGATAAGAAATAAAAAAAGAACAGAAATTGAACGTAAAGGATAACTGAATAACGATGTATCAACAAACAGACAAGTATGTAAATGTTTAAAGGTTGGTATAATATATTAAAAAAGTATTGATGTTATAAATGTTAACGTGGCATTTCTCTCTTTCTAACTCTTGTCTTTGATGACTGTCATCTTTTCGAAAGGATTTCTTTCTTTTATTGTTAAATTTGTTTTTCGCGCCGCCCTTCTTTTTGATATGGAAAAAACTAGACTACCAAGATGCTGTATTAGTTTTTTGTGGATCTTGTAATTAACTCTTGTGTTGTTTGTGCAGAATTAGTTCATTTTTATTCATTATAGACTCGTGGCTCATTATATGATTGGTCCTGTTGTGTGGTTACTGAAATATAAATAATGTGGGTTTCTAGCCGTCGATTGATATGGCTCATTTTTTATCCTCTGCTTCTCATTCATAAATTCAGTACTGGTAATCGATTCTCATTCCTAAATACAGTACTGGTATTCGATTCTCATTCCTAAATTTAGTATTGGTAATCGATTGCCATTCATAAATTCAGTACTGGTAATCGATTCTCATTCCTAAATTCAGTACAGGTAATCGATTCTCATTCCTAAATTTAGTACTGGTAATCGATTGCCATTCATAAATTCAGTACTGGTAATCAATTCTCATTCCTAAATTCAGTACTGTTAATAGATTCTCATTCATAGATTCAGTATAACCGAACCCAGCCTGTGGTCATTTAATTAGCAAATTATCGAAATCACCTGATCTAATTTAGATGACATGAGCCTCAAATTACGTTTTAAGTGAATTTGGCCTAATCTAATTTGAATTATCAGTTCACCCGAAAAATCTGTAAAGACTTCATATACTTATAGTATTTATTCTTTATATTTATGGTAACAAATGCAGCACTGTCTGTGTCGCGTGAATCGAGCATTGTGTTTTTCCCCATATGAACTTATTTCTTTTAGACCCATTATTACCATCTTTGCTGACGCAAGAATATACAGTATCAAACGTTCTTTTAGTATCTGTTGACCTTTTCATCAGTCTGCAAAATACAAAGAAGAATGCATCAGTAAATATCAATGTAGCTTATATTTTCCTTTCAAATAAAAAAGAAGAAGAGGAGGAGGCCGTTTCCTTTCGCGGGCGCGACAGCTTTCCCGTTTTGGTTGCATTTATTCTTCGCTCGCGGGTAAACGTATCACTTTCTCCGTCCAGTAATTCATTCGTCCGCTTTTTTGCTTAAGTTATTTTTGACTGAATTTCATTTTGCTTTGGTTTAACTGCTCTTTCGGAAATCCTGCTCGTGATTTTGCGTTTTGTTTCGCTGTGGGTATTTTTTACCCTCGTCTTTGCCGGGAATCCTTCCGCCCTTTAGTATTCCCTGAAATTTTAGCATGGTCACTTCTTTTCATCTCTTCAGTTGCAGTATTTCATCGTTATTCCTTTCCTCATTCGTTTTTAAATTTCATTGTTTCTATCACGCGTCGCCAGAGTCCCTTTTATTCACAATCGCTTTCTGAGAAACAATTTCGAGATTTCAGTTCTGCCCTCTTTGACCGAAATTACCTTTGCCTCGCCAATTCCTTACGGATTCTGCCAGCCCCACCCCACCCCCCTCCCCCCATGGACTTTCTGAAAGACGCAGCGTCCCCGCAGTTCAGTCCTCTGCTCACCAACCTCTGGGGCGGGTCTTTCAAGAATTTCGCTTCAGTTTTAAACCTTAAGGCTAAGTCTCACTTTCTTTGCTCCATGGTAATCCCCTCACCAGGCTCTTTCTCTTCCAACTTGGGTGGAATTCACACCAATGTGTTGCTCTCTCTCTCTCTCTCTCTCTCTCTCTCTCTCTCTCTCTCTCTCTCCTCGGGATTGTGTATTACGATGTTGGTAAGATGTCGTACGTTACAGCAGAGGATGGAGAGAGAGGGATTGTGTATTACGATGTTGGTAAGATGTCGTACGTTCAGCAGAGGTATGAGAGAGAGAGAGAGAGAGAGAGAGAGAGAGAGAGAGAGAGAGAGAGAGAAATGACAGGCGTGAGTGATTGCTTCAGATTCTTACTATCTCAATTTTGCTGTAGGATTTCGCTCTCTTGCTCTTGCAAGGGATTCTGTCACTACTATTTAGTCATTATCTCTCTCTCTCTCTCTCTCTCTCTCTCTCTCTCTCTCTCTCTCTCTCAAATATTCAGGAAGTTTTTGTGCCATTGCTGTACTTATTATATGTATGACGATTTCGTTTTGTGCATGATGTTTATTATGTAATCAGAATTAAAACTTTGGATCCCTGAAGGGATAGTAAGTAATTCTTTAAGATTTGATTGATTTGCGTTTTTTATCATTTTTAGGTATATTATATATATATATATATATAATATAATATGTGTGTGTGTTTCTCTGTGTGCGCGCGCGAGCGCATGTGTGGTAATCCGTAGATTATGTAGCCAAGTAAAAACCTTTTTAAATAAACATAAAAGTCAGCACGACGTACCAATTTTAGAATCATATGACGCCCTTTGTCTCATATTTTACTGAGATGGCTCCTGTCGTTCTTAGCTATTACCCAACGAAATATTACATTTAATATTTTATAATCACTACGGTGGTTTTTGTTATTCCTCTCCATTGCCACCATGGAATTCTGCAACTTGATTTTTTTTTTTTTTAATTTTTTTTTTTTTTAACCAGTTTACGTGTCCATTCGGAATTTCTATCCAGCACTTCATGTCGTGCACCTCTTGTACGGTCCCCCGATGACAGTCAAGACATCCTTGTTAGGTTTTATTATTATTATTATTATTATTATTATTATTATTATTATTATTATTATTATTATTATTATTATTATTAAACATCTTGAATTATGTAGAGTAAATGGCTGACTGTAACGGGTTTCATCTCATTTGTCATGCTCAGATAATTTTTTTTCTCTCTCTCTCCAACAGCGTCATATTTTGTCTAGGAAAAATGGGAGTTTTTTATTCCGAAATTCATGAGCATTTCAATTGAATCTTGCATGTTCATGTTGTTATTTGTTAACACTTATCATGGCTATTTCCAGTTTTGTGAATTCAGTTTACCCTTCGCAATAGTATTGCATCAGTAATAGTGTTTTATGCTCAGGCTTATCGCTGTTATTGTTATAATATCTATTCACTCAGTTGTTAGGTATCTAATGAAAACCATCAAGGAATACTACAGCAATATGTCATTTAGTTCTGTATGTCGATTATTAGGCTTTTGAAACTTTGTTAAGCAGTTATTGTGCTTCTCATAAAATCAAAACACGGAATTTTATCGCTGGTGTTTTAATTTGGTTATTTCAAAGCACCTTATTTTTTTTAAGTCGCATAAAAGATTTTGCACATCGCATGGCATACTGCACTTTCATACTAAGCCCTTCAGAAAATGCACATTTTCTCATATAAAGTATATGTAAAATGTTTTCGCTGTGCAAATTCCTAAAGTGGCTCCAATATTGCGGGCGGAATGCCAGGCCAGCTATCTCGGGGTGATGATAAACGTTCTCAAGGATTACCTTGATGGCTTTTTAACAGGAACATTCGTAAAAGGGTTTTTTCCCGTCTAAGGAAGCCATCCAGAGACCGTGACGGTATCCTTGAGAACGAGTATCTTAGTCTCGAGACAGCTGCTCCTGACATCCCGCTTGCAATATTGGAAGGTATTTCGGAATATTGCGCGAGAAGAACTCCTCCTCTTACAAATACCAAGGTAAATGAGCAAGAAGACGTAAACGTAATGGATGGAGTTAAGGTGAGAGAGAGAAAAAAAGGAATGAAAGAATAAGTGGAACGAGGAAGGAGATTAGAGGAAGCGAACATAAGAATGTTTGAAATATATGTTCAGCCATCTTTCCTTCATGGGAGCGCGTTGGATGGATGTTGTATGAGAATAAAAGGTAAATGGGTTTGGCTAATGCTAAGAATTTGTTTCGTAAAGTATGCGGAGTAAAAAGAGCAGGGAGACTGAGATATGCTATGATGCTGCGATTATTAGGATAAGCGAAAAGAAGAATCACAATGGAATTGCTGTTGTTCCGCAGAGAAGATAGAGGAGGAGGAGGAGGTTGGATTCTATAATTCCGAAGTTTTGGAAGTCATCCGAAGATCGAGACATTACTGGTTAGGTAGAGCAGAGGAGTTTTTGCAATTAGAGCAAAGGAATTTAGGAATTTAATTTAGGAGAAATTACGGCTTGAAAGAGTTTTGATGATATATACAGTATTTCTAATAAATTAAGTTATATCAATGAATTTAGTTCTTGTAAAAAGTACTTCACCGAAAGAAACTACAGAGGGTCCTCTGAAACGCTCAAGTGTAGCAAAGTCAGTGCTACCTGTTTTAGGTCGTTTGTTCTTCTTTTACTAAAATACTGTTCTCCGATGTGGGTGTCTGTCTCTGCCAGAGATTATATATAGACAGTGTGGTTCAAGGTGGCAGGATCTCGTTCCTAACATTAGCAGATATGACTTGGCCTATTGGCGGATGGTTCCGTGTTTGTCAATTTTCCATTTGTTGCATGGTAAGGAAAATCTGTCGCATTCACAATGGATCCATGATCCTCTTTTCCAGCCGAGAGCGACCAAATTTTATTGAACAGCAGCATCCAATATGTAGTAAATGTAACTCGCTTTCCAAAATCTCGGTTGCAGAAGTCTTTTATTCCTCACATCGTTGGCTTCTGGAACAGTCTCCCTGAGAAGGTTGTGCAATCTTCCTTGTATTTTATAATTTAATTACATTTTTATGCAATAATTGTTAATTTGTATGTATATTTTTCTTCCAATAACTGATCTCTTGTTATTGTATTTCTTATTACATTTTGTTGCTTCTTTCAAAAGAACACCATATTCTTTGGAAGCTGGAAGTCGATGGTCCCTATAAACTTTTTTCCATCTGAATCGGGGTTAGCTTCCGAATAATAATAATAATAATAATAATAATAATAATAATGTATCTTTTGGACTGATAATTACAACTTTTCAGGAACATTAGAGTTGTAAAAATTTCTTTAATGGAAAATTATGCAATTGGAAACGAAAAATTCCGGGGTCTTTTATAAGTACCGAAGTGATTCAATGTGATTTCACAAAAAGTCATCAAATACCGTAAACATTTCAAAGTTCCATGATACTCAGGAGAGTTCGATTACATTTGCCCCTTATATATGAAAGCTTCTTACCTTTTGTTATTTCGTATTGATTTGCTTCTCGCCATCATTAGAGTTCTTAAGAAGAGATATGATCGGAATAGGATATATGATTGGCTCTGCTGAATATGCATAAATATAAGCAAATTAGTCCCCTGGTAGTTTTTTCTTTTATCTATGGCAAATAAAACACTTTCACGAGAACACCTATGAATGAACTTTGGCCTTTTTATTCCGGTAGTTAATTTTTCATCGGGACGTGGTTATTTATGAGTTACTCTCAATCTGATTCTAAAAAAAAAAAAACAGTTCTAAACCTGTACATAGCAAATTAAAAACTATGGAATGCTTGTTATATTTCATTATGGCCTTCACTGTAGTGACATACTTGGAAAACTCGTTAGAGTCCTGAACGGAATATGATCAATATAGATGTTCAGTTTGTATTCGCAAATCCATTCAAAGGTTCGTCATTAATGATGGAAAAATCTGCTCTGCTTGTTACCCTTGTTGTCTTTCCAGTTCACAAGTGGTTTGGACAGCGAGCTGTGGAAAACCCAGGGAGGGAGCTCTCTTTTCTAACAAAATTTCCTCTTTGTCAGTCACCCTACCTTGTTCAGGTGAGATGGGATCAAGTTAAGCTCGAGATTATATATCTATTCGCTGGTTTTTCCTACAACTTCACACAGTGAGTCTGTTATTATTTCGTTACTTTTGTTGGTTGTCTTAAGTATATCTTAGTTTAACCAGACCACTCAGATGATTAACAGCTCTCCTAGGGCTGGCCCGAAGGATTAGATATTTTTACGTAGCTAGGAACCAGTTGGGTACCTAGCAACGGGACCTATAGCTTATCGTGGGATCCCAACTACATTATATGAGAAATGAATTTCTAAGCACCAGAAACAAATTCCTCTGATTCCACGTTGGCAGAGTGGGGATTCAAACTCGGGACTACCGAATCGGTAGAGAGCACGCAACCCACTTGTCCAACGAGGAACTAATGTTGATTGCCTTAAACTTCTATAATTGTATTAACATTTGCTTTCCATAGTATTTTTTCCCTTTATGTTTGTTTCGTTGTGCTTTATAATTCTATATTAATCTTTTTTCATGGGCATTAAGTTCATAATTATACTTCGTTTCTCTCCGATTCTTTTCACATTAACAGATATAGAACAACGTTACTGTGATTTTCGTAGTTATAGGCTTTTTTCCTTTGCGCCAAACCCTGCTAATTGTAAGAAATTGTCATATTAGTGATATATTGTCAGATTATTATCGACAATCTTTTATACATTGAAGCATTTACAGATATCCTCTGTCACATTTCTTCAACTCATAATTTCTCTTCTAATCCTGTTTGATTAACTGCACCATACGTCATGTAACTCATCTGTCCATTCATTCAAATGTCATCAGTTAGAGTGAGCTTATCATCAGTGTCCATTAAATCAACTAACTCGAGTTCTACATCGACGTCTTTCCTTTTCTGTTCATTTTTATTACAGGATTAAGATTCGGTTAGTAATATGAAATATGCAGAACAAGGATTTTTTAAATACAATTCTTAGTTACGTGGATCCTTAAATAAACATAATTATGAATATATCAGAATCATGTACATCAGAGTACTTGGTTCTTGTTGTATAGGTCTGTGGTTTGGTTCCAACCCACAGATTCTTTAGAAATCAGATGGCTTCATCCTCTTTGCCCTTTATTCTATAGAATATATATATATATATATATTATATATATATATATATATATATTATATATATATATATATATATTTATATTTATTTATATATATTGTATCTACGGTCAATACAACAGACTAAATGAATCAAAAGTGTTTGAATCCTTGGCAATTTAATCTTATTCAGAAATTCTCCCTCGAAGGCTCAACGCTGTCGCGAGAGCATTTGAGGAAACAGAAATCTAAAAACTCCAAATGGAGTTGCTACTGTTCAGTGTCATCCACTTCTCAAACTCTAATAACACCGAAAACATCGCTGAAACACAAATTTACATACACTAGTGTAAGAACTCGGTAAGAACGAAGTGACAGGTGGATAGAATGTATTGACTACAATGTATTCATTTGGAATACATTAACTGCAGTCAAAAGCTGTGCCATTTCTTGTTTCGTTTAATATCAGTGAATCAAGTTTATAAATGGTTACGCTCGTATTCATGTTTTTGTCAGGAGTTTTATAAAATTTGACTGTTCTTTGTTCTATTTTTGGAGCCTGATTTTGTTAAGATAATTATGTTGCTAACACTCGGCAATTGCTCTGTGTATTTTATGAAACTATCTATGCTTCTTTATTCTCTTTTCCACGACTCACATGGTAATTACCGGAATTCTTTGTTAGTGATTTTATTGTGTTACTACTTTTAAAAGCCACATTAACTTTTAAAATGTTTGCGTATGGGATTATCTAAAATCTCATTATTGTAAGCTAAAACAAGTAAGTTTTTGTGGCAAATGTTTCTTTTATAAATTCTATAAGAAAACTTTTCCCGTCCTCACTGCAGCCTCAGATCCAATATCAGGACATTTTAAATGCTTGCCTGTATTCCAGATTGCATCTCATTCATCATTAGTATGTGGCGGACTACATGCAAGTAATTTTCTTAAAAACATTTACTGAATAGTAATTTCTTTACTCTGCTTCGGTGACCGGAATTTTGCCGCAAGAGTTTTCTCCTTAGGATTTTCCGCCAAGAACTTTTTGTCGTAAGAAATTTTGCCGCGAGGTCTTTTTGCCGTCAGGAATTTTTGCAGCAAAATGCATATTGAATAAGATAATTAGCCATTACATGTTCTGTTAGAATTTAAACAAAAATAGATACATATACATACGTACATCATGCTTTCTTGTAATGAGACGGTTTTTTATAATTAGCTGCTACTACTAAGTTTCAATAAAAACAAGTAGTTTTTAAACAAGAAGTATAAGTAATTGTATCTAATAAGATGAATAGTTATTTCATATACTTTTAGAATTCAACCATAAATAAATAGACTATTACTTCTAAAGTTTTAAACAAGCAGTTTTTAAGCAAAAACTAAAAGTAATTGCATCTACTTCCAAAGTTTTAAAAAGGTCGTTTTTAAAACGGAAATAATTTTCTTCGGTGAAGAATGTATTTGTTCCATTATTCAAGCCCTTCTGCAGTGCCGAATACCGTGTAAACTAGCAGTGGAGGTGAAAAGTTAGTTGAAGATGCTAATTTCGTGTACAGAATCGACAGAACCTGGGAAATCAAAACGTATTGGAAGTGTAAAGTTAGAAATCGTTAGGCAAGAGTCCACGCTTTTAGAAAGTGAAGGTCATATGGTAATATGCAAACCATTCAACAAACCCAACAAAACCAAAAGCGTACGCCACTTAGCAAGAATGAAAAAAAGTGTTACCAAGTCCCAGTTGTCTGCAAGATCACTCGTTGACAATGCTTCTGCTAGCTTAGATGATGCAGGACGTTATCATATTAACATCCTTCATCATCTATTAGGAGATGGCGGCAAGTGAACGAACAGTCTCCTCCTATTCCCGATGCAAGAATTGGTTCTGTCATTCCTGTAGCTTTTCGGTGTCCCGAAAGTGGTCAAAACCTTGTATTATACAACAGTGGAATAGATGACCTCAAATAATCTTAATTATCGGCACAAATTCTAGATTAGACGACTTGGAAAATTTCAAACATTGTGTAGCCCTGACATATATTACCAGCTATATACGTTACACATTCTTGCTGATAACGTTAGTATACCAGAGTAATTTTCCAGATGCGAACGTAAACCGATGCTTGTTTCATTTAGCCAAAAATGTTTTTTGAAAAGTATCTGATTTTGTCCCTAAAGTGCGCTACCAAAGAGATTCGGAATTCAACACCTTGGTTAAATGCTTTGCACCACATTTGTTTCCCTAGTGAAGTTATTGGTTCATCTGAGGAACTAGCCGACAATGATCATTTACCTCAATACCTGATTTCCTATTTCGAGCCCCATTATATTGGTGGGGTAAGAGGCAGGGCCCCTGGCAGACGAAGATTAGCTCCAACATTTTCTGTGGGCATGTGGAATGTTTATGAACGAACCTTGAATAATTTGCCAAACAACAGCAATAGTGTAGAAGGGTTTCATAATCCTTACAAAATTCTGTCACAAACGATCTGTAATTCCATATTCATGTGAGACATGACTGCCAAATTTGAAAGAAAAAAAAAACATGGCATAAACGTGAATGTGAGGACTTGAAAACTTGGAAGTGTTCGTTCCATCACAACTACTTTTTGTTTTCTTGTATTTGTAACGCTCCTCTTCAATTCCATTTATGCCATTTTATTTTATGAGTTTCTGTTTAATTTCTAAAGAAAATTTCCTCACGTCCGCATATGAAGTCAAATGAAACGTTATCATGGACGTATAAGCTCTCCTCTGAAGTTAAAAAATGACTCACTGTATTTGAGTTTGTTCATTTAACTTCAGCATCAATATGTGAAGGTCTGACTCAGAACAGATATATTATTTAGCCTTTATGGTATTCCCAAAATTAAATGTTTTGTCTTTCGTCAGAACAGTTTTTTGTGATACGTGTTGCGAAAGTCAGTTTTCATTGTATTTGTGCATACAAATCGACAAGCCTGTCTTATTAGCTAATCATCACTAAACAATACTTGCCTCATTTTTTCTTATATGCTTTGCTTGACTATTTGGCAGAAAAATATATAACACACCAACTCTTGTTTCGTGTGTGATAGTGCATTAGATGATATTACGTAAGAAAACAAAGGAAGGTGTTCTACTGTTTGGGGCTATGAAAAGGATTCTTCTTCTTTTCCTCCTTCTTCCTTTTGTTATCGTTGTACCTCTAGTATCAAAAGTGACGGACACATAAGAGCGGGTCAAGACTGCAGTCATAACAGAAGAGACTTAAAGGTACCTTCAATCTCCGAACTTATGTAGACGCCATTGGTGAGAAAAGTTGGCCCCAGGCTGGACAACGGCAAGTCCGGACACTTTGGGCAAGTCAGCCGGAAGCTAGGACAAAGGTACCTTAATTTTGCGTGTACCTGTCTGTGGGTTAGCATGCGCAGAACAAAATCATGGATGCATAGTACATTTTAGTTTCCTGAAAAAGAAAACTATTAAGATGGCTGTTTGTCTGTCCGTCCGAACGTTTTCAGTCCGCCATCAGATCTTAAAAACTACTGAGGCTAAAGGGTTGCAAATTGCAATTGATCATCCACCCTCCAATCATCAATCATACCAAATTGCAGCCCTCTAGCCTCGGTAGTTTTTATTCTATTTAAGGTTAAAGTTAGCTATGATATTACATCTGGCACCACTATACTAGATGCCAACAACATAGGCCACCACCTGTCCGTGGCTGAAAGTTTCACGGGTCGCGGCTGGTAGTTTTAGGAGCCGTGAATAAGACTGTCATACAGCATCATACGCTGTGCAGGCAACTGGACTGCTACCTATTTTTTACCTGTTTATTATTGTTTCTGCCTGAAATATTCTTATTGGTTTGCTTCGTGTTGATTTACATCAGGGGTTCCCAAATTAGGGGTTGCCGGGTCGGAATGCTCATTATGTGGGGTCATAAATAGGCCATGGGGTCGCTGAGTTACCGCCAGGGAATGGGTGTCACCCATTAATTATCAATAATGCTGTAAATATGAAGTGTTAAAATAGTATCACCATTTTGTACTAATTGAACTGTCCTTTGTTCTAACTGATAATATGAGTGAATTTTCCCAAAATGCCAAATCAAATATTTCCAATTCAAACCTTTATTACGGAATATTGGTGTGGCGTGATAAATGTATAGTCAGAGGCAACAAAGAATGTTTTGAAGATGAGGTAACTAGGATGTTCAAGGTCTCATGTGCTCACGCCGTTTGGGATTTCTTGGTGTTCCTCCATCAAAGTGTGGACCAGACGCAGTGTTTGTAATCTTCCGTAAATGAAAGTTACTAACCTAGTTTCATCTACAAAAGTAAATTCCAGCCAAAGGAACTCACCGCTCAAAAAAAAAAAAAAAAAAAAATCTTTATGTCCCTATCGATCTAAGCAGTGAATTAGGTGCCTGAGAAACTGTTGACTGTGATGGATCACAGCTACAGCTAAGAATATATGTATAGAATATATGCGGTATATTACCAAATTTTTCGAATTTGGTTTTCATTTCTTGGTACCCTGTACAGCTCTTGCGGCTGGGATTGAACTGCAGACCTTGCGGACATGAGGGCAATGCTCTGCCACTAACCTATTGCAACCTAAACATGGCGTCACAAAGGAACTTACAATGGTCGCTGAAATCCTTGATTTTCTAATGTTTGTGTAGTACAGCCACAGACATTGTCTGCAAATCGAGAAAGAAAATCTAAAATTTGTTTGAATAAGAAATAAAGTCAAGTCGTCATAGAAAACATCAAAAAAGAAAAATAATTCATCCAAGTTCATACTTTCGTATATCCACTGAATGTGGGTAAAACTGTTAGAGCTCAAATACACCCATCCTTATTCTTGTAAGCATTCGTCCCTTTAGCTGAGGTATGCCCGAAATCTGCTAGCCACATTTACTGCATTCTCAGCTCTTCATATCTTTCGTTTAGGTGCGCAATGAAATCATTTGGAAATCAGAAAAGCAAATGTAAGGGGGATTTCTCATTTTGCACGTCGAGTCTATCGTAAATGACGAGGGAGAAATGTGTTGAAAGCTTTTACCACTACACTCGAACGAGTGCTAAGAATGAATCTCCTTGATCAGCGGTATTTTATTTGCTTTCATTTCTATTCATTGCTTTCAGTTCATTTTGCCGTGGGAGTTGACTTTTGTCGTATTTTATGTCAATAATTGAGGTTCAGTAATATAGCAGTCATCTTCGATTTTATAATATTGGGAACATTTCGGTGTTCTCATTGTATCTAATAAAACTTCCTCTAATTTGTTTTAGATTGGTTAATGGAACCAATTTGCATTGATTTCAACATACTAAAAGGAATCACTGCTATTGCAGTTTTGTTTTATTTGTTCTTAAGAATTAGATATTTTCTTTTATTTGTTTATCTTTCAGTTATATTATTTTTTTGATGAAATTAAGAATATGTTATTTGCATAGACGTTATCAATTTCATTTGCTTTAACATATTACTGACATATTTATGCCTTTCAAGTGACATCAGAGCTTCCGTGGCGTGATCGACATGGTCTTGGCCTGCCACCTCGGTGGCCGCGAGTTCTATTCTCGGGCACTCCACTGAGGGATTAGAGATATGTATTTCTGGTGATAGAAGTTCACTCTCGACGTGGTTCGGAAGTCACCTAAAGCCGTTGGTCCCGTTGCTGGATAACCACTGGTTCCATGCAACGTAAAATCACCATACAAACAAACAAACAAACAAGTTTCATTAAACTTACTTCAGCGCTTGCAAATAAGTATTGATTATTATTCAGACCTACTCCGAAAGAAATAGAAATATCAACTTCAGTTTTATGTAATAGAAAATTATTGAGTGACTATTTGTCTGTCCGTCGCACTTTTTCTGTCCACCCTCAAATCTTATACACTATTAGGGCTAGAGGACTGCAAATTGGTATGTTGATCATCCACCCTCCAATAATCAAACCTTTCAAATTGCAGCCCTCTAGACTCAGTGGTTTTTATTTAAGTTTAGGTCAAAGTTAGCCATGTTCATGAGTCTTGCACCGCTATTGGTGTCAACAACACAGGCCACCAACGGGACGTGATTGAAAGTTTCATGGACACGACTGAGAGATCAATGGGCCGTGGTAAAACTGTGGTTCACTACATATACCCGACACTTTGTTAAAGATGTATAGATTATTCTTTTTTTACTTCTTTCACCGTTAAAAATAGTTTTTGAGGGTTATTGTAAAACGGTTTGGTACGGTATATTTTAGATCTAGCTCTTATTGTCTCTAGTACTGACCTCAGCTAAGATTATTTGGCGGTCTGGAAAGACGAGTTTCAGTGTTCTTTTCCTCTACCTCAGCTTTTATTGGAACCCATCAATCAGTGCTTTGCTTATTTATACGAAATCGCATACAGTAGTTTTTTATTTCAACTTTTTGTGTCGTTTCTCTTTCTTGAAAGATGTTTTATTAAAATAAGTGATTAACTAAAATCGGATGAAACCTGACTTACAGTAGAACGAAATCTGATCCATTTTTTTTTTCACATGAAAGGTCATGTAATAGCATGACATAGCATACCAAAGCTAAACTATATTTCCATGTAAGTATTTAAGAATGAGACATTTTTTATTACTGGTAACTGTTATCCCCGTGTTTTTATTTACTGAGAAAGAAGGATTTTCCCATTAATTAGAGAGCCAGGTCTCCTTTATCCTTGTAAATTGCTTTACACACAATTATTTCTGTATTTTCGGAGAAAGAGAAAGAGGGGAACCAAGACTTACATAACGATACCCGGAAATGGAGTTTATATCCAGACATCTCGAACGATGGCTTTTCCTTGCCATAGACTCCCCTTATCTTTTTGAAAGTCTAAATGATGAGGCTTTTAACGCCCTTTATAAAGGATTTTTCATGGTAACCGAGACTTTTTATCTCCTTTTAGTAAATCTTGATATGTCAGTGGAGGGAGGTTGTTTAAATGGACTTGAGAAGATGATTAGATATTACTTTTTCCACAAACTTTTTTGTAGATGTACGTATACATAGAACCTGATGTTGA
This sequence comes from Macrobrachium nipponense, assembly GCF_015104395.2. Taxonomy (NCBI): domain Eukaryota; kingdom Metazoa; phylum Arthropoda; class Malacostraca; order Decapoda; family Palaemonidae; genus Macrobrachium; species Macrobrachium nipponense. Next base: position 6,196,587 of record NC_061106.1, on the reverse strand, counting down.
CTGTTACGGTGAAGGTGTGTGTGTGTGTGTGTGTGTTTCCCCGTTGACGTGTACAACTCAAGGTTTTCACCTCATTAGCTGAAGATTGGAGCCTAAGCACAGGAAAGCGATTGTGAAAATGTAAGGTCATTTATCTCCATACAGGAAATGGCGAACAACTTTCACGTAACGTATAGCCAAGAAGGATATGTAGTTTTTTTTAATCCGAATCTACAAATAACGTTAACATACAGTAGACATTTACATAGCTCACTATGACTACAGTACCTATAAATTCGTTTCATTGTTTTCACAGTTTGAGAATACATCGAACATAGAATGTAGTGCCTACCTGTGACATCTTGTCTGTCAGGGAGCTATGGAATGATAGCAGGCCTGTACAGAGGGGGTTCGGAGGGGGGTCGAACCCCAAATTCCTGGAAGTCCATATTTCCAAGTATTTCATCTTGTCTATACCTATATATGCAATGGCATTTACAGAAGAAAGGGTCCAATTTTGGGAAAAAAGACCCGCCATAAAAACTTCTGAGTACGGCCCTGTGTAGATATTTGCATATGGTTTTGATTGCTTTTCCCTCTCTTCATTTTGGTAACCACTTGCTATACTTCTCAATGAAGCTTGGTATATCTAAAGGACGATTTCATCCTTTTCATGTGATTGCGTACCCATTTTCAATACACACACACACACACACACACACATATATATATATATAATATATATATATATATATATATATATATATATATATATATATGTATATATATATATATAATATATATATATATATATATATACATATATATATATATATATATATATATATATATATATATATACAATATATATATATGTGTGTGTGTGTGTGTGTGTTTGTTGTGTTATATACATGCATGTGTGTACCTGAGGTAGAAATCCACATTACGGTCGGTATTTATATCATGGATTTAATTTATCCGTCTGGTACATCTGTATATATATATATATATATATATATATATATATATATATATATATATATATATATATATATATATAATATGTGTGTGTGTGTATGTATGTATATATATATGTGTGTGTGTGTGTGTATATATGTACTATATATTATAAGTAATTAAGCACGAAAATACGAAATTACCCAGTTGTTTACCTTTTATAATATAGACCCATTTAGCGTACTGTGTTATTTCAAGCTTAAGTCATTCGAAGAAATCCGATATGAATTCGCTAATTAGACTAACAGCATCTTAACGAACTGACCAAATCTACAGCAAATATATTAAAAGGCAAAACACACTTGACGTTTAATATGTTCTTCACAACGTTGTAATACAAAATCGAAGCATTGTAAAATATGCAACAGCTGTTTACACTTTGAATATTGAAGACTATGGCATTCCCGTAGTTCATCGCCCGAATTCATATTGTGAACTGAGTTAATAGGGCAGGCAGCCTCCAGCTACAATCGATCGCGCACCGAAGAACTCTTGAGAGCCTCTTTTCTCTGGGTGCCAGTCATGAGGGTGGGTGGAGTTTATAACGTGATAAATGCTATAATTCGAATTGCCCTCAGATCGTGTACTGATATTATGCTGTGTGCATCTCTTGTATAATTCTTTCCCAAATTGTGCAGTCAGAGAGAAATTTCAAAACGAAAAATTGATTTCCTACAGTTCCGTTCGCGTTGGTAACTTAAGTCAAAAGAGCAGCTTCTCAGTAGGCAAATGGTGATTAGAAATTCATTCCTCGATATAATGTAGTTCGGATCCCAGAATAAGCTGTAGGTCCCGTTGCTAGGTAACCAATTTTTTCCTCGCCACGTAAAAAGATCGAATCATTCGGGCCAGCCATAGGAGAGCTGTTAATCAGCTCAGTGGTCTGGTTAAACTAGGACATATTTAACTTATGGATTTTAATTAAATGTAAATTAGAAGACTCAGTAACGACAGCATCAGGAAGTGGGGTTGATGCAGATACTATAATATTATCATGAGAAATAAGCAACCGGATTGTTTACCAGGCAAAGCTTCATTTCGTGTGAACATGATATAGTTAGTAGCGGGCCAGTATTATACTACCTTGAGCTCAACCAGAGATCACACTGTAGTATTCACTATTGTACCTACCAGCAACTCTTTTTTTTTTTTTTTTTTTTTTTAGAGTCGGCTTGGTTAATAAAAAATAAATAAATAACGGCACAAGTAAAGAAAACTAGGCCCCATGATAAACATAGCCAAAGACAGCACTGAAATCATGACCAAATTAGAGCTTAACTGTCTTTTGGCGTTTAGGAGATTTTTTCTGTTTGATATTCAGTATACTTTCTTTTTTGTCCTTGCTTTCATGTTATATTCCTTTTTCAGAAATACTAATAAACTTGTTCAGTACCCTGAAGATGATCGTATTATAAAAGTCGAAAGTTTGAGCTCTCTGTGTTATTTTCCCATACAAGATTTTCTTGTAATCTCCCCACGAGCTATAGTGAAAAAACACACAAAACACATACAGATTTATATATGTATATATATATAATATATATATATATATCATATATATATATATATATATATACATATATTAGATAATATCATATATATATCATACTTATATATATATATATTATATCTATATATATCTATATATATATAAATATATATATATATATATATATATATATATATATATATATATATATATATATATATATCTATATATATATATCGATATACACGGAGTCGATGTATGAGTAAGAGAGGTGAAATATGACGCACAAAATGTATTCATGCCTACATTGTTTGTTGTGACCCAGAACTCTCATTAATAGCCAGAAAAGATTCGTAGCATTGTTTTTGCTTTTATAAACGCAACATTCAGGTCACTGACCTTCGAACAGAGTTTGGGTCTCTTTATAGCGATTCTTTTATGAGCCAACTCACATGTAAGATCTATCCCGTCGATTGCTTGATAACTGGTGATTCTATACTGAAAACGAAAGATTTCATTTCAAAGATGAACCAATTAGGATTCTATTAAGTTATTAATTCATTAATGTAAAAGCGAAGTACTTGATACATAACTCTCTCTCTCTCTCTCTCTCTCTCTCTCTCTCTCTCTCTCTCTCTCTCACACACACCTTTATAACTCACAATTTTTATATCCAATTTTACTTGTTCCAACTCTCTCTCTCTCTCTCTCTCTCTCTCTCTCTCTCTCTATCTATCTCTCTTATAACTCAACACAATTTTTTAATTCCATTTTACTTGTCCAACTTCTCTCTCTCTTCTCTCTCTATCTCCTTTATAACTCACAATTTGAATTCCATTTTTTGCTTTCTTCCACTCTCTCTCTCAATCTCTCTCTCTTCTCTCTCTCTCTCTCTCTCTCTCTCTCTCTCTCTCTCTCTCTCTCTCTCTCTCTCTCTGTGCTAATTCCGAAGCGAAGAACCTTAACATGAAGAGTCCTTTTTCTTTACTAAGTCTCGAAAAAAATCCATTTTCTGAACTCTCCCTTTGTGCACGGCCTCGGGTTCTGTTACATTCCTGTCTTTTGTTCCACTCTTCTAATCTAATAACTTCCGTTTTAGTTTAAAAAAAAATATTTTTTTTCATTGTCAACAAATATTTATCAGTCTCGCTGGTGTCATATAACTCAAGACTCCTTTTCATGTTCAAATTTTATTTCAGTTTCTAAACGACACTTGTTTCCGTCCCCCGGGTCATCAACCGGGCCTTTAGCCGGGTCTCCCAGAAGCCATCTTTCTGCCTGTTCCCACTTTCATTTCAGTTCAGTTTGCGGCCATTTGCCTGGACCCTGGAACCTGGAACGGCTCGATTCTATCTCGGATGTGGCCTCCCAAAGTTAAGTCATTCTGATATTTGGTTTGGGACAATATTTGCCACTACAGCTGATGCCAGAACTGCTGTTATATTCTTTCATCGTTCTTTTATCGCCGTGCATATTTTTTCGCCTTTGTGACTTTTGAAATGGCAGTTTATAATTATAGTTATTCATTGTCATTTTCCCTATTTAATTATCTTTCGACGTTCTTTTAACGCCGTGCAATAGTTTTTTTCGCCTTTGTGACTTTTGAAATGGCAATTCATAATTATAGTTATTCATTGTCATTTTCCCTATTTAATTATCTTTCTTGTATCCATCGTACATATTGTCTTTATATCTATATCGTTTACTGGTTTCGAACGTAAGATCTTTAATTGAATATTTCAGACCCCTAGCAACGGTATTAGAGAGAGAGAGAGAGAGAGAGGAGAGAGAGGATGGAGTTGAGGGGAGAGGCAGCGGGAGAATCTTGGAGACGATCAGACAGTTTTTTTGGGGGGGGGGTTGGTGGGGAAGCGGACTTAGGAAAGGAAGCAGGGCCATGTTTGAATGGGATAGCATGTGTCCATCTTAACGCTGGTTAGTCAACGTTTCCATGTTCTTTTGTTTGTTGACAAGGAAGAGAAATATTTATTGAGAAATAACACTGCGGAGTTTTTATAGCTCTCTCTCTCTCTCTCTCTCTCTCTCTCTCTCTCTCTCACCCTTTTGGCGGGTGGAACCCGAGAAAGAATAGTCGATGATCACGGCCATATTCATACTTTAAATGCTGAATGGTGGATGAACCTATTGTGCAGAACGTTTAGACAATATTAATCACTTCTTATTTCTGCACAGAGTGCTCCTGAGCATCTCATTGATCCCTGGCAGAAACTGCACCGTCTATCTGTATTTTGTTAGCACTCTGGCATTCCTGGATGGTGAGTCCCATTTTTTCTTTCTTTCTTTCTTCCTTCCTTAAGTAGAAAACCGTTGCAGCCAGAGTCAGCAGACTAAAAACCCAGAAGGTTTCAAAGGGAAAATCAGCTTACAAAGAGAGACAGGTTATAGGAAAATGTGATAAATGGCAATAAGTGAATAAATAGTAAATCCGATACACCTGATATTCAGGAGAGGTCAGCAGAGAGCAGGAACGAATTTGCTACTACCTTAAGCACTTGGAGATCAGAAGACCTTGAAACTGCACTGGGCGAACGAGTCCACATTTAAATTGTAGCCCACATAAAACTCCTATCAAACTGAGTAGTACTAAACCTGATGCTAGAAAAGGATGCGTAGTTTGCAATAGCGAAGCAGGCTGCCTAGTGTTACTAGCAAATACAGCTAGGCTAAGTAATGGAGAGGGCATAGGATTTTGTCGTTAAAGTACATCTAATGCAACAAACATAATGAACTCAGCTTACGTCTGTACACAAGTCAACATTAAGAGTTGGGAAAATAAACCTGACTGATGGTAACTTTATCCAAGAGTTTGCGGTGAGAGTCAGCACACGAAGACCACACTGGAGAAATGTACTCCAGACAAGGAAGGAGAAAATAGTAGAAACCAATGTATATAATAGGTCCATCTTAAAACATTCTGAAACATCTCTGGAACATACCCAGAAACATTGGAAGCAATATTGCATATATGTTTCTCAGAAGTCAATGTGTCACCAAACATTACAACTAAAATCTTAAAAAGTCATTCACATTTAAAACTGCATGTAGTGCACTAGTATATAAACAATAAATGGGAACAGACCAAGAAATATATCTTGGGGAACACTTGAAATGACATTATAAAGCAACTATATTGACTATCTACACAGACCCCTGTGGTTCTGCCTATTAAAAGCTCATTTAAAATATTAATAAAAGAGCCACCAATTCCGAGTAGTCTTAACTTTGAAGATTCGTAATTCACTTGATTAGAGGCTGCACTAAAATCTAGACTGCACATCCATGTCTTTGCATCCTCATCAAGAACACTGTAAGATGGTGGATATTGACAGGTACCAAAGCCTTTATTGAACCCAAACTGTAATGCCGGTAGCAGGTTATTAAATTCAACAAACCTACAAAAATGGTGATAGGGTAGCTTCTCAAAAAACCTTCGTTAAAACAGGGGTAATTGAAATCAGCCTATATTCAGAGGGGCACGAGAAAGAGCTTAGTTTTTTAGGTACTGCGGCTGTTTCCCTTCTAACAAAGAGAAGGAAAACGTGCAAGTCCAATTAGTCTTCCGAAAATAGTAGTAATGAAATAACTAGTCTTTTTTAAAACAGATGAAGATGATCCCATTAGTGTCTATGCCGCCATAATGGTCAAGGCTCAAAAGAACAGTTTTGACTTGAGAGTCACTGACCACAACTCAGTCTCTGAAAACCAAGACTGAGGCAACACCAAGGAATCACCACACTATTTGCTCACAAAGACTTAAGCCAAAAGTTCAGTCATCTATTTAGGGCAATATACAGCATTTCCATCTGCTCCTGTAACAGGAGTGATGACTTGAGAGGAGACCACCACCTATGGTCGTCACTACTGGAGAGCAAGATCTCCTTCACAACCTCATTATAAGTTCTCTCATAGACAACCTGAGTTGGACTTCAAATCTCCATAAGATTGTGCCTCAGAAAGTGCGATTGATCGTTGTCCCTTAAATGATAAACTTCTTGCTTTCTTAGTAGTCAAGTTTACATGCACTGTTAAACCATTCCTTATCCTAAAGACTAAACTTGAGGATTTTAGAAGGAATTCTCATGTCAGTAATAGTTTTAAGGTAGTCATTTAAACAGTCGGTACTATTTTAACTTTAGATATTCCTCCACTCGAGTTCAATACTTTGATGGTGATACAACGTTTGGCTTTACTAATTCATCATAGCTTATCACTTCCGAAGTTTAATTTGTATAGAAAGATTTCTTTTTACGAGTGTTTGACAAGAGTTTTATTATTTTTGGCACGAAACTGCTACATAGCATTGAACCTTATCCCTTTAATAGTACTTTAAAACAACAGTGGACTATTTCAACACTGACGGTACCTTTAAAAATAGCCAATTTTTATAACATTTTCCTCAGATAGGGGAAGGCCATCTTTTCGTTTAGTACAATGCACTTCCTTACTTTTAACATTATTACATTAAGTACAGTCCAATTTCAACACTATGTTAATTATATTTTGATTACGATTACCATTATTGAACAATGGTAACTTTTTAGAGAGCTCTTACACTTACCTTTTTCTAACTATTGCTTTTCAATACAGATTTCGGCTTTTATATAGTAGTACTCTTCAGTAATCGTGGACTTGACAACAACCAATGACTGCACAGTGTTGAGACTGGTTTGGTAGAAGGTGGTGTGGCCATCGGAATTCGGTTCTTCAGAGGAGACGAGACCTGGCCATTAGGTGCTATAAACTTGGGCCACCTTTAAAATACTGCAGTCAATGGTTTGGACTTTGTTAATGTTGCCCTTCGTGTGGTTTTCAGCCAAATACCTGGAGACTTTTATCGTGGTGCTTTCTGGCCAACAACTATCGCTCCTACATCATACTTGCTGCATCTAGGCTTGTGGGGGGAGAAGCGAAGGAGGTCCAAAGGAGAAAAGAACAACAAATGGCTGAAGTTGAAAATTCAGGTGGCCAAGCCTATAGTAGATCTGAGAGCGTGAGATGTAAGATAGGTCATGAAGCACATCCATTATAGGGTGCTATTGTACCCTTAGGGTACTTCCGGCGGGGTATATGGGTCGAGTGACACGTGACTTTTCAGAAAATTCTGCTGGTGTTAACTATTGTGACTGAGTAATCCTAATTGGTAGCATGCCATCTTAACCATCAATAGGCAGCCTTCAGTCATTTCCGTCTTGAGGATTTATAGGTGAACAGAACACAGAGAACCGTGGCCGTTTGAAGGGATTATGAAAGACAAGGGGAAGAGAAAGTGAGGGGAAAAGGCCAGACAACGGTTGAAAAATTATTAAGTCGCTTAACCGATCAACAAAGGTTTCCGTTTTTTTTTTTTTATTTTTTTCCTAACGTGTGGTTACATATAGTACAGCACGTAACTCTTCACAAAAATAATCGTTATGATTTTGTAAATTAAGATAGACAAATCGTTAATATTATAATATATATATATATATATATATATATATATATATATATATATATATATATATATATATATATACACAGTTTAATTACCTTGCCCTTTTTAATGAAAAAGGCCATAACAATTATTGTTGTGAAGAGTAACATTTCTTGTCTTGATATCTATAACATTTACTAGTTACGAACGTAAGATCTTTAGATAAATATTTCAGACCCCTAGCAACGGTATTAGAGAGAGAGAGAGAGAGAGAGAGATGATGGAGTTTAGGGAAGCGGCAGTGGGGGAATCTTGGAAAACAGCGGCCTTGGAATTGTTTCCTTGGACGCTGCATGGAAGTCCTGAAAATGTGCATTTGCACGGCCACCTTACCCCGGATGTAGCTTTCTGTAGGTACAGTAATTCAGGTAGTCAGTGCTTTAACCGAAGAGGATGTTGCCTACCTAGGAGCCATGATATAACAGTCATAAAAAACGTTACCAGCCTAAACTCCCGATAGTTAGGACTGTAAGCGAAAGTTCCTCATTGGAATATTGATGGTGTATTATGAAGATATAAAGAATATAGATGCAATTTCCAAGAGAAGACCTGAGCATGAAAGGAGAATTGATAGCCTCTTGAATTAGGAGTACTTGGAAGTATAAGAGAAAGCTCCTACATTGATTTATATGTATTATGAAACAAGTGTCATTAACACAGAAAGGGTTAGTTCATGATAAGTAGGACTGTAAACAAAAGTTTCTGTATTTGCTTATTGTCAATATTAGCATATAGGATTATGCTCCAAGTTAGGACATATTTTGAGAGGCAAAAGAAATTTTTTTTTTTACACACACACACACACATACATACACACACACACATCTGCCCGTAAAGACGACGAGTTAATGGTGTTGGAGTCACTTTTCATGAAAACTATTGTACCAACACTAAACACCCAATCGTCGTCCACACAACTGTTTATAGCATGATTGCCTGTTTGTTTACTCTCCGCGTTTTTAGTCACTTTTTAACTCTTACCTTGGTAGGTGTTCCTTCCACGCTCCTGTTTTCATTTTTATATTTGTAAATGTGAAAATATATTTTATTTTTTAGATTTTTATGTGCGGAAGTGATGTTTTTAGCATTCATAATCTGTAATTTTCCAGCCTTGAGGGTGCATCATGTGATATGAAACGTTGGCATAATACACTCCGTGCTTGTGAAAGACATGCCTTTACCTCTTCAACCTGGATGTTGGTAGGGTCTGCTACCGCTGTGATTCTGATATATATATATATATATATATATATATATATATATATATATATATATATATATATATATATATATATATTACAGTGTACGCTTTTTACAAACATATCACGTTCTCCATTTTTCCACCATAGCGAAGCCATCTGAAAAATTGATCCATCCATGTAACCACATCGTCTATGTACTATCTCCATTTTTCTCCCAGTGCCAAATCCGCGCGAGCCACGAAGACTACTCAGGCAGTTCATCTTATTCAATTGCTCTCAATATGTCCACATCATTACCACATCGCTGAATTGCTGGAAAAGAAGCATTATTTTCATCCTGCTTCTGCACGATCTGGCGCAAATGTTTGAAATGGGGTATTCATTGGCGGTGCAGATAAGTCGATTCGATTGTTGATGATCTATGAAGTTACAACTATGTCAAATTTTCGGTAACTATTTCATTATTCGGAAGACATTTCTTCCTTCTCAAGAGTATCTAAAATTTGAAACTTTGTCTTGGTGTCCTTTCAGATTCACCATAGACGTTACAAATCCTTACTAATTTTACTTTTACATTGAATACTCGAATAAAGCAGGAAAGAAATAGATCTATATCTATACGTATCTTTACACGTATTCAGCTGATACTCCAGACGTCTCCTTCAAAATCGTTCTTGGAGAAAGACTGAGTAGCAAACACTCACTGCTTTCTCAGATAAGGAGGCTCTTCTAGGGTTGGGGGAGTTCTTGTCAGATGAATTCTAAGAAAAAAAAAGTTCGAAGGAAATAAAAGGATGGATAAAAGAAGTGTAAGAAACACAAATTTCTCTCTCTCTCTCTCTCTCTCTCTCTCTCTCTCTCTCTCTCTCTCTCTCTCTCTCTCTCTCACGCGAGCGCAGCTTAGATGTGGCTGGGATACTTCATCTGAGCCTCAGGACACGAGATAGGAATCTTCATTAAGGGGAAGTGCTGATGACATAGCCCCCTTAGTTGTGAGATGATGGTTGGTGGGAAAAGTGAGAAAGGAGAGGAAGGGAGAGATTCTGTTTTATAAATAAAAACAAAAAGCAAGCTATAGAGAACGCCTGGCTGGTAATTAAAAGCAAACTTTGAGATGACAGTCACGATCACTCTTGGTTGAATATGAAAGGAGATAAAGTAAGTAAAGGTGAAATCCTTAAGTAAAAGAGAGTGAAATCATTTTACGGAAGAAGTTTGTAGGTAGGAGATTAAATGGAAGCCTCCTGCCACCAGGGATTTTAGTCGTCTGAACACTTGATTGCTGATGAGTACTAAACACTCCGTATTCCAATAGACGCGGATAGAAGAAGCAATTGCAAGCACTTCCTATGTATACACTATCTTATGAAACATTAGGAATTATATTGCTATGACCATTCCATCCCTAAGCGCCTCAGTGGCGTGATCGGTATGGTCTTGGCCTGCCACCTCGGTGGCAGTGGGTTCGATTCTCGGACATTCCATTGAGGAGTTAGAGATGTGTATCTCTTGTGATAGAAGTTCACTCTCGACGTGGTTAGGAAGTCAAGTAAAGCTGTTGGTCCCGTTGCTGAATAACCACTGGTTCCATTCAACGTAAAAACACCATTAAAACAATTATATGCCTAATTTTATTGCAGCTTGTTTTTTTTTCTTTAGGAACAGGAATGAGGAAGTTATCAATGATGGAAGCCATTTTGAAAGATTTTTGTTAAAGTAGCACTTCATTCTAGCGGCGTTAATATTATCACGCTAATAACGGTACTGGTTATCCAAGACTACTGGTGGGATAAGTAGCTTACTTGGAAAGTGGAGAGAAAAAGAGAGGACTCAAGTACTTTAGGGGGCGTTACTTACGCCTCCTCAAACGAGAATAGGAGAGAGAGAGAGAGAGAGAGAGAGAGAGAGAGAGAGGAGAGAGATGAGAGAGAGAGGTTGGGGGGGGGGGGGTGGGGGGGTTGCTTATAAATTATTTAAATCTCAAATTCATATTGGAGTATGAAGAGGAAGAGCATGCTGTCGAATGCGTTCTCCAAGCAGTAAATCTAATAATACTTAATGAAACTTGTTATAGGCCAGCCATTCGAATACGCTTAGTTTGTTAAATCCAGGAGCAGAGAGAGAGGGAAGGAGAGAGAGAGGAGAGCGGCGAGAGAGAGAGAGAGAGAGAGAGAGAGAGAGAGAGAGAGTTTTTTTATTCAGGGCGAAATCTTTAAGGATATTACCCAGGGAGTGGGGCGTAAAGGGCTGAAGCACGAGCAGACTTTTAAGTAGGGGGAAACGCATTAAGTTTTAAATTCTAGTACCAGGGCCTAACCTGGGTTAGTCAATTATTGCGGGCGAAGGCATTCATATTAAAGGAATGTTATACAGCAGCTTTACATTTTCTATGTCCACATACATACACGAGCGCGAACACTATAATATATATATATATATATATATTATATATATATATATATATATATATATATATATATATATATATATATGTGTGTGTGTGTGTGTGTGTGTGTGTGTGTGTGTGTAAGTATGTGAGTGTATGTATGTATGTATATATACGAATATTATAATCACACTAGCACGTGACATATATGTCCAACTTTATCAAAGGGAAAATTAAACTGTGTGTATACATCCTGACCCATTTCGACTTTATATCATAGCTATTTTCAGGAGACTGATACAGTGGTAGAAATTTTCACAATATATATTAGAAGGGAGTATAAACGAACATTTTGACTGTTAGAAAACAAGTATTCGTCTTTAGCAGGAGGAAGGGAGTGGAACGGTACACTCATTTGTGTCGGAGGTCAAGTACTCTATTTTTTTTTAACCAGTTAAATCTGTTTATCTACTAGTATGTGGGTGACTGCCTGCCTGTATCCCCCCGTTCGTGTTAACCGCCGGTCTTAAAATTTATACCTATTACATATTTCGTTTGAAATAGATATATATTAATCCTCTTGTGAAATCTTTCATTATAAAACTAAAATAATGTTATATTACCTACGACGTTTTATATTTCGGTACAAGACTCTTTTGTTCATTATCAGTCTCGTTACATGATTTAATTTCATGCATCAGCAAGTTACTTTGTTATCATATGGACAGACTCTCAAGTACAGTCGCTCAAAATAATTTCGCAACATACTTCAAAACTTTTGGGACAACAGCTTATAGAAGTAACATCTGACGCTGTTTGGCAATTCCGTCGCAAGAGTATGAAGCAACTGCAGACATGACTGGCGCGTGAGAAAAATTGCCTGCAGTTTTCCTTAAACCGATTTTTTTCATATATTGTTGTAATACGTTACTTGGTGAATGGATGTTTCTATACTAATTCCAAGGTCATCACTATCTTTGTAGACTTAGGCCTACGACTATTATAAGTTCAACTTTTATCCATAGTAACATCAACAATTATGACTTCTGTAAAGATTTTTTGGCATATTTACATGAATCAGATTTTTCAAGGAAGGTATTTGTATGATATCCTTTATATAATGTGAACTTGTGAAACTTATTATTTTCTAAGCATCATTTGTTTACATAATTACCGTGAACATTACTTTCCTTTTAAAGATTACAACAATGGTCTTGTTTTTCTTAGATGATGAAGGAATGAATTTATAGTTAATCAAGATAATCATACGAAATGACCATTTCCATTATTGTTGATCGCTACAAGACTCCAGAGGGATTATACTTATATACTTTACCCCATTACAGTGAATTCTTACATAATGTTGTTATGCCTCTTTTGCATATTTATGAGTCATATATATACATACCCCTCTAGAGCTGCAGAACCCTTGCGACAACACCTTTATAGATAAATGGTTTTTATTCGTGCAGAATGAGAGTAAAAAATAAGGAAATTGATCCTTCTAACACACTAATTGGCAACTGAGGCATTTCCTTCGGTTTTTTTTCTGTATTTTTTTTTTACTATATAGTAAATGCGATCTGTTCTCACTAAATGTGTTGTTCTACGAAACATGATTGTCTGATAAATAATTTGGTTGCATTAGTAAGAAAATCTGTCTCTTAACCCATATTTAGATCTTTCGCACAGTCATTTCTGGATATTCCGAAAAATTTCGTTCAGCCACAGATTTGTTCATTACAGAAGATTTTCTAGTTCTAAAATGTATTCTTCCCAGCTCAATTAAATAAGATGGTTAACCAAAAATTCACTTATTTTTCAGTGTAAAAATAATTCCCGTAATGAATAGATTAATTCTGATTATACTTTTATCGCAAGAAAAACAATACTTCCATGTTCAGTGGCCATGACAATCAAATTTTCAGTTATCATTGCTCTGACTTTGAGTAACGTTCTCGACTGTCAAAATAGACAAAACGAGTGGAATCTTATTAACTTACCGGGCGTCATTGGGAAAAGCAGTTCACGCTTTTAGGACAAAGAGCAATTACGAGAGGAACCAGTGTAAAACTAGTTATAGTGGGACATTTGAAATTTACCGTATGCATCTTACTAAGTTGGTAAATATTCAATTCATGCTCGAGCACTTGAACTGAATATCTAGTACTTCCAAGTGTTAACCAAAGTATCCCATCCGCTGATTCGATGTCTTTGCACAAAGTCTAGCTACATTTTATTTTTTAAAAATCGCAAGGAAATTTAGCACATATTCCTCTTATTCATATTAATGCCAAGCTGATAAAAAAAAAGAACAAGTATATACACTCAATTACTTTTCACATACATTTAATGTTTTGTATTTCACCGAGACCAAAATCAAAATCCAACCCAGCGTGCAATTAGTTGAGTGATCACTATTTGTGTGACAACAGTGCGGCTGCACGTGTAATTATGTAAACAGAAATCATCCCAGAGGCCTCTACCTTTTTCATCATGATTTTTTTTTTTCAGAATTCTCATATCTATGCCTGCATATGTTTGCTACATATCGGAGAAAATACAGATCTGTAGGGATACGAGACCATAATAACGTTTAGTCATTATAAAGGAAAGTCTAAAGCTAGAAGTTTTCGATGCATAGTTTAAATAATTCTAGTGCTGCATTATGCAAATTGCCACATATTCCATTTGGAATTCAAGTCTTTGACAGCTTTATCATATGACACTGGAAACCAAATTTGAGAGCATCGTCAATTAAATAGTGTCGAAGATACGGCCCCAGTGTACTTGACACAGAATAGAGATCACTTTAATTCAAAACTAGAATTAAGCTTCACGCGCTACACAGAAGTCTCATTAACAGTGCATTCAACCTCACTACACTCACACTGTACCCTTAACACCTTCCTTGTATTTCATGCTCATGCTTTTTTTGGATAGTAAAGCCCTTTCTTCTCCATGTCAATTGAACGCCATCTACCCAATAGTTATACATAAGTATATATAAGTATATATATATATATATATATATATATATATATATATATATATATATATATATATATATATATATATATATAGTTTATATATGTAAAATATATATATATATATATATATATATATATAGGTATATATATATTTATATATATATAGATATATATATATAGATATATATTTATATATATTCTATATATATATATATTTATAATATACCATACTATAATTATTAATTTATATTATTTATATATATATTATATATATATATATTTATTTATTAATACTATAAATATATATATATACAAAAGTCGTTAAATATGACAGCGAAGTGGCAGTTTATTAATTTCTTTCTAAATTTCTCGGTTTTCCTTATTATTTTCCTCCTCTGTTTCTCAGGTAACTGATGATGTACACCAAGGTTCATTTTGAAGGACCTTTAATTGATTAGGAAGTGTGGCCTCTTCTAGAGACATCTCCGGATACGAATGAGACTTTAATAAGAAATTCACACATATACTGTGCCATTCCTTTGAAGGAATACTTGTCAAAAATATAACTGCTTAATGGTTAAAATCCAATAGTCAGCAGTTACCGTTTCGAAATTAAAAGTTAAAACATACAGATTTCTTATTAAACATGCTTACAACTGGCCTGGTACATACGTGGAAACAACCAGAAAAATATATTATCAACAAAGAACCGCAAAAGAGATACTTAAATAGTATAAATAAAATTAATGAATATAGTATTTACACACACAAAAAGTATATTTAAAATATAAATTACAAAGTTATCAATGTCAGGATAGAACGAAATAAACATAAGATAATAAGGATAACTAAAATATTCTCATAAGCCCAACATCGACAACACAGTTTTAGTCTGATGTATATCACGTTCAGGGGAGGCTTATGAATATTTATGTATATTATGTTAGGTATTTTCGCCTTTTAGCATCCGAAACATTGTCAGTTATTTCGGTTCTGGTCTCTAACATTTCCCTAGTTAGATTTTTAATACTATCGTTTTGCAAATGCATGATAAGTCTTCTTGATAGTGAAGTTAGAGTATTTAACATATATTTATATACTTCATTGCACCTATCAAGAGAGCGCTTCTTGTTGTGCGAGTTATTCTATATGATTAAGTTGTCAGGATTAAACTAGAGTTCGTATAGTAATATCTGCAGGTCAGCTTTAGTATTTTCCTCTGTCGGTATTATTCCTCATCCTACAATTTCTCGAAGTACCCATACACAGACACAGACACACACACACACACACACACACACACACATATATATATATATATATATGTATATATAATATGTGTGTGGGTGTGTATGAATTAGTAGTTCTGATGAAACTTTCCTCATAAGAAACAAGATTATTAAAGTTTACAGCCTTATCGGAATACATACAATTATTTGCATATCTTCTGCAAAAGAACAACTGTTATCGATGTGTTAACTATTGATGTCATGTCCAAGTATTGGAGGTAGCATTTCCCCTACGTGTTTAGGAGCGATGGTAGTGACTTCCGGTTATCGATGTTCGCTTACGTTAAAAACTCTACGGCCATCGGTGTCCTCCATGTATTCTTTGGCATTCTGTCAGAATATCAACGCAATGTTGGCTGGAGTTATTCTGAGTCTTAATTATTGAAAATAGCAGCAAATTGTAACTTTTTCAAGGATGGAGGATAACTAGAAATAACGTATCTCAATGATGCTGCCATTTCGACAATTTATGGTTGCAGTTTTGTACGAGCTTACAAATGCCATTATGTCATGGGAAATATCATGTATGCAACAGAGGTTCACGTACACTATTTTTATTATGGTGGTAAGAGATACACACCCTACGTATATAAAGTACATCATCTCAGCGGTTTTGGTGCCCTCTACAACCGGACTCTTTCCCTGTCGTTGGTGACCGAAGCATTTGGGACAGGCTGTTGACTGTCGGCATCTCCATTCTTCCCTTTGGATCATAGGCAAGCAAAGTAAGATTCAGGTTTGACAGCAGACTGCACTCTTCCGATAGGCTGAAACAACAGCTTGGCTCTCCTCCGTTGGATCAGCTTTCGCTAAAAGTTGCGAAGTCAAAGCTGCTCTAATATTTCACTATGAATTTAAGGCTGTCAGTATTGTTGTTGCTCATGTCAAGAGTTGCATAATCACTATATGGAATTGAAAAATTATTCATGACATACGTTGTCGTTTAGTCGCTTCCCGCGGTCCCAAATTGATCCGAGATTTGACAAACAAAAAAGGGATTTTTCTCGAAATAGGAAAGAAGTCCTCTACTGTACTATACATAGACACACGCCAGCTAGTATATATATATATATATATATATATATATATATATATATATATATATATCATATATATACTACAATATATATATATATATATATATATAGATATATGCATGTATGTATGTATGTATGTGTGTGTATATATATATATATATATATATATATATATATATATATATATATATATGTTTATATATGTATATATATACATACATATATATATATATATATATATATATATATATATATATATATATATGTGTGTGTGTGTGTGTGTATGTGTGTTTATACGTGTGTGTATCATGAACGTATGTTTCATGTACATTTATGTAAAAAGACATAGAAATGACATGATTATTTTTTATTTGGCTGTGGAGATCAGAGATGTAAACCTGTGACTTATTTAGCGTGCTATTATTTTGTACAAACCTTGTCATGCATTAAGTGTTCAGTAGCGTTGTGGAGACCTCTTATCATTGCACATAAATATTTTAAACTAGTCAAAGTTATTGCCAATATCTTGATCATTACTTCTTTGTAACATGTCAGGTACAGGAATATCAGGAAATCTATTGCCCCAATATTGTTTCATTTCAGTTAGTGTGTTGTAGGGTGGGGGTGGGTGGGAGGATTATTTGAAGCGTTACCCTTGACGATCACGGTAATATTAAACTTTAAAATTTTGCTGTAAAAATTCAGAATTCATTTCCAGTTTGAATAAGAAATATCTTTTTTCGGCTTATGGAAAATTGAATGCTAATGTGTATCAAAATAGATCTCGTCTGTGTCCCAGAAAAGATAGAAAAATAAAATTATAAAGCATTTGGGGATCCTCTTTGCCTTAGCTTCTTTTTTTATTATCTCAATATTCAAATGACCCTCGAGCGCTGTGTGGTGTGTGCGCGTTGAGAGAGAGAGAGAGAGAGAGAGAGAGAGAGAGAGAGAGAGAGAGAGAGAGAGGGGGGGGGGGAAGTATCCTTTTATTTGATGATAATTTGTACGTACTTAATTTGATAATACATGAAGCGTGCTGAGCACGGTCATTTCTGAACGACGTTTTTGTCAGAGAGAGAGAGAGAGAGAGAGAGAGAGAGAGAGAGAGAGAGAGAGAGAGAGAGAGAGATGGAAAATGGGTGAATTTTGCCGAGGGTCTGCGATCTGATTCGAGCGATGTCAAAGGAAAGACTTAAAATGAACGTCTTATCTCTCAAAGAAAACAAAAAGAAAAACAAAATGGATAAGAAGCCCCAACTGTTCGAGCGACAGTCTGCGCGAAAGAAGTCTCAGTATAACACGAAGGGCTTTTGGGAACGTTGCTAAAAGTCTGTTTAAAACGGAAGAGAGAGAGAGAGAGAGAGAGAGAGAGAGAGAGAGAGAGAGAGAGATTTGTCGTGTGAAGATGCTCGACGGAGAAAGCTTTGCTGCGGAAGAAAGAAAGAAAAACTCTTGGTTTTTTTCCCACAGTGGATACAGTGGGAGCGCCTTGGAAGTAGCTCTGGAGGAGTATAATACATGATGAGGATTCTGGTTCTTTTTGGCGATGGGATAAGCTGTGATTGGCAGATTACGCTGAATTGTGATAGATGAGGGATTACGAGTGGAAGTGAAGGATTTATGACGTTAGTCTGTTATAATTGGAAGTCGGGAGTAGTTATAAGCTAATCTCTTGATAAGGGACCGATATGAGAACAGGGACTATAATATTTTAGAAAATCCGCTGTGGGGTTATAAATGGGATCTGAGGATGATACGCTGCACTGGTATGATTAAGAAAAAGTCTCCTAAAAAAGGCCGGTTACTGGCCAATGCCTGCAGCTATCTCGAAAAATGAACGCGATTCTAATAAAAGGGTTAGGGAAAGAAATGCAGGCTCAGAACACGACTGCATTGCTAATGATCGTATAAATGTAGCATATTTTTTTATTTGTAATTCTTGAGTAAAATCGTTAGTGAATCATACGAGTATATTCATAAAGGAATGGCATGAGTAAGTCTCAATGGTGATGACCGATATATGGGATGAAAAGACAGAATTACTTAAAGATATAACTGAATTTCCTTTTGAGGTAAAATGTAGTAAACTCCAGACTGATCCGGGAAACGAGAAAATTGCCTTATTCAAAACTTTTTTTCCACTTTGATTACGTTAAACAGTATGAGAAAGAGAAAAAAAAGAGGGGAGAGGTTGAAGTTTCTTAGTTTCAGTAAAGAGTCAGACGAAAAAACCCTAAACCCTTATTTTTCTTAAGCTTCTTCCCATTCTGAAAATTAGACATTTTGAGAGAGAGAGAGAGAGAGAGAGAGAGAGGAGAGAGAGAGAGGAAGGGGGGTGGGTGATTGGGGGGAAGTAGTGGGGAATGATTCGATGTTAGAAAACTATCCTAAGTTTAGGAGAGGGATATTGGATGAGAGAGGATGTGATGACGCAAGAGGAACGCGTGTTATCGCATCTAGACAAGTTATCCCAGTCCGGAAGATGTCTGACAGGCCTGGCTATCAATCATAAAAAGGAGGAAAACCATGAATCGGGAAGGAGGAGGCGGAGGAAGTGAATAAAGGAAGACTGGTCGAAGAGGGGAAGGGACTTGGGAGATATCAAGTTAAAATGGTGGATTCGGAAAAGAAACCGACTAGGTTGCATGAGGTTGAAGTGCTTGTACGAAACTTTGCATCAGCATTTCAGTATTTAGGAGAATATTTAGATGACTAAA
The DNA here is from genome assembly GCF_015104395.2 of Macrobrachium nipponense. Taxonomy (NCBI): domain Eukaryota; kingdom Metazoa; phylum Arthropoda; class Malacostraca; order Decapoda; family Palaemonidae; genus Macrobrachium; species Macrobrachium nipponense. Next base: position 6,176,987 of record NC_061106.1, on the reverse strand, counting down.
TATGTACTGACACTAAGACTAAAACTTGATTGTTTCCTGTGAGTGGATTATTACAAACGTTAAAAATTATAACATCCGATATTCGCCCAAGGGGTCTCTGACATATCTGTAGAGGTGATTGTTTTTATTCAGCCAACTGTCATTTCCTCTGGAGATGTTTTTATGGTGGAATGTAAATAAATAATCAACAGCATGATGTTCTTGGGTTATATTTATGCTACGCTTGATTTAAGCAGAATGTAATATATGGCTCTAAAATACGGTATACTAGAATTAAAAGAGTCATTCCAGTAAATATGACTATACTCTGGTGAAGAATTTGGAACGATGATATCCGATGAGCTTTTCCTTCATTGGATAATAACTGTTGTCTTTCAGAGAGCATCTAGGAATGAGGGAAGCCCAGGCAGCAATGAAATTGAAGGCGTTTAGAGAAAGAATTTTAAATAACATTTACCGAAACATGATTTCTCATCGCTGTAAGCGACTTCACTAATATCGGGCTAGAACTAAAGAATGGGTGGATTTGTGATTTTTATTACAGTGACTGCATGACACATTTTACCTAGCCTGACTTCAGATGGGAAATATCGTGTTGCTGTTTCGCTCACTACGTTACGTAAAGTCTACTAAGACTTGAAGAGAATGGCTCTCAACAGCCCAGATAACCCCGCATTTCTCAAAGCTCGGACAAAGAAGAAGCAACTCTTCCTTTTCTGTGACCAAAATCTATACTCCCGCGCGCTTCTGTGTTGGGTTCTCTTCCAACAAGCATCATCCTTTAAGAGAACGTTCTATTTTGAAGATGAGGATAAACATTTATAACAGACACATGAAGCGTTCATTCTGAAAAAGTAATGGATGTTTATAATTTTAGTGTCGTGGTTTTCAGTAACGGGGAGGAGGAGACAAACAAACACAGCTTCAGGAACGGGAGATAAAATGCTAGCGTAATACAACTGCTCTTACTGGACCACATAGGGGGTTCAAGTCGTGCCTTGGGTTCTTAGCAAGTTCGTTGTAGCTTTTGCAAAGTGTATATTTTGTAACCGTCTGTTACTTTTCTTTGTTGAAAATAGCTCCCTCTCTCTCGCGTCGCGATTTATACTTCAAAACTAACGTACAAAGCGACTTCAAGCGGTCATGTGATTGATTCCATGGAACTTATGACCGATACTACATTATCTGCTAGTACCAAAATGCCTTTAAAGCATTTATGATTTATCATAGCAACAGATATATTTTTATCGATTTATCTAGAAATAAGGAAAACGCCACGTTGCTTCTATCAAGCAAATATTCCTTTCATCCATACACAGTTGCCACTTCTGTTTGTCTTTCAAAAGCAGCTGTAGAGAATTATTATGACTGGATTCATTCATACTTTGATGCATTGATTCGGCAGTAAAGGAAAGCCGAGTATGCCAAGTCTTTGAATGTGGAACATCCATAATTCAAAGATTTCTTTTTCGAAAGTCAGTCTATTTTGTTTTCATTTTATCAGGCATTTTGTGCAAGAGTTCCAGTGTGAACAAACTTCAGGTTTTGGCTTTGAATGTATTTCATTTTTTTATTAAAAGTATATGGATAATCTGTATTTTACTAAAATCTATGTTTTGTCTGCCTCCTTTAGCTTCCGTCACTATCAGTAGCATTTAAAATATGCGCCGAAGCAGTCGAGTTCTCTGAACACCGTATGATGCTGTGAAACTCTC
>NC_061106.1:6145272-6167772 GCF_015104395.2 Macrobrachium nipponense | reverse complement strand
TACACATTTGGACGGCTTAAAGAATACTTCCCTTAGAGTGTCATTGTCCTAAAATTATCGGTACCATTCCCATGACCACCTGTTTATATATCTTGCAGCCCATGATCTCGTCCGTTGTGTTCCTCCACGGGGTCCTCGCTCAACCTGTCTTCATTAACCTGGGGATTTCCAGTTGCCATTCCCTTGCGATCCTTAAGTTGTGCTGTGAGGTTTGATCTTTTGGCCATGTTTGACTGTTAAAAATAATTTGTCGTTGATTCTGTTTTGTTTCCTGTTCTTGTGGGCAGCAAGTTTATAAGTGCCAAGTCGATTACTCTGCGTTTGTGTGTGTGTGCGTCGTTACTTTTGTATAATAGTTTGCCTTCCTCATTTATCTAATGATTTTAATCCGAACAATTTGCAATAATATAGTATTGTGTGTGTGTGTGTATGTGTGTGTGTTCCTTTTTATGTGCGGTCAGTGTTCTCCCAGCCTCCACTACATAAGAAAGTCCCACCACCCCACATGGGCCTTTTTCTGCTTCATTACCTTTGCTTTTGTTACTGCATATTTCCCGCTTGACAGTATTGTGGAATGAGAGGCGAAACCACATTTACAATGTTGTTTTTTTTTTTTATACACCTTCCTTCACTTTAAAGCATTCTGGTTAAAATGGCAATCATCCCTAAAGATTATAGCCAGAAGTTACATTTCACTTACTAGGTAAATTCTCTTGGATTGCTATTATTGTTATTTTAGGAATAATTTATTTTTATATTTTATAACTTAAGGTCCTTAATTGTGGATAATAATTATTATTGTGCAATTCAGTTCAAACGCTACATTATGAATTTGATCGTTGTAATTGAATAATTTAGTTAATTTGCGGTTAGCTACTTATACTCCTCTCTTATATTACCTTTTCGGTCAGATTTTCTGTGTACAAATACCTTTACACGCCTAGTCATCGTTCATAAATGTTATTCTTTTTTTTTCTTTTAAGGAATCGAATACAGTTTTGTAGTGCATGATGATATATATGCACAAGATTCAGCCAGGTCTCGGATAGTTATAGTGGTGAGAAACCACAACCTCATTAAAGCAGGGAAGTCGATGAGGATGAAAGAAGAAAGAGTCAGTGCCAAGAAGCCGGAAGAAAATCCGCTGTCAGGGAACACTCTCAGCCGCTCCTTTACTCTTGGCTGGAATTCTTGACAGAGAGCTTCTACTATATGCAGAGCACCGTGTCAGGGATCGAAGAAGCCAAGGGCTTGCAAATATACCCGACACCACATTAATCAGTCAGATATCTTCCCGCTCACCTTCTTTCTACTCTTAGCACACATATTTTGGATAGGTTGGCACACACTTTCATGTAACACACACGCACACACATACGCACACACAAACGCGCGCAGACGGTTACATGTTTGTATATTTTCCCCTTACAGAGGGAAATTGTTGCCATTTCGTAATTGTCGATTAGTTTTTTAAGTTCCCGACCCTGTGCGTGTTTTTTTTTTATTCTTGTGTCAAGTGGACTGACTACCAAAAAAATTTTTTTTTCTTAGTTAAACAAAGGCACAATGTTGGGTAACAGCCCCTACATAAATGTCAGATATCTTCTCCAGTTTCAGCTCTGGGCTTAGTTTCCCCTAACTTTAATCTGATGTTGTTACATTTTTATATTATTCCTGAATTTGGAGACCAGAACATTCAGTGCCTGTTATATAAAAAAAAAACTATGAATTATGCAAGTAGATGGGATGTTTTAAATTCTGTGGCAGAAATCCTCTGCCAGAATTCTACGAGTTTTGTAAGGATGGCGATGCATAATAATTTGGGGAAGATAAGTATATACCCCAGAAGCCTTATTTCATCGACTCTGTTGTTCTAAACTTTAGATTCTGAATTGTGTGATTTTATTCAATTTCCCATAGGTGCCGTTAGTATCCTATGCAGATTTCTCAAGGTTTTATGAAGTTCAGAGTTGCCTCCTCTAGCTTGTAGAAAATTCTGGCATGACAATATAACGTTGTTTACTTTTGAGATGTTTTTGTCTCAAACCTTACGAAGTTGGGTCATTCCTCAAGTATTCATGAAAACCGTTTGATAGAAGGGTATTCAGTCTATCTATCTATATATATATATATATATATATATATATATATATATATATATATATATATATATATATATATATGTGTGTGTGTGTGTGTGTGTGTGTGTGTGTGTGTGTGTGTGTGTGTAATATATACATATAGATACATACATACATATCAAGTATATATGTAATTTATATCATACAAATGCTTAGTGGGTGGGTTGTGTAGGTACGCCGTTATTCAACAATTCTGCATGTGTCGGTACATTACGTCGACAAATGGTTTTTTGTGTAAAATCAGCACCGTTTGCGCTGGGTGGCACGTTCTCAGCGCGATGTGGCATCTCTTCAGCATTTTCATTTCGTCCGTCAGAAACTGAGAATTCCTTAAGTGAGATTCATCATCTTTCGCCCGAGTGCCTGAATAGGACGCCATGATGGATTTTTCTATTATCGGTTGGTGGAACATTTCAAATTAGTTAAAATCAGATTTGAAGGTGTGTAACGGAGATATACGTGTGTATATGTGTTATGATATACTTTTTGCAAAGAATCATATCATAGATGGTTAATTCTGATGTGTTAAGCCAAGCATAGAGGGGAAACCGAGTTTTCGTTTTGTCGAGAGTAAGTGTTGAACTTTGAAACTTATTAACTTTGACCAGTTTCCCCTGTTTGAAGAATTGTTCTCTTTCAGATGCTTTTGTTTATCTGTATTTTCTACGTACCTAAATCGTGATCTTGTTACCATTTTTATTCCATTATTATTTTTGGTGTATTTATGTTGGGATATTTCCTTTCCCCAACGAGATGTTTTCTGCGAACCTGTGTTGAGGGATGAAAATGCTCAGAGGTAATGAGCCTTTGTTACCGTGTTTGGAAGTGGTCTAGTAGCTGAAAGACAACAAAACTATAAAGAGTATGTGTTATTTAATATGACATAGTTAGTGGTGATGGGTGGAAAGGGGATTTTTTCTTACATTTTCTGTTTGGTATTTGGTTTCCCACTTTCTGTTTGGTTTTCATTTTCTATCATTTATGCTAGGCTATATAACCCGTTTCTTTTAATTAACCAGTGCCGTGTTAAATTTTCCAAATATATTTTATTTTCGTAAATCAGGATTTAATTTAGAGGCCTTAGTTAAGAATAAGGTGAGAGAGAGAGAGAAGAGAGAGAGAGGAAGCGAGAGAGAGAGAGAGAGAGAGAGAGAGAGAGAGAGAGAGAGAGAGAGAGAGAGAGGGGGGGGGTGGGGGTGGGGGGGGGGGGGGACGGGGTGTTGGGATGTGGGAAAGGCACGCCCAGTAAGGATGCAGGTCTGTGCTACCAACATTCTTTGCATCTCTTTCAAGTTAGGTAAAGTTTAAAACCCCTTTCAAATAGAGGCGTAGCACAAACACACACACACACACACACACACCTATATATATATATATATATATATATATATATATATATATATATATATATATATATATATATATATATATATATTATATAGGTGTGTCGGATCCCACAATAAGCTGTAGGTCCCGTTGCTAGGTGACCAATTGGTTCCTAGCCACGTAAAAATATCTAATCCTTCGGGCCAGCCCTAGGAGAGCTGTTAATCAGCTCAGTGGTCTGGTAAAACTAAGATATACTTAACTTAACTTAGGTGTGTGTGTGTGTGTTTACAGACGTACCAACCAGCGAAAGACACATTTCATTTACTCTAATGGTATAATTTCGTGTTCTGCAGATTGCGTGCAAAAACAAAAGACACCAGAAATCTGTTATACTTCCTTTATATTGTATTCTGTGACATCCTTAACCACAGTTTCCAACCTCAATGGAACTGTTTTCATGGTGGGCAGATGAATGTCGTCTCCCTACTGATTTTGCACCTTTAACGTGACCAGAATTTGGTGCTGCTGCCCGATTGCCTTAGAATAGGCTTCTCTCTTTGCCTCATCGATAGAGCAGTTTCTTTATTTTTTTATATTTCTTTTTATGTAGGGGGGGAATGTTTTTAATGTCATTTTTTTTTCAAAGATTAGCACAACATGAGATCTTAGCCTAGACGTAGATTCCCTTTTTACAAAACTACACATAAAAGATATACTGACATTCCTCAAAAATAAGCTTGAGTCATTTGCTGACCACTTCCCCATAGAACTATATGAAATAATGCAACTTGTAGAGTTCTGCGTCTCTATTAACGTCTTTTCCTTTGGAGGTAACTTTTACCTTCAAAAATTCGGTTGCAGTGTGAGGAGTCTGCTCAGTCCAGTGTTAGCAAACTTAAATATGGAGTATTTCGAAACAGTAATTATAAACCCTATCCGATCTGCAGATATGATTTAGCTTCGTTATGTAAACGACATCTTAACATACTGGAAAAGTGAGTGGGTGAATCTGATGCCTTTCTACAAAAATTAAATTCCTTAGTCCCAAGCATAAAGTTTAGAGTTGAATTGGGAAACAACAGCCAAATTCCCTTTTTAGATGTCTTAACCATCAGAACTAATAACAACTGCAAATTTGCTGTCTTTAGAAAAGCGACATTCTCACTTTCATATATATACATTTTTATAACTATTATGACATTTCAGTTAAACTCGGCAGAGCAAGTAACCTATTTCATAGAGCCCTGAGAATTTGCTCCCCAGAATTTCTTAACAAAGAACTTGAAACAATCAGAAATCAACTTATCTTGTTAAAATACCCCAACCACATACTAGAAATAGCCATACATAAAGCAAAGGGCATTTTTACAAACCCACAGAAAACAAAAGGAAATATACACAAAATCGTGAACCCTTAAGTGGACAGTTTACGAGAGATCACAAAAAACTTAGACCACTTGAACCCTTTCATCTTCACTTATTCGAATACACTAGAAAAATCATTAATTAACGTCCAGCAGAAACCATTTTGGAATAACGTAGGAGTTTATGAAATTCCCTGTAGGGACTGCGATAAATCATACTATGAATATACAGATAAATCTTTATCAGAGAGATTAACTCAACATAAACGCTCAGTTAGATATGGACAAAATAGTTCGGCAATTTTCCTTCATATAAATAACACGAACCTTACCATGTATTGGAACTCATCCCGAATTTTATAGAAGAGCAGCTGTCGATACAAATGTCAAAAGGTGGAATCTTCACTGATAAAATAAGATAATAGGATCAACCTTTCCAATGGAGCCTGGGATTCTAACCATATAGACAATGTCTTCCTTAAGGCAACGATGAAGAGGATTAAGACAATTAACAGAACCTACGGCGGCTCAGCGACGACCCCAGGCATCAACTAAGGGTATTTCTCCCACTATATATTTCGCCAATGTAACTTGCGTCATTCACTGCTTGGTAAGGGTGGAAGTAAGTCCACCGAAATATACTAGTCCTTAGCTTTAAACCAAAGTGTTTTAATGGGCTTTATATACTTGAGACGTATCCTTTTTTAACGGAAGAATTTACTTATATATATATATATATATATATATATATATATATATATATATATATATATATATATATATATATAAAGAATCAGTACATATAACATTAACTAAAAAAAAAAAAAAAAAAACCTTAAAAAACAAAAAAAAAAAAAACCTTCTTGTAGAGGCACAAATACAACCGTCAGGAGATAAATGGGTTGTAGCCAACGCGCGATTACTAGATATATTACCTGTTAAGGTTATGAGTACACGTAGCATCCTCCAATCAATTAAGCAAACGATACATGAAGAGGAGGATCAAGGCTTAATTACCTTTGTGAAGAGCGGGGAAAAAACACTTCCGTCAGTGTTGGGCAAAGCAAAGATTGATTTCAGTAACCGAGTTAGGAAAAAGAACTGTAATAGAATTTCTGGTCACGACTATCTGCTGTGTAGCTCAATCCTTTTATTGATTTTGCTTCCAGTTGAAAGGGATCAACAGATCTTCCACACACACATATGAGTGGCAAATTCTAGATGCATTCAGTAAAGAAATTGGTATTGGTATTTTAGTGAAGGTTTATATATAATATATCTAATAAAAGTAGCCCATAAAAACCCCAAAATGTAGAAAAAAGTGCTATATTAGAGACTGCTGTCTCTCTCTTCATTACCTACCTGAAGATAGAGATAGCAGTCTCTGAAATATGGTACTTTCTTTCTATATTTTGGCGTTTATATGGGCTCCTTTTATTAGATGGAATTCTGTTATACCAGAACATTTTTCCAATCATATATATATATATAATATATATATATATATATATATATATATATATATATATGTGTGTGTGTGTGTGTGTGTGTGTGTGTGTGTGTGTGTGTGTGTGTGTGTGTGTGTGTAGCTTCTTTCTTGCTTAAAATTACCTGATTCGCTTTTGCCCGACTCTAATCATTCTTTTCAGTCTTCGCCATCTTACTGAAATTTCATAATGTTTAGCCAGTTCCTGTCATTGTGTATCCTTTTATCTGTTGAGCATTTCCTCTTCCAGAGACTACAAATTCCTTTTGGCTGAAACACGTATTCAATTTTTGCATTTTAAATTATTCCCCCCCTAAATTATTTCTTGTCTCTTGTTATTGATGATGATGCTCTATTCCACGTAGGTACAGCTGCCAAAGGTTCAGTGCAACGTAATGGCCATTCAATTACAATGTCGTCTTCACATTCATAAGCAGAGAAAGAAGTTAACCACAAAACGTAGATAAATATAGTACTTGGTTCAAAATTTTATGATCCAATAAAAGAAGAGCCAGCTCTTTCCTCTGGCATCAAAACAGAATTACCCTTCACTGAATATATTCGTTTATACAAAGTTCTAAGATACATTCACATGCTAAGTTGTTATAGTAATAAATGCTTAAGTATGAAAATAGTGGTGAAAAAAATACATGGAGATATACATATGTAAGAGAAAACTGAAATTTTCTATGCGTTTTTGTATGTTTATTCTTTTTCATGAAAATAAGGTTGGCTGTTTGCCCTTAACAGACTCTCATAGCTCTGCTAGCTTTCTCTTTCTTCCTTTCAAACGAAGTCACGATTACCGCAAATTGGTAGTTACTCATTGACAATCTTCACAAAAGGTTATACAACGAATTCACAGTTCAAAAAGATAGTACAGAAATGTTTTTAATATGATTGACACAATAATGGAAATGACCTTATATTGATAAGAAGAAATATCCAAGTAAGTGAAATTGCCATACGGGGAGTTGGACGACTGTGTTCTAAGTACCACTCCACCTTGTTTTGGCTGTTTCTGCTTCTGTCATTAAATGCTTCATAAACAATTGCCTCAAAGTACCACTTTACACTTTGTACTAGACTTGACTTTAAAAATTTATGAATTTCTTTAATGATTCAAATTAAAGAACGATGAAACTGTTTGTTTTATTCTTTACAGCTAGCAAAGCCGCGCTAAATAATGAACAAAGCACAATACAAGGGGACAGATAGAAGAGAAAGGTCATGGTACAGCCAAAGACTTAATCGGTCCAGCGTTCCAAAAAACTGACTGCCCTCCAGCAGATTCTAACTCAAAGTCAGTGTTCCAGTAACTGGCTCCTATATAATTTCAAGCCACTGCACTGGGATGTATTTCTTGATTTAAAAGCCTATCACAGAAACCGTACGATTCTGTAGCATATGCAGAGCTGTCCCTCATTTTTATGGTTAGAAATGCATAAATCGAGTAGCGCTCTGTACATTCGTTTAAAATATGTATCAGGAAATCGCATTCTCAAATGAATGAACTATGTGATATTAATGTATCACTTACAAAAGCGAAAGCAGAGACATTGCAGTTTCTAAGTAGTTCATTTATGAATAAATAGTTAACGCTTTCCTTTACATAATATCAATGTTTATAATATTTTTGTAATTTAATTCATGTTATACACATTATACAGATATCAATGAGCAAATAACATCCGAGCTTTCAGAGTTCGTGGTTGAACGCTTTTAGTACATCTGTAGTTTTGTCATTAAGACAAAATGGAATTTGAACTCTTGTACTCGGAATTTCTGCACAATAATGAAACTTTTTTCCCATTTTTATCTAAATATATTGCTATATGTAATAATTGTAATAAGAGATTGTTCAGCTTGTCACCTACATACTTCAAGGCATTTTTTATGTATAAAAGAGTCATCACTTTCTAGAAATTAAACTCATGATGTTAGTAGTAGCACTCACTGTTGTTAAACGGTTAAAATCCGGTAAAAAATCTTCAGTAATTTTATTTTCTTATTTATTTATTTTTTTATTTATTTTTTGCTGAGCCGCTCTCTAACGATGATGGCTAAAGTAAAATCTGCCCTCGCATCCGGGTGCATCTCGCAAGGAGGGAAGAAATGCGGCAAGTGGAGAAAAGAAAAGCTTTGGAATCCAATCCGGAATTACCATATCGAGATAGGGCATGTGGGAGTCTCTTCCTCTCGTGCTATATATCTCATAAGTTTGTGGAACTCTTATAGTTGCAAAGAGTTCTTTGCGCCTGTGGTTGGGGCGCTAAGTGAATGGTTTCTACTATTCCATGAAGGCTTGCATATAGAATGTTTTCTATTACATTCCCACCCACCCACACACACACACACACACACACACACACACACACACACATATGTATATATACCCCTATATATATTTATATAAGCATCTTTTACTTTTTTATGATATTCTTTTCCCTTTTCCAGTGCTTTACCCGTTTGGTCTAAATAAAAGTTGTCACAGGATTTACATGGAATCTTATATACATATCCTTTAGTGTTTTGGGGAGAGTTCTTGACAAGTTCTACATGTTTCATTTTTTTTTATTGTTCTTAAATGCAACAACAACGCCAAATTCTTAAGAAGATGACCAGTGCAAGCAAAAATGTGTGAGATATGCACAAGGGAACAGTGGTATCTTTGTACATGTTAGTGAGAACCATCAAGCTATCAACTGGGAAAGTGCAAACAAGATTGTGTATTCTAATAATGCAATGGAAAGGAACACAACTGAATTTAGCTTTACAAAAGACAGTAGATTCCATAATATAACTATCAGTCAAGGGATGTATAAACTTCAACCTTTAACATCAAAAGAAATTTGTAATTTGTTTAAATTTTAAGGAAGGTAGTAGAGATGTATGAAAACAGGATTATCATAATTGTAAACACCTTTGACACCTGTCAGGTGTGAATCTGTAGCCTTCTACGGTCGGTACATTTATCGTTATGGTTCCTTGAGAGTATATTGTGATTTTTAGCTAAATGAATTTTGAAGGCCACTCCCACCGTGACACCCGCCTGTGGGTGGATCTGCAGTCTCAAACGGTTGTGTATGTTCGTCAGTACCGTCTCTGTAGTATATCTATTTGTGTCTTCAAATACTAAGCGAAGGGGAAATATGCATGAATGAAACCTTCTCCCTCTCCGTCAGTGGTATTCACTTGACTCTGATTAAGAAAAGCAAAGCAAGCCTAATGGAATCTTCCTGTTAAAGGTATCCTATTCATACAGTAATCAAATGAGGTAAAAAAAAAAAGCTGAAATTGTTCTTAGTGCAGTATCCTTCCTACCTACATGCCCTTGTCTTCATGACTACTATCACTATCACTCATTCAGCATAGGTGTAGGCTTGGTCCTGACTCCTGATTCAACAATTCCATGACGAGGCAGCAGGACATACTGCACTAGAATTCAACGATCACAAATAAATGTTGCTAAGCAACATTTACACTACTTTCTTAATACAGAAAACTAGTCATTGAAATTCGATTATAATGAAGTCTATTCATTTCACAGGTGATGGGACTGAAACCTAACATTTTTCAATAATCTGCACAAAAAAAAAAAATCATAATTAAAAGACTAGCAATCCAGTTGCCTAATGCACTTTATCAACCTTTCCCCCTATATCCCTGACTGCTCAGACATCGCGTACGCCATCTTGGCCAAGAGAAACTTTGAGGAAAAACAGTTATTTTAAAAATTTACCTCATTGACAAACGAAGCCTTAAAATATATATCTCTATAGAACATTTTCTGCTCAGAATGACTTTTCTTTCATTTCCCAAAACATTTACATAAACTCGTGTTACACCCTATATATAATATATATATATATATATATATATATATATAGTATATATATATTTTATATATATATATTTATATAATATATATATATAATATATACTATATATATATATATATATATATATATATATATATATAATATATATATATATATTTATATATATATATATATATATATACTAATATATATATATATATTATATATATATATATATTGTAAAGGTGTTGCAAGTGCTTTGTAAATAGGAAATGGTTAGGGCTAGAAATATAAAATACACGAAGAATGAAAGACAAATGGGCGAGACATAATTGTTTTGAAAATATATTTGCACCTAAGAGGAAAAGGGGAAGTGTCACCACCTCATTGGGATGGAGGTCAGTGTTCCATTAAGAAATCGTTGTTTCCATGACACTGGCATCACAGTTTTGTAAATAAGCCCTGGTACACCACCTACCAAAAAATGTATGCACTTTACGCTTTTCTCCAAATAAATAATTCAGTGTTTTAGGTTTTTAGGCCGATAGTCATATCCTTACAAACTTTTTTTTTTACGTAAAACTGAATTCACTTAAATTCCTTTCCACGGTATTATTAGAATAAATCTATTTTGCGCGTTCCCAGTTGATGTTTGCGTTTAGTAGCATAAAAGAAAACCCTATTTTTCTGCTATTCATATTTATCCGGCGACTTTTACTGTAGCCGAATAAAAAATTCCACGTGACTTATATTAGATGTGATGTTTTTTCATGTTATTAGTGATTGTATACATATATATATATATATATATATATATATATATATATAGATATATATATATTGTTAGGCAATAGGAAACAAGGTAGACAGAATTATAAATATTGGAATGAAAGCAATTTATGAGTGGGTAGTCGCAAGCAATTACAGTGCCTGATGGCAAGAGGAGAAGATAGCTGGCTGAGTTACAAAGAGGGTAGTTGGCAGCCAGGGTGTTTGCCAGAACACTAATAAAAGAGACCCTGGAATGTCTTTGGAAGCCAAAGGGGGTTAAATGTAGGCAGCCTTTATGTAAATCAGCTTTATGAAAATGAAGCGTGATTGCTGAATGTGGATTAAAGAGAAAATGATGAAGAAGTTGAGGTTAATACTGCGCGCAGTATAAGTGTCATAAGAAATGCTGAATGGATTAAAAATTTTGAAATGTTCTAAAGTAGAATGTTATTTTATATGAAAGGATGAGCCATAATGATCGACACTCAGTTTTCCTTCTCCAAACGATGGCCTTTCTACCCTTGTCATTGATCTAATGTCTTACTTTCTCAACTAGGATTTCCGAAATACTTTCTTTGGCTTGTCCATGTAATACTCTATACCTTAATCTTTTATAAATCTTCTTCTTTTCAACCGTTATCCCTACATTAAGGGGTCGGTTGCCACTTAACTTCCTCACAACATAATGCATGGTTTATTTTTGGAAAATTGGTTTTTACGACCGCATGCCCATGCTGTCACCAACCTCAGTTATTGGCGGTGGGCCTCGCCTTCGACTAAATAGTCCACCTGCAAGGCAGCAGTTTCCACAGTTATTGGCGGAGGGCCTCGCCTTCGACTAAAAAGTCCACCTGCTAGGCAGCAGTTTCTACAGTTAGTGGCGGTGGGCCTAGCCTTTTACTCAAAAGTAAGACTGCAAACCAGCAGCTTTCCTTTTGTCGCCTTTTACGACACGCAGGACCTACGGTGGTATATTCTTACAGCCATACGCACAGGGTCATTAATCTTTTATAAATGTAACATTACATCTCTTGCCCAGTCAATTATAATTTCCTTTGGATGCAAGTTATTCCTACGTTATGGTAAATTGGATATTAATGATGTTTGTGGCTCAATATTTGTGAATGTAAAAAATTGTCACGGTGCATGTGACGAAAATCACAATTAGCCACATGTTACTAACGTACCAATTAACTACATGTCATGGTGGAGGTGGGTGGATGTCGATCCGAGGTAAACACCTGGTTTCGACAGGCATGTGTAAAGCAGAGTCATTACCAGCTTATACCTCACTTAATGGTTCACTGGTCAAAAGTCACTGTCCACTGTTGCTTACAAATCAGGGAACGGTTCGCATTCCACTGATGTCGAAGCGCTTATCAATTATAATTCCCGCTGAGTGTAAGTTGTTATTCCCGAGGTATAGTGAATTAGACATTAAACGATATTTGAGGCTTACACAGACATACACACATACATGCATACGTGTATGTATATATATATATATATATATATATATATATATATATAATATATATATATATATTCACAAATATTATGCCACATATGTCGTTGTATATCCAGTTCACTACACCTAGGAATAACGTACATCTATAGGGAAATATAATTGATAAGTGCTTTGTCACAAGTGGGATTCGACCTACCGCTGGTTGGGAAACTACGGACATTAATTGAAGTCTGACCATTGAGCCATCAAGGAAGGTAGAAATGTCTGTAGAGATGTCGACTCTGCTGTACATATGCCTGTTCAGTTAAGTTTTTTATTTATTTATTTATTATAATAGCTCACTACCAGCGGCAGAAGATCAGTAACAAAAAGTTGGTTGGTGTCCTCACATCATAAAAGATGGATTTCAGTGACACATACTGCTATATCAACTGAGATTTGTATTTATTTATTATTTTTTCTTTTTGCTACATTCTATTTTCTTTCCAATGGACCCCAAGCATATAGCATGTTGTTATCATACTCATTTAAGGAATCTTCATGTGCTACATTGTGAGATCTCGTATCCTAGAAAGACTGAACACGGGATTAATCTTACGGACCTTAATAAGGTTTATTGTTCCTCAGCACTTGAAGATGTTTATTTGACAGCAGTAAATTGATGTTATCAAAGGTCAACTTTAGGTTTCATCATAAACATCATACTTGATTATACTGTGTCGGACATATTATTTTCAAATTGGTAAGTATGTTATGAAGAGGATCTATTACAGCCTGAGTAAATATGTGAGAAGAAATAATGTTCTGAAAGACTATGAAAGTATACTAGAGAGAGAGAGAGAAGGAGGAGACTCGAGCAGATAAGAAGAGAGAGAGAGAGAGAGAGAGAGAGAGAGAGAAATTGTGTGTATAATGAACCGAAGAGATAGATGAAATGGGTTTAGCTTTAGTACAGGATGTGATTCGTATTCTTTTGCACTGAATGAGTATCGAGATCCTTTACAGATAATATTTTGCAGGTCTAAAAGTCATAAATTGCTTTCAAAATTATTCCCAAAAATTTTTGGGTGTATATTCTTTCAAACAAGCAAATTAAGACCTGTAAATATCTTTTTAGTTTGAAGTATCAGTTATTGTTGAGAGATTTGATAATTACCTCATTACACCCCTTAGACTTTACTAGCTGGTAAAGAAATATCTTCAATGTAGTTTAGGGAATTCAAAATCTGTTAGTTTCCCTGTAAATTTTAGTTAAATTCTGGTAATTCACCTGGATCTGTTACATCTCCATATGTGGAGCTGAGCAGCCGGAGTGCTAAACTTGATAATTTTTAATTTCGACATCGCTAGTTTTCCTTGGAATGTAATGAACAACGATCCATGAAACAGGTTTTTGAAGGAATAATGGTTAGCAGTAATTGTGGACATCTTTATAGTCTCATTATTTTTGTTATGATGTTCGAAGACTGTATAAGAGAGCAGGTGCCAATAAAATCAAAGTTGCTGGTTGTAAATACGACTGAGTCATGTTACAAGTAGATGCAGATTGTAACTCGAAATATGACACTGCCGATCATATTTCCATGGTTATCTTTTTTTTTTCTTTCTTTCTTTCTTTCTTTGTAACGCATAATGTGTTTCAACTCCGTTGCCTAGCATTGAGGTCACTAGCGATAATTATGAGAAGGTATATAATTAATGTGCCAAGCATACTTTCTCTAAGGGGAAATGAAGCACTGTTTCACTATTAAGTTTCTGATACATCTCTGTAACTTCTTCGTTGAAATGTTCAAGTTTTTGTTTAATACTCAGTAAAATAAAATTTACTGCCAGTCTCACTCACAATTACAACTTCGATTGAGCAGTGGTCATGAAATACTAGAATCAGAGAAACTAATCGAGTTTTTTTCCAGAAATGTATTTCAGACGTGGTATAGGAAACATACCTCCAAATATCAGGAAAAGTAATGAAATATTACTGACATAAAAAATAAAGAAATAAAAAAATAAACACTAACTCTAAAAACAGTCTGTAAAATCGAGAACATTCAGACCTCCAACTGCTCAAGTAAATCCGAAAGCGGGAAAAACTAACCTTTCTGAGCTCCAGTATCTAAAGGACATTTTAAAGCAAGAAAGTTGCCTTCAAGTACGTTGAGTGGAAAGGAAGGTATTCCCTAATAATTCATAAATCAACTCTCGTTCCAACACACCTTACAGAAGCTTGGAGAGTATCAGTGAGAGTACGCTCTATACGATATCAAATGGCTTGTAAGTTTGTGAACGTTATAATTATTTACATGCAGGTACGGGTTTATGTTATGGCGTATTGTTATCACTGTCATTGTTGTAGCAATCAAGGATGCAATCGCTGAAGGGTATAATCCCATGAAACTTATTATTTGTTCATTTATGGTTCTTGCCAGATGTGTGCCGAAGCAAATATGATGTCCTTAACTTTTGTAATTTGCAAGCAAAAAAGTATCAAGGAAGAGATCTTCATTAACTGCATATTACTGGCAAGTCATGAAACCAGTAAGAAATCGACCAATAATGGTTTTCCATTTATTGCTCATGAATATGAAAATTGTACGTACACCTCTTCGCCGGTATTGGAATACTGTGATCTAGTTGTTTAACAGGGTTTAAGTTCGTTTCAAGAAACAAAAGAAAACCAACAAAACTCGGCTATCCTTCTAGCTCTCTCTCTCTCTCTCTCTCTCTCTCTCTCTCTCTCTCTCTCTCTCTCTTCATTGGTAAATTGATAGGTGCATTTATAAATAACCAGGCAACTTTAGTAATTGGTTAATTGATTACTGATTCAGTAAATGATTGATCTATGGGAGCCGACATTTGGTTGGAACGTGTTAGTTGTTTGGAATTGGAATCAGAGCGTAGCATTATGGGAATCAAGTTCTGTCCGATTCTAAGGAATATCTATCTTTTGTATTTCAGCTTTAAATCCAAAGTGTTATCATTCATTTTATCTTATTCTAAAATTCCTTTTATTGTGTGTAGTCACTCAAAAGAACATTTTTCTTTACATATAAAACTGGTTTCCATTTTCAGCTTTTCTTCCACGCTCAGAGTTTTGATTTAATTTATTAGTTTGTGAGCCGTATATCATGATGTGATTTATTATGAAAACTAAATTAAAACAGAGTGATAAATTATTTGATGCCAGGGGCTAAAGTCGGCAAACTCCGCCGGTGGTGCATAGCTTATGATTTTTAATTTAGTTGCACTACATGTGTTACAATAGATTTCAAAATCATTTTGCTTACGTACTTTACTTCCGGAAATACCAGTGCTTTGTCTGTTCAAAATAAGTATTATATAACAATTATGTAAAAGAAAATATAGAATTTTGCAAGACTGGATAAAAAAGATTATATATTACAAAAAGAGCACGCGAAGGAACATTCAGAATCTGAAACCATTCGGCTCTTTCACATTATAAAGGAGAACAATAATTCACAGGGAACCGGCGAATTGAAGAATTTTAATTAATACAGCTTTTCTCAAGGCAGCCGCCTATCGTTCGGAAGTGCATGAGTTTAGCGATATTAAGGAGAATATAACCTTTTGATTATATGTAGCTGAGAACGGGGAGCATAAAATTGCCGTGTAAAGCTAATAACGATGAGAGAGAGAGAGAGAGAGAGAGAGAGAGAGAGAGAGAGAGAGAGAGAGAGAGAGAGAGAGAGAGAATACCTGTTGTGCGGTTCCGCGACGGTGTTGTTAAAGATTGCCTTGTCGATTCCTTTCCATGATAAAATTAGTCGTTATTCGAAAAGTCAATGGAATTTATATTGTCTACTGAGGTTATAGAATCAACGTTACAAGATAGATGGACTTAGGATTGTCACTTGCGTAATGGTCGTTTACCTAAGAAGCAAAATCCTGTAATGACTCCTTGGGGAGAACTAGGCTCCAACTTCTTTGTGAATGTGTTTGCTAACAGTGTTAGTTACGCTCAGTGATGCAGGGCGGATCTCGTCTTGTTATTCAAATACAATTTGTCGACCGGTGTTCAAGTCTTGCTGCCTTCTGGAGCGTATAATACGCCCAAGGGTAAGTGTCGTGAGGCAACATTCAAAACCACAGCAGGCCTTATCAGTCACTTCCTTTTGCACGGTGCGGTCAGAAGCATTATTCTGGAGAAACTGCACAACCACTCGCGGCTTTCCTGCGTGTTTAATTTTTTTTTTCTTCTTCTTCATCGTTTAAAATTCTACTTTGTAATAGTTCTCATTAGTGGTTCGCCTCTTTTCCTTCTAAGCGTATTAGGATAATATCCTCAGAATACCAGAACTCAAAGATATTGCTGAAAGTTTGCTCATCCTAAAGATCTTAGGTAAAAGAATTTGCACTATATCAAAGGCTGATGACCTGATGACCTAGGTTCAGCTGTTTAATAGTCAGTCAAATGACTCACGTTGAAAGCCATGAAATGAATGCCATGCACTTGTTCGTTAGTGGTTGAATATTCAACAGATCCAAATGTAGACCAGCCTGTTTTTGCACCGGTTGAACTCATCAGGCTGCTTTTAAATTTCCTTTTCCAAGAACATTTTCTACCAGCATTTAATATTGAGATTACGTTTGCGTTTTTTTAGGACATGTTATAACACATGGCCTACCTGTTATATCAATAGCATGATTTTTCCATGAAAGTAAAGAACGTTCACCTTTGAAACTGAAATCTTCTAGATGTCATCTTGGAAATTCTCTTATGCTGCTTTTGGCCTTGCTTTTAATTCTAGACTTTCTAGCATTATTGATTCCTACTTTCCTTACAATTCAATTCGATGAAATTCAGGAGTTAGTTGTCAGACTTATACCAATAATGGCCTCTATGACTACAATTGAAAGAGTGACTTCCTTCGGAGGGAACCTGACTTGCAAGAGAAAAGCTCTTTCCTAGTTCAAATTTCTTGCAATTGTGAGGTCAGTATTCGTAGGGACCAATTCATACTGATAGCAACCTTCCTCTGAAGCAGACACAAAGCTCTCGCGTTTTAATTACAGTATGTATTCATACCGCCAACCAAAATTCACTCTGTCAAGTATTCCTAACTAATATTCCCATTCCTTTTTTTCTTCCTTCCCATTACATTACTCTGCAATAGCTTTAATTTGCCACATTTTATTTTTGTATACGTTAACATAATCATCTTTCTGCATCCTTCCTCCCTAAAGTCATTCTGTGTAACTAAATGTTGAGGAAACTGTTTTTTTAACACTAGTAAATGATTGATTAGAATAGCAACACCTTTAATAGAGTAATGATCCGAATATTTCTTAATAAAGATTGCCTATTATATAATCTAAAGAGGGAAGATTTTTTATAGGAGATTTTATTTCTTATGTTATTATGTTGATCAGTATAATGGATACTATTTCATGACTTATTACTATAGTGAATGTGTTCAAAATTGTCTCCAATTAAAATACATTCCTCTCTTCATTCTGAGAATGCTCACCTTTCCTTGGGCGCCTGATATAGATGAGTTCCAAGACACAGTAATAATTAATGATCATCGTAGGGTGTCATCTACTTTTCTGTACGTAAGAATGAAAAGAGCCAGATTTATGTAGGTGTGGGGATAAAGATAACTTACGATGAAAGGACGGGAGAAAAATTAGGTAACAATAAATGTAGTAAAGACTGTAGCAGTGTCTGCAAAGGTTAGAAAGAGATTGTCTCTGCAAATATGATGTAATGTATGAGCAGGCTGTTAAGTCAACCCTGCCTTATGAATATTTGTAGAAGATATTTATTGAGCAAGAAGTGTTGGAAGAGTGAGGAAAACTGCGAATATACAATGAAATTGTCAAAAGTAGTAAGCCAAGGCCAAAATGTGAATTGCTAATAGATTGGTGGACTTGGAAATTTTTCGTCAGGGGAATTTATCCAAAATTCGCCAGTTATAAAGCTGAATGTTT
Source organism: Macrobrachium nipponense (assembly GCF_015104395.2). Classification (NCBI taxonomy): domain Eukaryota; kingdom Metazoa; phylum Arthropoda; class Malacostraca; order Decapoda; family Palaemonidae; genus Macrobrachium; species Macrobrachium nipponense. The sequence goes on along the minus strand of NC_061106.1, from coordinate 6,149,443 downwards.
ATGACTTCGGAGTATATGTGTGTGTGTATATATATATATATATATATATATATATATATATATATATATATTTATATATATATATATATATATATATATATATATATATGTATATATATATATATATATATATATATATATATATATATATATATTTATATATATATATATAGGTGTGTGTGTGCGCGTGCGTATTTGTTTGGCTCTGTCTTTGTCAGTGTGTTTGTGTACATATATGACTGTGTAATTGACGATCTTATCATGACATTGTACCTATAAAGAGGTGTGTGTACTAGCATCGGTATTTTTGTTGGATCACAGGCTACAAATATTTAGTTGCTATCATCACAAAACTTAGTATGTTCGTGTGTGCGTGTTTGGGAAAGAGAGAGAGAGAGAGAGAGAGAGAGAGAGAGAGAGAAAAGAGAGAGAGAGAGAGACTGACTATATCTGGAATGACGACGACGACGACATAGATTAAGCCAGCGTTGTACTGACACGGGCTCTTGCTTTCCAGCAGCCCCTAACTGGTGATGGATGAAGTGTTCTTCTCTGCAACATATCATTCGGCTCCAGTTTCACCGCTGGGCCAGAAGAGAAATAAATTAGTGGGAGATAAAGTGTTATTGAAGCAAGTCCCAGTAAGTAGGAGAGCGTGGGAAGGAAAGGATAAGATTTGAGTGAGAGAAAAAATTTGGGAATCAAAGTTACCTTGGGATATGATGAATGCTAATTCAGTGAATAGATGATATTTTGCTTGTACATTGGATGGCTATATGCCTTTAAGTAGGGCTCACTTGGGAGTGGGAATGCCTTACCTTGGCGATATCCTTTTTAGCTGTTTGCTTCAGGGGATGAAAACCCGTGTACCTATCTCGGGAGAGTGAGACTATTGACGGATTGAGTACGAGTATAACAGGAGGGGATCTCACTTCCTTCACACTAGCATGCTACCAGAAGGTGTTTGCCAATGGTTCACTCATATTTCTGCTGCTTTTGAGTATTTCAACTCAGTTCTTTAATTAAAAAAAAAATAACTTGTCCGTGGAGCAACCTGCGTATTAAAAAAAACAATAGTTGTGAAGTGCATTAGATAAAATGTGTATGAATAGGAAGAGGAGCTTTTAGGTTGTTAGGTCATGGGAAAATACCAACTTGTTTTAATGTGCATCATTAACATGCAGGTTAGCAAATTTACGATAATGACTTTAGGTTTATCTGACTCATATTGGCTTTATGATTATTATATGTGGCACGGTACTAAAACATCACTGAATAGCATCCATAAATGTTCATCGGCTCCAGCCATTCATCTCCATTAAAACGCCCGTGAATTTTCAATCTTTCGAAACTTTTTAGTAAAATTGTTCTGTAAACGTGCGAACGAATTTGTTTTTTTCATTGTACATTTATTGTTTTATTTGTTCTATACTGCTTTACACGACTGGAAACATCAGTTACACCTTAAGAAAACAGGTTACGGTGCGTGTGTTAATTATAGATTCCTCGAATCTATCATTGATAGTGATTATATTCAGTAAGTAATTCAGCCGTTCCTTTTTGTTTTGATTTCGAATTACCTTCATATCCTCCGAAAGGAAAAGTCTGTTTCCGTATTCCACTCAAGGTTGGCCACTGTGTTTACGGGAACTCTGGGAATCATTGGTGGTCGCTATTTATCAAAGGCGACACTTGGCGGACTCAGTCATAAGCCTTATGACCGATTCCGCCAAGTGTCTCCTTTGATAAACAGCAACCACCAATGATTCTCAAAGTTCATGTATACACAGTGGCCAAACTTGAGTGGAATGTAGGCTCATCTCTAGGTTTTGTCTAACATCGATGTTTATGTTGCTGTTGGCGAAGCAACATCTGTTCTTTTCACCATTTCCAGACTTGTTTTTCGTAGTTCCTACTCTCGCCCATTTTGTTCTTTTCATTAGACAGTTCTCCATTCTACCTCCACTCATTCTCAAGCAATCCAAACGGTCTTTTCTCTCCAACCCAGGTCTCTTCTGTTGCTTATCTTCATTTGTTTGCTCTGACTTTAGTAGCTTATCTGATCGTAGTCTGATCATGGATTCAATTCAGTGCCTTCAAGGCAGAGGGTCTCTTAATTCGTCTATCAAGTTGTATGAAAATGTAAAAAAACCTTTCATTGGTATGAACATTTTTGGTGAATTCGTCATCAGGTTTAATGCTCAGATACCATAGCTTCTCGCCAATTTAGTTAACAACGCTCTATGTTGCAGTGATTCAACTCGTTTCTAAAATATAGCGCTCTTATCCATGGTTACCTACCTCCGAATCAACGTAATTAAGTCTAAGGTAGTTAGGTTTATTTTATCAGTCTCTTCATTCCCGCTTCATCTCTCGGTCCCTTTTCTCACCGCTGAGAGGTGGGTCTCTTGTTCTTTATCACAGAGAGTGATCAGTCACCATTTCATTGATCTCAAGGGAAGTGAGCAGCCTCCAGTGAAGAGATGGAGACCTAGTTCCATAAAGCATCTGGAATTTTAGAATTTAAGTTAGTATCCTTAGTCTCAGATAGAAATCTTTTAACCTTTGCCTGTTTTAGAAACAAGGCTGAGAAAGTTCATCTGTTATTATTATTATCATTATCATGTAAGGGTAACGCCACCCTGTTATGTCGTGCATCGGCTGGAGTCTAAACACACGAATCGTTTTTTTTTAACTTTTTTCTTTATATTGGTTAATATTAATATATATTATTAGTATATATATTATATATATTATATATATATTATTGTGGGTTTGTGTGTGTGTGTATAATATATATGTGTATATATATATATATATATATATATATATATATATATATATATATATATTTATATATATACTACCTGACCAATCAGGTGTTGCCTGGGAAATCTCTGAATGAACAACTGATTAATCTCTCTCTCTCTCTCTCTTCTCTCTCTCTCTCTCTCTCTCTCTCTCTATCCTGTTAAGATAGTTGCTGCAGTCCCATTGCCCAGCATTTTTGACAATCTATATTTCACCACTTCCCACCCCCTCCCCAACCCCATTCCTATCAGTGCTGAACTTGGACTTGAAGGAAAGGACATTGGGAGTATGTTTATTCATCTCAGCAACCTCAATGATTATGCATTAGACTCTAATATCTGATCTTTTTGGCTATTTTTATATGTCAACACCTTCCTACCCCCTTTCCCACCCACTTCACCTTAGCCCCCACCCCCTCCATCGGGCATGAACTTGGACGTAAAGGGTATCAGGAGTGTCACTGTTCATCTCAGCAAGATAGAAAACTATGGATTAGACACTAATATTTTTTGTTTTGGGCTATTTTTACATGTCAACTCTCCCCCTCCTCCTTCTCACTGCCCCCCCTTCCTATCAGGAGCTGAACTTGGACTTAAAGGGAACTGGAAGTGTCACTGTTCATCTCAGTGACCTCAAAAACTTTGGATTAGACACTAATATCTTTTGTTTTTGGTTATTTATACATGTCACCCCTTCCCACCTCCTTCCTATCAGGGCTGAACTTGGACTTAAGGAGCATTGAGCATGTCACTATTCATCTCAGTGACCTCAAAAACTATGTACTAGAAACTAATTTCTGTCGTTTTCAGTTATTTTTACATGTCACCACCTTCCCACCCTGCTCACCCACTTCCCCTTCCTATCAGGGCAGAACTTGGAATTAACCCTTAATGGATGGGCTGCATCATATGAGTATCTGTAACAGGTTTTGAGTGATGGACGGGCTAACTCGTACGAGCATTAATGATATGAGCCATGCTATTTGGATGAATTTAGCGGGATAGATGTTCATAGCAATTCAGTGGTCCATTAATGACTTGTGGCAACTGTAGTAGCTCAGAACATGACAGAGGGAGATCATTATGCCTTGAGATTAATGGGGGAATGTATTTCCTCCTTTCTATCCCATGACGTCTTTTTATTTATTTACTCATAGCTCTTATCTTTTATGATATTTTGTTAGTTATAAATGTGATTTTGCAAAGAAAAGTGGAAAGAAATATTAGGAAAAACATGAATACCTCCCAAAAAGTTACTGTATCTCCTCATCAGTAAATCTTGTATATATTTTACAACAAATATACTCAGAATTTGTTGCTGATTTTAGTTCTTATCTATCATGATACTGTGTGAGCTGTAA
>NC_061106.1:6127772-6137772 GCF_015104395.2 Macrobrachium nipponense | reverse complement strand
GAGAGAGAGAGAGGGTGAAGAATACATTCCTGGATTAATCCATTACTGTGAATTGATATGATAATTCATTTATTGTCCCAAAGTAATCGCAGAGGTAGAAACGATTCTGTTATGGAGCGTAGCACCAGATTGATATTGTAAGAATAAACGAGGAAATAAAATGAGAAGGTGGAGCAACGCGGAGCAGGAAAGGGAACTCGTGCATGTCAGCTCCTGGTGACAGTTCCATTAGCAATTAAGACTACAGTCTCGGGAGACGGGAGGTGAGATAAAACGCTTATTAGAGCCTCCGCGTCGTAAAGGGAACGTTACTGGGTTAGGAAGGACTTGGGAAGGTTTGGTGAATGGAGGATCTCGTTCCCCAACATTTCATAGGTCTTGTTTAGCTTTTATGTCTTTTCTCTCGTTTTCCCTGCCTTTCTCATTTGATTGCGAGTCGTGTACAGTAGATATGTGATGTTTTTCTCTTTAGGATTTTATCCGATTCGATTTGATATCAAGAATTTCATGAAAAATTGTCCACTTTAAAATACAGCTTGAATTTTAATACGTGTCCGTCTTGTACAACGTACTTTTTGTACGTTTCTGTTATTTTGATTTCTCTTGAATGGACAGGAACTTGATGCATTTGAATTTCATCGAAGATCCAGTACAGAACAGCACAATTCCATTAGTAGCATCAATGTTAAGAATTTATTCAGTAATGGCTGGCCATACCTATAGATTGCTTTCATCGTTTCTTACTAGATTTCCGTTCATGTCGTCGTATAACCTTGCTTTCCATTCATGTTCGTTTATGTTAACATGCTAATTTATCCTTTCTTTCCCACGTCCTCCGACTTACTGGGACTCGCTGCCATAACACTTTCTCTCCCGCTAATACCTTTTCATTCCTGGCCCAGTGGTTAACTAGAGCCTAATGGTTGTGTTCACAGGTACAGTTGTTGAAGTCACAATTACGGGCTGCTGTGAAGCAAGAGCCCGTGCCAGTACAAAGCTGGCTTAATCTAATGACGACGGTAATTGCCATTTAATTAAGGGTTCTGTATGCTCTTTTTGTGCACCGCTGCCAAACTTACCTTAAGTATTGAGAAAAAAAGACAACGACACAACAACGTTGATCATTTTAATGACGACCAGTTCCTTTTCCATGGCTGTATGCAGAAATGGCACAAAGGTGACTGTTATTGCATAAAGATGTTACTTTTGAAATGGCAGGAAACGGCAGATGCGAATGCTCTCAGTTTGGTAGTCGAGGTGCTGCTCAGTATCATTCACCATATCGTCCTCGTGTGAGCCCAAGAATGACGTCATTTTTTTAATGTTACAGGAGATGGATGAACACAAAGATACCAACCATGATGTGCATTCTTTCCAGCCATGTTACTTAACCTGACATTCTATCAGCAGCAGCCAAAGGAAGAGGATTAAGTGGTGATCTAAGGGATGTAAGCGGTTCTAGTGCAGCAGAGAGAAAAAATATCCTGTTTTCGTACAGGACGTTAAAAGCCATTTTGAGAGAAACTGGTCACCTTATTTGATCTACTCACCCTGCGCGCGTTTAGTCTTGGAGACGATTAAGAAAAGTAATGCATAATGCATTATTACTTTAGGGATATAATGCTGGGACAAAGTCATTTATACAGTGTACTGTATTTTATATCTGTAATTGTAGTAAATAAGTAGTTTTCCTACAAATTTTCATCATGTAGGCTTTTTTTTTTATAAGGAATGGCCATTAGAATAATATACCTACCTATTTTGCTTTACGTGAAGATTTCCAGAGCCTAAATATTACAGATAAATTGCAATTTTGCTATTGAATCCACAAAGTAAAAGCCATGACTCAGAAAAGTCATCCGTGAATAGTTATAAAGAATTGAGTTGGGCAAGACTTGCGGTGAATTACGTCTAGATAATGTAACTTTATAAATTCAGGGTAACAGTGTAATATCTTATCAAAAGCTTCTGGTCGCACCTGAGTACGTATCTTATTCCTAATATGATAACCTTAATAAATTATGAAATGCCTCTAAGATTTCAACTCCTGAACATTAACGAATTCAAAAATTATTTCACAGATTTCAGTTATAAATGGCATTAAAGTTGCACCCGTTGCTAATTACAAATATCTTTGGCTTTTTTAAAGATGAGAAATAAATTTCAAGCGCCAGCCACTCCATTGAATGACGGCGGAGACACATTGCCAAGTAACTCAGATAGAAAACTTCAATATTCCGAATCCAAGGACTGGGAGACTGTGAAATTGTGTGCAGGTAGGAACCGGATAATCATTTCTACGCATCTTAGGGAGAGTTGTCAAAGATTAGTATAAAAAGTACCTGGCTAGATCATTTATCTGTGACCGAAAATTCGAAAGCGTTAAGAATTTTTCTCCATTTCTGTTGTAGTTTGGAGAAAAAAGTTCATCGTTAATGGTTCTTACATCAGTAATGAGACAGTATCCATTCCTGTGTTATCTATTAGTCATTGCTGTAGATAAGACTTTTCCCGCCTTTTCATTGGAAGTTTTTGTCTCTTCACTTATTTCGTGCGCTGTAGATACCGAAAACATTTTAGAGCAACCGTTTACCTTTATTTCGTTATAACTGTTGACTGTTCCATATTTTTCACCCATGAGTTTTTATGCTCGGCCGAATGATATGTCGACATCATTAGTTTGATGATTACTTTTCATCTTTTTGCGTTGCAGAGAAACAAACAAGAGAGAGACAGACGGACCGACAGAATAAATTGATGTCCTCAACACGAAATTAAACCGATGAAAAATAGCGTCCTCTAAACAACAGGTGGCGAATGCCGCGGAAAGCAAGGCTGGGACTGAGGCTTCTCCCAACTAGAGGATATGGCTAACGGCCAAGATTTCTCAAGGGAACTGTCCATTAAGAAAATTACCATTTAGATTATGAAATAGAACGGTAGCATCGGGACTGCAAACTGCTGTGCTCAAAATAATTTCCGCGGTAATGAGAAAATACGGGAGGTCTTTCTTTTTCAAAGAATGAGGTGAGTCCTCAGATAGCCAGTGTGATTTCATTTTCCTGTCAGAGATCATTTCTAATACTAATGAGAAAGGGTGAAAACAAGCGCCATTAATTGCTGTGATGACGCTTCATTCCCTTTTCATTGACGACTCATCAACTCTCACCGGGACCCGTTATTTATTGCGAGTATCACTTCCGTATTTCAGAATCAAATGAATAAAGGCTGCCCTTGATTTTCATTCAAGCATTCTCGGTCGCTCTGCGCTAGCTCTTCTTAAACGTTTAATGCAAAGTCTCCTCTAGAAATAAATCTTCTTTACAGGCAGCAGAAACAAAACTTGGATGTATTGTTACAGTTTCTCTTCCTTATCACTAACATAATGAAATGATTATTTTTATATTAAGAAGGCTAATGTCTGAAGAAAAGTCTGAATATGGCTCATTTCGGTAACAAACAAGAATGATTTCTGAAATGTCATATTTTTCTTTGATAAATAGTCTCGTTTTTAACGGAAATATGACCGAAGTTATCATTTTGACAAAGTTTGGCTTATTCTATCTCAGATTTTTATATCATTTGTTATTTTTCTTGTAAAACTTTACCGTGTTTCTTATTAATTACTTCCTTGAGGGCGTAATTTGGCATTTTCCTTTATTTTTTTCACTCACCTGTTTTTCCTAAAAGTTTTTAGGCCAGGTGGACTATCGGGAAAGTGCCTGTGTCTTTACTTCATTTTTTCCTTCTCACCTTTTTTTTTTTTATAATTTATAATTCCTAACCCCATCCTGATTGCCCTCCTCCAGTTGATGTGGTAAACCTGGATGGTTTACTGCCTTGCAAGGTGCCCCTGCTCCCCCTTGTCGACCAGTTGCTTCTGGCATTTTTGTTAAAGAAACATATGGTGATTTTTGCACGTCCTTTTTAATGAAAATGTTGCAAATTACCTAAATACTGTTGTTGATGGTTTTATTGTTCGTTGCCCTGTCGAATTATAGTACTGTGTTTTTTTATGTATTTATTTATTAGATTTCCTTCTAATTTCATGATGTTGATTTAAATTTTTTGGGAGACTCTGAACTTAATGCTGGGCCTGTTATTTATGACGGTTAGAAAACTGAAGAGTACCTTACTCAAATATTGGACGCCTAAGATGAAACTTGCTTGATTTCCAGAGACTTGATCTCCGAGAACTTGTAAGTAGTAACAAGTCAAAGGTTGAGCTTTTAATCCCAGGATTTGATGGACCTCATTTCATTTCTAATACTAACATCCCACATGTGGAAGGTATGTCTGTATACATCAGGTCTGGACGACCTATTTATCATAAGAAAAACTTGGAGTGTAGTTATCATGAAGTTCCTTGCTTTACGATTTTTAGTAAGTTCTACGGTGTTTATTCATTTGCTCTTTACTGCAATCCAAATTTTGTTGATTCTCTATAAGACTGCCTCTTGGCCAGGATTAGTGTTGCTCAATCACAGCATTCAAAAGCTTCATTCATTATATGCGTAGAATGCAGTGCGAAGCGCAACGAGTGGATTAATTCAAATTCCACTGATCTGTATGGCCGATCTGCTTTTGAGTTATGTGTACCCTCTGATTTTGTCTAGCTAATTGAAGACCCCACTCATGTATCTGGTAATGAAATAGATCTTACATACACAGATGATCTAGCTATTGTTATTCGAAGGTGTATGAGCACAAGAGCTAAGCCGCTTCATCGAGTTTTTGGTGCTAAACAATCAGCTGGGGGAGGGGGGGCATCCTTTCCCCTGATAAGTGTCATCGTGAACCTATTCTTACAAAATTTGCGTTTTGCTCTAGGTATCTTAAGAAGATTCTTGACAATCTTGATAGCTGAGGCAGAGAATATCCTGATGGTTTCTAGTGTTTAGTGTATCGTCTCCCAAGAGTAGTGGATTCTATAGATTGTTATGTCTACGCAGTATCTTTGCTGAAGAGTGCAAGCTTAGATTATAATATCGTGCCTGTTCCAAAGCGTGGCACATTTGCTGACTGCAGTAACTGAAGGTCAATTCCATTCTCCCTGTGCTCTCCAAATTGCAGGAAAACTTATTTTTAAGCCACCATACAACTTATGTGAAAGCCAAAGGATTGTTAGTTGTTAGAATTGAATTGAATATAGACTTCAGTCCAAAGGGACCAATGAGGTCATTCGGCGGTTAAACAGGAGGAAAACCTCGCAGTCGCACTATGGATCACTTGTTTTGAGAAGGTGGAGAGTAAGATGGAAGAAAGAGAATATGAAAGGAAGTACAGTAAAAGGAACGGAAAGGGTTGCAGCTAGGTGCCGAAGGCACGTTGCAAAGAACCTAAAGTAATCTTAAGCAATGCTTACAGTGCACCGGTGGCATGAGGTGCACTGCTGGCACTATCCCTCTACGGTGATTGTCAGTTAATACTCAATATGCATACCGGAAGCAATTGGGTGTTTGCGAAGCTCTTTTAGAGTTGATATGCCATTTGCAAGAAAACCTTGATAAGGATTTTGAGTGTAGAATAATTCAGACAGTTTAGTGTTACTATTGTTTAGTAAATCATAACGCACATATTTATAAACTTCAAAATCTTGTAGTGGGTGGATATGTGGTAGGATTACTTCAAGATGTCCTTACAGGTAGGCAGCAGTGAGCTGCTGTTGATCGTATCACAAGCAAACAAGACCTATTGTTTGTGGAGTTTCACAGGGTAGTGTTCTTGGTCTGCTGTTATTTTCAATGTTTACAGGTGATATGGTTGTTGGTCTGGAAAACAAGATTGTTCAGTAAGTTGATGATGGAACACTTGTGGGTGTATCAAAGTCCACTCCTCCTCCTCCCCCCATTTAAGTGGAGGGAACTCTGCCGAAGCTTTACTATACGTATGACTCACAACGTACTTTTGAAGTGCCTCGTTGGATGAGTGGTTTTCGCGCTCGGCTACCAATCCGGCGGTCCTAAGTTCGATTCTCGGAATTTATTTCTGGTGATAGAAATTCATTTCTCGATATAATATGGCTCGGATCCCACAATAAGCTGTAGGTCCCGTTGCTAGGTGACCAATTGGTTCCTAGCCACGTAAAGTTATCTAATCCTTCGAGTCAGCCCTAGGAGAGCTGTTAATCAGTTTAATGGTCTGGTTAAACTAGGATATACTTAGCCTTACTTTTGAGAAATATTTATTGAAGTGTAAGCAAATGGTGCCCAGAAGTTATGTGGTATACATAAGGCCTCATATAATTCTAACAATCATAAAATCACTGCAATCTGTTTTTGGTCATTTGCCCTTCCTCTATTAGAATACTGTTCTCCAGTGTGGATGTCTGCTGCAGCCAGAGATTTATCTCTTTTAGACAGCGATTCGTTGTAGTAGGTTTCTGCTTCCTAACGTTAATATTTATGACTTGGACCCATTTTGCAAAAGTTGTCATCTAGCAGAGAATTTTCAGTGTCTGATTTGATCCCTTATCCTCTTTTCCGCCGAGAGCTACCAGATTTACTTATCAGCAGCAGCGACATTCGGTAAATGTACTTCGATGTCCAACTTCTCAGTTCCAAAGGTCTTCCATTCCTCACGCACTTAGGCTCCCTGAGGATGTGGTGGAATTAATAGAAACGCGAAAGCTCAAGCAAAGTTGCAAAAACAATAATAATATAAAGCTATTGCTACTTCATTTACATTTGTATCTAATATATATTTCTCCATATGTGTATTTATCTTTGTTTTCTATTTAAGTAAGGTTTTCCTTCTCTATTTGTTATTATCTTCTGTAATTTCTCTCATGTGAACACCATATTCTTTAGAAGTTTATTTTTCAAGGTAATGGACCGGTGGTAGCCTGTTCATGTGAATAGTATACATCTCTTGTATATAATAATAATAATAATAATAATAATAATAAAATAATAATAATAATAATAATAATAATAATAATAATAATGTTGATGATGAAAAATAAACAGTTGATTGCCTTTTTATCATCGTATTTTAAAACATTTCCCGAAATATTGATTGGGGTTTGCCACATTAATTCTCGAAATTGTTTGGTCGCATCTGGCTTCTGATTGCTCTCATACTTTTTGCTTTTGTTAGCGCCAAATAATATTTTCTCGTTACATTTTTATATTTATTTATTTATTTTACATAATGGAAACAAATACTATGTATTCTGACTCGTGCATGCATAAAACCAAGCTCACACACCTTTTTGTGTGTGTATATATGTGCATATTATATATATATACATATATACATATGTAATGGCAAACTCTTTTTCTGAAACTATTCTTATTTAATATCAAAGTAAAATAGACTATCTCCATTCCAAAAAGTTTCTCAAATTGTCTATGCTTTTCCTTATTCTCGAATTTGAAGTAAGTAAGGAAACCTTTTCCGTGCTATTCTGTTCATTTGACTACGCTAGCAACATTTTCTGCCTTGACATAATAATTGTTTTATTAGCAGTATATTTATGATGTGAACTGCAATGGTGTATAAGGACGAGAGCGAAAAAGAATAAACCGAACAATTATTGAGGGACTGCTACTGTAGGTCTTCATCTAACGGAAGGTCCAGTTCAAGTCAACCAAATGTTGTTATCAGCGAGAAGGTATTCAGACCTCACCCTGAGGGTAACCAGCAACTCCTCGATAACCCTAAAGAGTATGAATGGAAGTCCTATCATAGCCCTTTGATACCCTGACTTGAATCAAGGGAAGTCAATAAGCACCCGCCCTACCAGGAACACGCAATACCAATATCCCGAAATGTTAAATATGACTTCACAGCAGATCTTCTAGACAGGTCCCGACCAATCTCATTCCATTGTGAATTTTGCTATTAACTTATTATTTTCTTTAAATATCATTGAGATTTTCATTTTAGAGTCGTCTACGCGAGGCCTCTCATTGTGCAAGGGCCTATGAAGGCACGAGGTCGGCTACTGTAAAAGCAGAAGTAGATGATTATAAAAAAAAGTAAATAAATGGGACAACGTATTATAGACATCAACTCTAGAGCTTCAACTTTGAAACTGAAAATGTGAAGAAATGATATAATGTTGTCTTGAGCATTATATTTTAACGGAAGGGGAATTTTTTAGTTGATAATAATTTCGTCCTCTCGTGGGTTCGAACTAGCGGACAGAGGAGAAATCAGGACTTCAGTGACGAAATTATTATCAGCTAAATAATTCCCCTTAAATTAATCTATGAAAGAAATTAATTCTGAAGTAGAAGGAAATGGATATTAAAGGACATTTGTAGCTTATCATGGTGATGTGATAAAAATTCATAATATGGCTACGTGCGGCAAACGTACGACTTTGTTAACATGGCAGAGGTGGTTGGATGTCGATTCTAACTGCAAATACCCGAGTTCGACAGTGATTTGTAGGGTCGGAATCGGTATCGACTTATACCTCACTTGTTGGCCGAGTCGGTAAAGACGTCACTGAAGTCCTGATATCTCCTCTGTCCGCTGGTTTGAATCCACGAGACGACGAAATTATTATCAACTAAAAAATTCATCTTCGGTTAAAAATTTTTAATTCCGAGGTAGAGTGAATTGGATATATATATATATATATATATATATATATATATATATATATATATATATATATATATATATATATTATATTACATATATATATATAGGAATAGTATATATATTATATATATATATATAGATATATATATTATACATATATATATAGGTATATATATATATATATATATATACTATATATATATATATATATTATATATATATATATATATATATATATATACATATATATATAGGTATATATAGTTATATAGGTATATATATATTATATATTATATATATAGGTAATATATATTATAATATAGGGAGGTATATATATATATATATATATATATGGATATATATATATATATATATATATATATATATATATGTGTGTGTGTGTGTGTGTGTGTGTGTGTGTGTGTGTGTGTGTGTGTGTTAGTGTGCTTGTATGCGCGCGTGTGTGTTCGATTATTTAATTGAAAGGAAGTCAAAATATATTTTGGTTTTATTCAAAAATAAAGATGAAAAATTTCCTATCATTATATTTCCTATTACCTTTAATAATATTCAACAATAAGTTTGTGCCGTTTTGAAATGCTACAGCTATTAGGAATAATAGAATTTCAAATATAGGAATGCTTACTTCCTTCAAGATGAACTTGGAAATATCCCTAAATACCCAAGCAGTTTTTCTGAGTTTTTTTTTTCTTTCTTTTTTCAAGTATAACAACAACAAAATTATTATGTTGGTTCTGCTATACCATTCATCAACGATTTCAAGACCATTACTAAAGTACTGAATCCATTTAATGTCAATTTTACATTTTCCGAATAATACGGTGCAAATTACGAACATTATTATAGGAATCCTACCTTACCAATAGGTGAATATTTACGGGATCCCTTGTAATCAATACAGTGGTAACAAGGAATTCGATCTAAGATTAAAGGAACACTTATACCAGTCGGAAAGGGAATATAGTTAATGTTTTCCTTGAAAAAAGGAATGAAGCAGTCTCAGTACTAATGGCCGGAGGCAAAAAAAAGATAATCCACTTTAAAGATATTATAGCACGTTTTAAACAGCTGCAAACTAGTTTCTGTGCTCGGGTATTTCACTCAACACCTCACTTCCCGAGAGAAATCCAAAAGTGGTCAGTCACTCAGCGTCCAACACAACTCACAAGGAAAGGCTTCCAGCCTCATCCGATTTTACATCTAGTAGAGAGTAAGTTGGTGCCAGTTTCCCGTGATCTTCCTAAGGGCGACAGTCTTCCCCAAAACAAGGGCATCAGTTCTTACTTGGGGAAGGCTTTCCATCCTCTTTCGAAGTTAAACGTGCAAAGTACGCAGGTCCCAGCTTCCTTGGATCTTCCAGGAGTCAAGATGTTTTCCTTTACAAGGGTGAATGTCAGGCTTGGGATGCCAGAAACCCCAGCAG
>NC_061106.1:6115272-6117772 GCF_015104395.2 Macrobrachium nipponense | reverse complement strand
TTCTGAGCACATGCCTCCAGAACTGAAGCTGCCTAACATTTGTTTCTCCGAGTCCATGTTTTCCTAAATGTCTTATTGTCCCCCTCTCGGCTACGACACCCAAAATCTCCCCCTGAGAAAGACTTTTGCTTTTCCAGTCTCCTGTCATCTCTGCGTTTCACATTCCTACAACAAAACTGACTAGACATGTTTTCATCACTTTTCCCACTCTTATTAACAAGTTGCCTATTTTCTCATTGAATATTTCATTTCATTAAATATACCCGACCCTATGCTTGCAAGATTCTGCTCTTAATTTTCGTATCAAAGTGCAGAATGGTTTGAAAACAGAGCATTTTAAACCCAACATGATATCATCAGCCAAAAGAGTAGTACAATGCATGATGAACTTGCATAGCCACCTGTACAATTTGCGATAACGAATTATTTGTAATAAAAACCAGCTAATCATGCAACAAGTGAACCCAGGTGTTTTGAAAGAACATTGATAAACTTGGTGTCAGTCATGAATCCTATAAGGTGTCGCTAATCTTGATCAATTGTGCTACACTGTTGGCTGATGGTACCATGTTGGGTTTATAATGCTCTGTTTTCAAACTATTCTGTACTTTGATACGAAAATTACGCAGTGAAACTCAGCAGTGAAGGCGACCTTGTTTAATGAATCTAGACTTGATTGAGTTCCCCTTCCAACCGCCTCTACTGAATGTCTATTGATCCTGTGAATTACATAACAATGAGCGCCTCAGTAACAAGTATGTTGGAGGATTAAGTTAGACATGGCATTCTTTGGAGAGAGAGAGAGGTTAAATTAGGCATGTCATCCTTTGTAGAGAGAGAGAGAGGTTAGACATGTCATCCTTTGTAGAGAGAGAGAGAGAGAGAGAGAGAGAGAGAGGGGTTAAATTAGGCATGTCATCCTTTGTAGAGAGAGAGAGAGGGGGGGGGGGACTAAATTAGACATGTCATCCTTTGTAGAAGAGGGAGGGAGGGAGCGAGAGAAGGTTAGACATGCCATCCTTTGTAGAGAGAGAGAGAGAGAGAGAGAGAGAGAGAGAGAGAGAGAGAGAGAGAGAAGCTATTCTTTTGTTGAGAGAGAGAGAGAGAGAGAGAGAGAGAGAGAGAGAGAGAGAGAGAGAGATTATTTAATAAATTTATTACGCCCAAAGACGTCAAACAAAGTTACATATTAGCAGTTACATATTAGCAGTTACATAGAGAGAGAGAGAGAGAGAATGTTGCGAGGAATGTTGAATGTAGTCTTCAGCCTTTGGAATGGTACATTTTAGTCATTGATTCCCACTCCATAAACAGGTGCCATGCCACCCGAAATGATGTTTTCCGCCTTTTATGCCATTTAGTACAAACTTCGTGTTAGCTGTAAATTTTTGATGCATATGCAACAAAGAGGGGGATTTTAAATGCTAAACTAGATGTTTCTTAGTATGTTTATTTGTTTTATATGTAAGCATTGTTCAGTTGTTTACATGTTTTATTTTGCTGTCATTACTTGTACACTTTCCTATTTAAACGCTCTTTATTTGTTATAAAATCCAATTTATTCGTAATCCCCGGCAGTCACAGTCTCACTACAACACTGATATTTCAGTGAAACTGCAATGTTTCGGAAGGGTAGCGCCCACTTTAGCCACGCCTCCTAAGGGAAAAGTCATATGGAAAGTAATGGAGATAGCTGGCGCAGACTGGTGTTAGTAGGATAAGCTTGCAATAGTAAGATTTGTGGCACAGGTTCGGCCTAGTTCCACCGGTTAACCAAGTTGTAAATGGGAACCAACGTCTACTAATTGTCAAGGAAAATTCAGGGAGCTAGCAACCTAGCAACCTCATCCCTAAAAACCGTGGAAAATGGGTCAACACATACCTCATATTATAAGAAGAGTTCATCTTCTTTATTCACCCTAAAAAATATGTCAATGCTTATCTCCTTTCAGTAAGCATTGGAGTAGTTTTTATGTTGCTAGTCTCCTTTCATTTGTTTGAAGTATGTTTAAGTATCTGTTTCACGAGACGACACGCACCCGTGTAAAAAGTTAAGTATATCTTAGTTTAACCAGACCACTGAGCTGAATAACGGCTCTCCTAGGGCTGGCCCGAAGGATTAGGTATTTTTACATGGCTAGGAACCAATTGGTCACCTAGCAACGGGACCTACAGTTTATTGTGGGATCCGAACCACACTATATCGAGAAATGAATTTCTATCACCAGAAATAAATTCCTCTGATTCTGCGTTGGCAGAGCCGAGAATCGAACTTCGGACCACCGGATTGGCAGCCGAGAGCGAAAACCACTCGTCCAGCGTGGAACTACTCGTACGTACCCGTGTAAATGACGTGTAGTACATCAGAGTTCACTTTGTAGTTGTACTACTTATATATTTAAAATGGCATAATTTAGGTGTAGATTTCTTACCAATCGTAAGTATTTGATTTTTTATTTTTCTGAGCTAGCTTTTTCATATGAAATCACAGAAATTGTTG
>NC_061106.1:6092772-6110272 GCF_015104395.2 Macrobrachium nipponense | reverse complement strand
GATTCCCTAGGGGCTAGTTCTAAACATGGCGGAACACATTTCTTCCCCGAGGGGTTAGTACTAATCACGACAAAACACATTTTGATCTCCGAGGGGCTAAAGTATCATATCAACCGTGCATTTGATGTCTAGGCCAGTCCCTTACGACGCTTCTGATTGGCTATTGATAAGCCAATCACAGGTTTATCAATAGCCAATCAGTTCCTCAGGATAGGTGGAACATACATCCTGCCTATTTGAATTCTCGAATGAGACAGTGAGTTTCCAGCCCTGTGATTGGTTTATCAACAGCCAAACAGGAGCGTTGTAAGGGACTGGCCTAGACATCAAATGCACGGTTGATGTGAATCTACTTAGTACTGATCACGACAAAACACATTTGATCCCTGGCGAAATAGTATAGATGAATAACTGTTTCGTCATGTTTAGTACTAATCCGTCGGGGATCAGATGTTCCTAAATGAATTGGTGATTTCATGAATTCCATGAAATTTCTGGGATTTCATGGAGTCCCTGGTTTACCAGCCTTACTGGTCATTTTTTACCAGATATATATGTAATTGTAGGGCCACAGTGCACTCTTAACTTCTGGAGTTCTTCACATTTTTCGGTCAGGTCAGCATCGTTGTGATTACGGGATGTGTTTGACCAGACATCACAGTAGCTTCATATTTATAGCAACTGGTTCTGAGACTTTGTAGTGACAAGTGCATCCAAACAGTGTGAAGAATTCAAGGAGTTAAAGCATCGAGGCTATTACAATTACGTAAGAAGTATCTGGTAAAAAGTGACCACTAGATTTTATATATATATATATATATATTTATATATATATATATATAATATAATATATATATGTGTGTGTGTGTGTGTGTGTGGGTGTTGTATATATATATATTATAATATGATATAATATATGTGTGTGTGTGTGATAATGTATAATATTATATATATAATATATATATAATAATATATATATATATATATATAATATATATATATATATAGCCCCATGTGTTAGGGATGTAAGAATAATATCACAGTAGGTCCTGCGAGTCGTAAAATGTGACTAAAAGGACAGTTACTGCCGCACAGTCTTAATCTTTTAGTAAAGGACTAGGACCACCACCACACCCCCTTCTCCATAACATTGGAAACTGCTGCCTTGCAAGTGGACTTTTTAGTCAAAGGCTAGGCCACTGCCAATAACTTTGGCTTATGACAGCAAGGGCATGCGGGCGTAAAAACCACTTTTGCCTAAGTACAAACCATGCCAGCTGTTGTAAAGAAAGGTGCATCAGGCAACCGACCCCTTAACGTAGGGGTAACGGTGGGAGAGAAGATATATATATATATAATATATATATATATATATATATATATATATATATATATACTCCTCTTAATATCAAATATGCACTACTTTTTGTCCAGGATTCAACCAGACTTCCCCATGGTTCCTCAGAAGGTCGGAGTGAGTGATATACTACCTGAATTTGATTTAAAGATGTTGAGAAACTTCTCCCTGTTCGTTATGAAACAATTATAATTAATGAAACACATTGGTGACAACAGACGTAGAGAAAGTACAACAAACACCACCTCGTTTCAGTTTGACAGGCTTTTTTTTTAAGTTACCTCGAAAGTATTTTCATGGTTGACACTAATTCATTTCGGTTCTTTCGTGGAAGTCATCCTGTACAAGACACATTCATACAAAAGTGTTCTACTTTTAAGTGAAATTCGATATTTATCCACGAAATTTTTCTTCTTCAGTATCCAAGCACCCAGAGGATAAAAGTTCCAAATGGTACCCTGAGAAAATATCAAGCAACATTTAGTACCCCATCTGCCTGTCATGCAGAAGTCCCTGATGAGATTATACGTCGAAGCAAATGTTCACTTCTCTGTCAGTTGTACTCTGACCTGACGCCCGGTGGTTACGATAGGTAATTATGATGCGTCTCAGCACAAGAATGAAATTTTCTGGATATCAGTTTCTCGCCCTTTATTAGCTTCCCTGCCACTCTTGCTGTCAGTCACGATCCTCGTATGATTTCCTACCGGTTCAGCATTTTCCCCCCTGGAAAATAAAAGCCCGGCACGCCCTGCGGTGCTACTATGTAAAAATGTAATTTTCGAATTTCTCAACCTTCGAAGCCTTTCAACTTTAGATTTTCTCAGTAAGCACGCTGCCTGCTTCCCCGTTCCCAGCTCTTTTAATTGACTGAGTAAGTTACATTAATGATATCTGGCTGATCATTCCATTCTGACATTGCCGTTCACAAGACCCGCTTGCTCTACTCACCAACTTGGAACATTCCTGTCTTGTGGCAATTGTTTGCTGGATGACCAACCTTAAATGTTTATAACGTATGAATGAAAACAATCCATACAGTCCCTCACCAAGTCTTAAACACCAGGCTTCTTATTATGCTATGATGTTGCAGTTCCGTATTCCTTTACTAAATCATACAGAGCTTTTCCCGCGTTTTGAAAATGACTTTCAAAGTCTCATATTTCAAATCTCTTTGCTTCTTCAGACGAATTTACATGTTGTTATTATGTGACTTTTAAGCTGTATTAAATTCTGCTGTTATTATTTCTATGAGAATACTCCTTGTTATTTTATAGGAACATTGTGGAAAGTGTTGCTTGTTTGTTTTATTGCCCTAACACTTATGTTTATTGGTTCATTATGGAATTTCAAAATTCTGCATTGTAGTTTAAAACAATCAACTTTGTCAAATTCGATAAGATTTCTTTTGGGTTCTTCAAGTAAATTAGTCCGGTGTTCTAACGCTCTGAAATTATTTAGAATCGTGATTTTTTTTCTTTCATTTTTGTCCTCTTATCTAAATCTGTTTTCTGGTGCCAAATTTCAATTCTACAACGTATTATAGATAAATTCATACGTCGATAGTTAAGGTCTTGCTTAAGCGGCGATATGCTATATTAAGTAAATGGTTTTCGAACTGCAATTACCATCGCCTTAATTGAAAAATCTTTTAGAGGTGAATATTAATTATTACTCTCTCTCTCTCTCTCTCTCTCTCTCTCTCTCTCTCTCTCTCTCTCTCTCTCATCAATGTACATATTCTCAAGATAGTATCTCTACCTGAAACGTAATCTAATCATTAATTTTATGTCGAGTATTTCTCAACAATTGCTATTAGTGGGGATGAATGGTACTAATTAACTAACTTGCCACGGGTACTATTTTAACCAGCCAATATCCAGACAGCAATCATGCTGTAATTACGTCCCAGAGGTAATTACTAATGCATTTCAGTTTAATTGCCTATATTCTAAGGGGTAGGCAGCGAATCTGCATTTTATTTGGCCAACGTTCCCTAATGTATGTCTTTGACAATCGTCAAAATTGCATACCACATTATTGAGGGACAGGTGAAGCATTTACTTTTTTAGTTAGTCTGAGAAATAGTTTAATTTTATATTTGAAGAATGTTACAGCTTTTATAGATAAAACTTTTATCATGTCTTATCACAGGGGTTTCTTTTCATTATACTCTTATTTTTCTGTCATACCTTGTTAGTAAATATATTGCAGTTTATTGCTAAGAAGCCTTTTTTGGTATGTTGATCGAATAACTATTAACTTTTATCTTCAAGGTTTTGGTTTCTCTTTTGCTAATGGATTTCCTTCATATATTCTCAAAAAAAACATGAAAACCCACTTCACTGAACATTTCACTGAAAATCCATCAACTTCATCAGCGTAGAATATGTAACTTTAGATTCCGAACAATGCAGTAACTTTTCACTCCGCTTCGATCTGCCCTCAAATAAGGCAGCCTTTTGAAGAGGAAGATTTCGAGGCTGTAGGCTCTGTCATCCTGTCAGGAACTGAGGCTTTTAAAGCAAAAGTTTCCCCCGAACTTTCCTTTCACCTTAGAGTGTTCTACAAAGGAACAGAATGTCAAAAGTTAAACACCTTACAAGTAAAACTTTGTTAGTGATGTCAGAAAGGACTTTTGCCTTAACGTGATGACGTTGTACAAACATATCACTCCCACCCAGACCTCCTCTCTCTCTCTCTCTCTCTCTCTCTCTCTCTCTCTCTCTCTCTCTCTCTCTCTCTCTCTTTCTAAATTTGTTGCTATTTATGTAAAATATTATTTGTTTCTCATGCTCTCCCCATGCAAGCTGTTAATATACCTACTGTTTTACTACGTGCTAACTAAATCACAGGAGATGCACTTTACTTACCATAAGCGAGTTTCAGAAGGGCCTTACCAAGCGCTTTCGCGTTTATTCACGCATTTTTGTGGCACAAACGAGACACAGTTTAGGATAATGGTAAAAGTTAAGCAAAAATAAGAAGAACCACCAAATGGTTAATTATCGAATGGTAACTTTGAAAAATAATCCTGGATGATCTGGTCACAAACTGATATAGCATATTTAACAAATACCATCAAAAGAGTGACCATACAATTTCTCAAATGCGTATAATACTGAAAGCCAATTGCTTTCCTTCTGTTTATTAACAGCTTTTTTTTAAAATCGTAAAATCATCAAATTTAAACTGACCATGATTTAAGTGTGAAACACTACCAGTGTTTGACTTGATAAAACACGATTCAATAACATTTCTTTCAAATGCGTCGTGGCACGGAAGTATGTCTCTTGCTTTTCACTACAGCTAACGTTGACAAATAATGCATTCGATATTTGATAGGTTCTTACAGAATGTGAAAGCTGTTTGATTTGTTGTGTAAGTTATTTTTCAGTTGGCCCATAATATTTCCTATCACAGTTTTTGCAAGGAATTTCGTCCATGTAATCAGAAACATCATTAGAAGAATTTCTCATTATTATACTCTGAGCATTATAATTACTGAAAATAACATTTATGTTGTAGAGCTTTAATATGCTAGGAATTTCTAAAAGCTTTTCGTCATATGATAATTCATAGTGATGTTCCTATTAAATTTGGGTTATTACCTGTTTCCGGTCCTTTTCAATTCAGTATTGTAATTGCATAATTGGAAAGTGGCAGGACAGGAAACATTTTATTTTACAAAAAACAAATCTGATTCATCTGCTGAGACCAAAGTTATAGGGAAATAATACTGCTTTCAATTCGTGCTGAAATCTGAGGGATCTTCTGAAACCAATGTTTGAGAGGACATTGCTGCTTTCATTTCTTGCTAAAATCTGAGGAATCCGTTAAAGGTTATATGAGAACAACACTGCTTTCAATTCTTGCGCAGATCTATGTGATATGCTGAGACTTGATTTATATGAGAGCTCTGCTTGCAATTCTTGCACAGATCTGAGGGATCTGATGAAACTAAAGATACATAAGGTCAACGCTGCCTGTATATCTTGCACAGATCTGGTGGTCTGCTGAGACTAAAGTTATATGAGAGCAGGGCTGCTAGCAATTCTTGCACAGATCTGAGGTTGAGAAGTGAATAATATAAGGCGCTGTAATAAAACAAGAAAGAATGACACATGAATGCGTTCGTCAAACGTTCTTGGATTAGACGGTAAACAAGTGAAGTCCGATTATCATTGCTTAAGATCAAGTTAAGCATCAAGAAACAATGCTATCAGGTTCATAACCCCTTGCAACTTCACAAGTTAAAGTACTGCTATAGAACCAGATAAGAATACACTGATACATATAAAGATTCCAAAGCGAGCAATATTTTCTGTAGGAAAGTTAGTTCCTGTGGCTTAATGTTACAAGAGCGGAATTTAGACACAGAAAAATTGTATATGGTACAGAAAAATTGTATATGGTTTTGGCTGAAGAGAAGTGGAAACTGTTAAGAGATAATGTAAGATCTTCATTTCCGCTTTACAACGGAGTTCATAGCTATATGAAGTGTGTTATGTAGCGGAGTTCATAAATAGCTATATGAAGTGTTATTTTACGATGATGGCAGTGAAGAATGAGATTCTAGGACATGGCATGCCCTCCCTCTGGCCTGAATATATCTAATTATTAATAATTTGAATACTACATAAAATTAGGAACGCAATACCCTTGGTTTGCTCGAAACTAGATTTAAACTGCCCAAGTTACAGACGAAAGTTTATGATAAGCAGGTCGTACTTGCTACTAACTTCATTGCCAGTTCATTTATTACCCAAGCGAAACTATGAAGAATGTGCTCGGACGTAACCAAGGCATTTTCCATCAATCAGAGAACTTTTATGAAAACACCTTAAAAAGACTGGATGATAGATAGATGGCAGTGTAAAAATCAATCTCTATGAAGAAAAGACTGAAGGAAAAACAAGAATTACTGCAACCACGGAAATAGCCCTGGAAAATTTGTGGATAAAATATTTAAGATAAAAAAAATGCCCATAAAATCGTCCTTTTCACCTTATTTAAAACATATTAGATCTCTCTCTCTCTCTCTCTCTCTCTCTCTCTCTCTCTCTCTCTCTCTCTCTCTCTCTCTCTAAATTGAATACAAAAACTACGTTTCCTGGAAGGTCATGTGTTTACAATAGTTTTAATCGGTTTATCTTATCTTTTCATAGTTTTCTCTCGTAACAATATAACTCATGAGGCATAGACAACAAAATCAAGCGGGTAAGTTTTTTTTTAAGTCATTAATTGCCTGATTAGGGCATTAGTGCCCAGCATTAAATTTAAAGTTGAATGAGAAACAGACAACAAAATTCCTTTTCTTGATGTTTTGATAATTAGAGACACGACAGAATACAAATTTACCATATACAGAAAACCAACATTCTCACTTTCATACATTTACTACTTTAGTTACCATGGCATTTCTGTCAAGATAGGTGTAGCCAACAACCTATTCTTAAGAGCCTTACGAATTTGTTCCCCAGATATCCTGGAAAAGGAATTTAAGTAATTTGTAAGCAGCTTTCGTCTTTAAGGTATCCTGACCATATAATTGAGAAAGTGATTCATAAAGTAAATGTAATTTTCTACCGATCCACTCAAGACAAGACCCAGCAATAAAATAAAAATCCCACACCTGAACAAGATTAAGATGGTGACCCAGATTCTCGGAAAATCTAACCCTTTTGCCTTTACCTACTCAAATACCCTAGCCAAATCCTTGATTATCGTCTAACAAAAGACAATCCCCAAAGACACAGGAGTATATAAAATCCCATGCCAGGACTGTGACCAATCTAACATCGGTTTTACAGGAAAATCACTTCCCCAGAGATTAATAAAACTTAAGCAGTCTGTTAGGTATGGATAACAGAGCTCAGCTATTTTTAACCATATTAATATCCATATCCACAGAATAAACTGGAATTTGTCACATAAATTTATAGCAGCAAATATCGTTACGAAAGCCAGATGATAGAGTCAGCCTTGATTAAACAAAGACAAATAATGAACATCTCAAAGGGTACCTGGGATTGGATACCATAAATAAAATCTTCCTTCAACCAACGTTTAATAAGATTAAAGAGAAATTATCAGCCGGGGTGACAGTAAAACGGCTACCTGTTGATGGATCTCTTGGTATAAATACTGCATTTTCTGTAACTTTTCTCATTCATTACCTATGTTTCAGAGTAACTGGCCAATATTCATATTAGGGATTTCTAAAAAAAAATAAAGAAATGCTGAAGGTGATTTATCAAAACAGGATTCTAGCATCATTCAGGTATACTGGTATTAACTGCATAGGATTTCAGGTCCAGGTCGTAATCATTGCTGGTATTATATATTCCATAGACATAGCTCAATTTCAGGCCAGGGTCATCTTTGGTTTACAGCTGATGTTGGTGCTGGTATTCACTTGACATTTCGGCCTCCTTGCAGGTCATCTTCTTGGTGAGTCGGTAGAAGGATTGTAGCAAGAGAGTTATATATAGATAGTAGATTTAGTCAGCTCTTTCATCTGACATGGGCTCTGGCTTTTCTACAGCCCTTAACTGGTGATTCGTGCTTGTATTCTTCTCTGCAACATACAATTCGGCTCAAAGTTGAACAAATATTCATATGATTCTCTATTTCTTTCTAAAGTTCTAACTTCATGTTTAACAGTTATTCGCATTTTGCAAATGAACATGATAAATGGCGCATCGATAGCCTCTCCAAAAAAATAAATAAAAATGAATAAATCAAATAAATCAAATGAAATGAAAAATAAACAAACAAAAAATATACAATTTTAACTACATCCAAAACGTCTAGACACCATGTTGATATTACTTCCAAGCACACGCGCACAGTTATCTGTTTACGAGGGATGAATGGAACCCTTTAAAAGTACGTCTACCGAAAGAAGACAAACTTTTCCTCTTGTTCTTGTCATTTATCTTTGGTTGTCCATTCATTCATTAGCTTATTAGATTCTTCATTAAAGTTGTCTCTGAACTTTTAATGAAGATGAATATTCATTTTGTGGACTTTCTTCTTTTCATGAAGACAAATTGTATTGAAAGTTTAGTTTCCTCCGTAGGCTGTCACCCCTTGAGATTTTATTGACAAAAAGACCACATGGAAAAGGAGAGCAGGTTAATTCATTTGATCCTTTCAAAATTCAAATTGAAATATCTCCAGTGCATCTTAAGCTTTTGATAGCTTCTTATACAATTCTTAGTGGGCGATTTTTGTTACGAATTTGAAGGGAGGAAAGTAAGATGATAATACAGCGCTTTATATTTGACTGACTGAAAGGGCAGGGCAGTGAATGTCACGTAGACATTTTAATTTCTCGTTACTTTTAAATGTCTTCTATCTTCTTAGTTTATGGATTAGCGGAAGAGATTACTATCTCCCACTCCACCTCCTTACCTCTCTCTTCTCTCTTTCTCTCTCTTTCTCTCTCTTCTCTCTCTCTCTCTCTCTCTCTCTCTCTCTCGCTCTCTCTCTCTCTGTAATATATACATAGATATATGATATTTATATATATATATATATATATATATATGTATATATATATATATATATATATAATTAAATATATATTATCTATATATATATATATATATTTATATATATCTGTGCGTATGTGATGTAAGTGTTTTAGTACCCCGTATAAGCATACGTTAAGGTGTCTAAAAGAGAACACGTACCTCAAAATACTGTTGTGATCTTGAAGTTCAGCTATGGAGAAATATCTCTCTCTCTCTCTCTCTCTCTCTCTCTCTCTCTCTCTCCTCTCTCTCTCTCTCATACCTTCATTTCAACTAAAGCATTTAAACTAAACCCTAAACTATAAAAATCTAACATATTTGGCAATTATGACAAATACTGGTTAAAATAAGAAGAAGCAAAGACAACGGGTTATGAACCCTTACCTCAAACGAAATAGAAAATATAGATCATCTTAACCTCAGTAAATCTGTAACAGATAATTTGTCAATGTCCTTGGGTTAGTTCCAATTTGATGACCACTTCCATATACGCCGTTTCAAATGCTCTCTTAACTAGTAGCATATCTACCACAATCAGTCATTGGACCATTGAAACATGCCTGTGGGAAAACGTAGCCATCTCTATTAGTCCCCAGTTTATTAAAATAAATAAAACATAACTCAGTCTGCAAAGGAAAGTTCATAAAAGCCAGTCATTTTCCAGACTCGACTCACTCTCGAGCGAATGAGAATCACGATTCCCAGCCTGACCAATACATCCCCTTTGCTTGGTCCGTCACACCAGAGCGAGTGATCAAACACAAGGCAATTTGCACCAAGCTTATCACAACGTACATCTGCACGTATATTTTTAACGTTTCACGCCTTCGAATCCGATTATATCCAGACCAAAAGGTGTCATGGTTCTATGACGGGAATTTCCATCACGCCACGTGATGCTGTATCGAAGCTGAATCTTACTTGCAATCTCATGTGAAAGGAATCATCTTGGTTTCCAACAAGAAGAACAAAAGCTGAATTTCTACACAGCAGCTATGTGCCGAATAAACTTTAGAGACAGCTGCAGAATCTCTAAAAACACTGAAGACACATCTGCACAACATGGCAGGAGTTGGTATCTTACGAATGATCCCCCATATATATTTATGGGTTTATATGGGTTTAGATGGCTTGTGAGATCCTTTAACAAAAGCCATATATATATATATATATATATATATATATATATATATATATATATATATATATATATATATATGTGTGTGTGTGTGTGTGTGTGTGTATGTATACATGTATCAGTTTCGTACGATCACCATCGCCTGTAATTCGTTACTGTTCCACAGTCCAACAGTGTGAGGAATAAAGGACCTCTGGAACTGAGAAGTACGACAAAGAGGACCAGTTACTGCATACTGGTGCTGCTATCCAGCAATTCTGGTCGCTCTCGGCAGGAAAAGGGGATCAGGGATCAATTGTGGATGTGAAAGATCTCTGTTGAAATACGACTGATGAAAAATTGACAAACAAGAGACCCCCCCTCAATGGTCCAAGCGATAATTGGTAATGCTGGGAAACAGATACCACTACGAACCACTGTCTAAAATAGAGAAATAACTGGAATAAGTATACATCCACAACGGAGAACAGTGTTCTGATGAAGAAAGGACAAATGATCTCAAACAGGTTGCACTGATTTATCATTGTTATAAATACACGAGGCCTTACATTTGCTGACATATTCAGTAGATATTTCTCAAAAGTAATATGTGAGTAAAAAGTAACAACAAGTATAGTTAAAGGTTTGGACTCATTCAGCAGAGTCCCATCTACCTGAAGTCGGAGGAAGGGTTGGAAAATCTGTACGAGATTTGCTACCCAGCAGTGTTTTCGTTTTACTGGAGTTCATCCTCTTACCCCACCGACTACATCAGTCACTAATTCGTTCCATGTCACGATTGAGTCTAAGTGAGCTTCATTTTTCATAAGTTAAGACTACACCCACAAGTGATGCATCCTCGGCATATTGAACATTTTTTTTCACGCTAACATCCTTATCTCTTTTACACTAAAAATTACAGCGGATCATGAACACTACAATAGAACTCCAGACACAATATATCTTGGTTGGCTAAAGACCCTATCAACAGCATCTCGCTGTCAGGAGATCTTGAAGTTATCCTACAAGATTGCTTATTGAGACTTAGCTGTATCTGCTATGTTGAATTTTCAGGAG
Source organism: Macrobrachium nipponense (assembly GCF_015104395.2). Lineage (NCBI taxonomy): Eukaryota > Metazoa > Arthropoda > Malacostraca > Decapoda > Palaemonidae > Macrobrachium > Macrobrachium nipponense. The sequence goes on along the minus strand of NC_061106.1, from coordinate 6,099,180 downwards.
ATATTTTCTTTTGAAACGGATACAAATTCTTGATGAGTGATATTAGTATGAACAAAAAGGAAGAAGAAAGAAGTGTGAAAATACAATTCCAGAAGAAAAAAATTCTTCGGTCTCCGTGACTTAATGATAACTTGCCATACGTCAGTTGTTACTGACACACATTACATTTTTATGTACGTATGTATGTACACACACATTTATATATATATTATTTATAATATATATATATATATATATTATATATAATATACTATATAAAAGATATATTATTCTATATAGTATATATATATATATATAGATATATATATGTATATATATTAATGAAGAGAAAAGGCCCATAAAACATATATTGTTGTGTGTATATATATATATATATATATATATATATATATATATATTATATATATGTTATATATATATATATATATATATATATATATATATATATATATATATATATTGTTACGTGCTTGGCTGACAAGACTGCGTGCCACGCAGGTAGCAATAGAGAAGAGGGTAACAAACAGGTATTAAAATGATGGATGTAAGAGAAATGCAAAGTTACATTTAACTAGGATTATTATTATGTCACTCAGAAGAATTTTACACAGGAGCTGAAGGCACTAGCCCCGTGGCACTGAGGTTACGTTAAGTAAAAAATCAATTAGTGCCACTATGAAGACCCCATGAAATATCAGTCCCTTTTATGAAGACCCCCAGAATTTTAGGGAATAAAATTCTTGCTCAATTATCACCAATCATAAAATAACTGTTAACAGCAGCTCTTCATTCCTTCACCCTGGGACTTGGGATGGATGGTTGCTACCCTGGCACCGTGGAATACGTGAGATGTGGTACACAATTTCTTGTGTTCTCATAATTCTGCAAATTAAGGGTGCACTGTAATTTAATGCTTCTGGATGCATTAAATATTTTCCACTTCACTTATTCTCTGAAGGAGATACAATGGGGGATTTGTTATATATTATGAGAGCAGACAGTAATTAAGGAAGGAAAAGAATTGTGGGTTGAAACAAATTCCAAAACCAAACTGTACCTTGTTCTTTGAAAATCAGTCTTGAGCTGAGCCGGACATGGGCTTAGGGGGAAAGAGAAGTCTCGACCCCGGACAGTGAGTGACTGGAAATCACCCTGGTGTGAACAGAACTGAGTCTGCTAGGGGAATGTTGATAAGGGAGAGCCTGACTCGCAGCTCCAGCCATCGTTTTTCTCTCCTTTCTTTGTCTCTTGTTTGTCACATCTTGGCGCCGGCTTTCTTGAGGTGTTGATGGTTGCCTGGAAATGAAATTTGAACGACCGCACCAGGTGTGGGAAACAGATGACAATGTTGGGTCCATTTAGCTGTAGGAAAGGCGGATTTTGGGGGTAGGATTGAATTAGGAGAATCTGCTGTGTTTTATTTTTAAATGACTAAGGGAAGGGGTAGGCATAGCTTCTGTGAGCTGATGTGGGTGGTCTTACTTTTTACAAAAAGTGAAAAGAAAAATACTGTACTTATATTTTATTTTAAGATTACTTAAGCTGATGACTTCACATGCATCGCATATATGTACGTTACAATATATATAGATATATATATATATATATATATATATATATATATATATATATATATATATAGTACAGTTTACAAACATTAGCAAGTCTCGTTTAAGTGCTCGTTAGTTTCTACTATATGTCCTTTTAAGGAATACAGACATTTGTAAGAAAACAAATAATAAACTAGCGTTGTTCTCACAGTTAATTTAACAGATAAGAATCTGATAAGCTTTTGATAAATTTCCAGGCCCAAGACCTTTTCTGTCTCTGGTAATTCTAGTAGCAAAATGGGCTCCAATCTGGCATCGGATACGGGAATCCATTTGTGGCTGGAAGAGTAATCTAATGAAGCGTGTATACGGAACCATTGGATTAATGGGTTCAAATCGTGGGGTTGATTACAGGCATTTGTTACAAAACGCTCCGGTTTCTCTGTAAAGAATACAAGTTTTTGGTTTGACTTGGTCATTATGGTTTCATTTTAGTTTTATTACAAAGTTGCTTTTGTTTTGTTTATCTTGTATTAACTTGGTTGCCCTACTATTACTTGACTGGAAAAAGTACTTCGGTGTTTTCTTGTCGAACATAACTTTTATTTATTGACTTTTGGAGAATAAATCCGAACACATGCCTCGTAGTGTATGCAAACCAGCAATTAAATTACAACGCAACACAGGAATTTAGGTCGACAATGATGTATTGCATGCCATCAAATGTCATAGGGTCTTTTACCAATTAAAGATGGTAAAAAGAGGTTAACCAGTAGTTATTTATTGTAACTTAATTCTGCTCTCTCCTACCGAGTTTAGAACAAATGAAAATGTGCTTAACGTGTATTCCATTCCTGCTCTTTGCTACATGATTATCGCAGCTGATACTGGGTACCTATTGGCCATCTCGCTCTTTGTTACTTGCTTGTGCTCAGACAGTAAAAACTTCCTTTCCCTTTTTCAAGGAGCTATGTTACATAATTGGGGCAAAAGTAGACCTCTCGTTTCCCGGTTAAATTTGGTCTTTTCATGTTTGTTACTCGAAATTACTCCTCAACCGAAAATGATGGAATCTCTCTCTCTCTCTCTCTCTCTCTCTCTCTCTCTCTCTCTCTCTCTCTCTCTCTCGTGATTTTTCAATATAAAGTCATGTTTGTTACCCAAGCAAATATTTCTTAACTAATGAGAGCTTATGCGAATAGATGTTTCAAGAGCCTCAAGGGATGACAATGAGGAATTAATATTCGACGAGGAAGGTAAAACAGTCTTCTCGCATTGAATCTTTTCCAGTCTGTGACCTGTTTGTGGCATCGACCCATACTATAGACGTATGTCCATTTTTATTCATATTCTCCATTTGCATATGATTTTCAAGGCGCCAGCGTATTTTCCCTTCTTTCGGTTTTAGCACAACGCAAATTTTAAGCAGTTAATAACCATTCGCTGGGAGGTTAATTCCCCGTACACTTTTTTCCAATCCAAAATCTGTTTTGAAATTACCAATCATTAGCACATTTTGGGTGACCGTGCAGCAGCAAGCTGGTGCATTGTTTTAGGATGTCACTTTAAGACGCTGGCTGCCAAAGACGATGCCAATTATAATAACCTTTAGAGAGGATTAACCTTCCATTTCTGTTTCCTTCTTATGTGTGGTCTTGATCGCGACGTAGACAAAGAGTGGCAAGTTCCTCCTTAGGGTAGTTCCTCGTTGGACGAGTGGTTTACGTGCTCGCCAAACGATTCGTTAGTCCCAAGTTCGATTCCCCTACTCAGCCAACTTGGAATCAGAGAAGTTTGTTTCTGGTGATTAGAAATTAATTTCTCGATATAGTGTGGTTCGGATCCCACAATAAGCTGTGGATCCCGTTGCTAGGTAACCAGTTGGCTCTTAGCCACGTAAAACTATCTAAGCCTTCGGGCCAGCCCTAGGAGAGCTGTTAATCAGCTCAGTGGTCTGGTTAAACTAGATATACATAACTTCTCCTCCATAGCGAAGATAACGAATTTACTCAAGGTTGAAAAGTCAACGTTATCACCAGTTCCTAAGTAAGATATCTCAGTTTAACCAGACCACTGAGCTGATTAACAGCTCTCCTAGGCCTGGGCCGAAGGATTAGATATTTTTACGGGACTAGAAACCAATATGTTACCCAGCAACGGGACCTACAGTTTATTGTGGGATCTGAACCACATTATATCGAGAAATGAATTTCTATCACCATAAATGAATTCCACTGGTTCCGCGTTGGCCGAACCGAGAATCGAACTTCGGACCACCGGATTGGTAGCCAAGCGCGAAATCCACTCGTCCAACGAGTAACTGATCACCAGTTCCTGATAAATTACAAGGATATGTCGAACTCTACCTCTTAAAGAAAAATAGCAGCAGCTGTGCATTGTAATGTTACACATAAGTTAATACAAATGGTACTTTTATATGACTATCACTTGGTCTGTTACTCTGCAGCCCCATTAATGCACATAAATTATTGTTTTTTCGGTAAACTGAGGTTTTATCTCCTGAATAATTGAGCACTATCCAATCCCATAAATTTTGATTCTGATTTACTAATAAATTTAGGACTTGGTTTCTCTCTCTGCTGAACGATATTTCCAGACAAGAAAAGGGTAAAAAACCGAGTTCTTTCTTTTGATGTATTACTTCATATGATAATAATGATCATTATAGTCATATATATAATGATCTTTATTGTTGCAAAATGTCTAAAATATCCATGGTCCAACCTCATTTGCACACCATACTTTCATCTCTGAATTGCATTTTTTATTGCGTTCACAAATATTTGAAAATGCACGGGTTATCTACATCTCTCCCGTTAATATGATTTCGAATAAGAGAGAGAGAGAGAGAGAGAGAGAGGAGAGAGAGAGAGAGAGAGAGAGAGTAAGTGTGGGTATGGGCGCGCGTGCTTGAGCAGACTTTTTTGTTACTCAGTTTTATTTTAAGAGACGTAGAAACAGAGAGGCATTCTGAAGCAGTATTTGTTTAGGTCATGTAATTAGCTGGAAGACGAGAAAGAAGTAAAGCAAACAGCATATCCTGCCAAGTGTTTAAACAGCGGTGCACTGTATATGACCCAAAGCAAGGTTCATATATGGTCTGATATTTGTGTGGAACGAAATATTATTTCCGTGCAGTAGGTTACGGATTTTCCTTTTTCCTCGTTTTGGAGGCTAAGGGACTAAATCAAAGTGATTTGCTTCTTACGTCTTTATATCATTCAATATGTATTTATAACAAGCATTTTGTTAATAGGATAAGAAGATATGAGAGCCATTATTACGACTGAAACGTTACTAACATTTTAAAGTAATGAATCAGTTAATTACTTAAAAGGCAATTTCAATTGGAGAAAACTTTAAAAATAAGGTGCTAGGAACATTACAACTTGGTTCATTTTCTCTTGAATTTGCTCTTACGACTTGGAAGAACAGTTTGTGCCGATGTTGTGGACAGTGTACAGTCATTCTCAAATATGAAACGGCATGATTCTTTTTGTATCGCCCATGTAGTGTTGAATCTCGTTTACTCTTTGAAGAATAAAAGGTGTTGATTCTTTCAGATATAACGAGAATATAACTATTAATCTTAATATTTATTAGTAACAACGCAAAGGATTATGTAACGCCCTTTTTTTTTACTGATGAACAAACTTTTTTCTTGAAAGTCCTGTTTGCAAGCAAAGAAAATCACACTAAGGTCTAGAAACAAAGGTTGGCATTAACAAAAGTGTAATTGTATATGCCAATAAAGCATTAGAACACAAACAACATTATTTTTCATGACAATCCAGATATTCCTATAATAAACGTAGAATAAATATTTTCAAGATGATTTCATTAACTCTATTCATTGTAGACCTGTGTTCCAGGTGGTTCATGTTGCAGCCACTCAAGTGGTTGCGTCACACAGCCCCACCCACCCGTTGATATCAGTGGATGTGTTTTAGCTACAGGTGAAAGCATGGATAAGAAATGCTTGTTAACACAGTGAAAGTTGGGAAATTATCTGTAATCTTCGGAAGTCTTATGGAAGGACAAGGACACAGAAAGTACTGGCTACTTGGCGTGAAAGAGATTATGGAATATCTGTATTGTCAGAAAGAAATAATGTTGTTTGTGTTCCAATGGTTTATTGGCATATATTCGCCTATGCAGTTACACTTTTCTTAATCCCTAGCCTTTGTTTCTAGACCTTGGAGTGTTAGTTTTCTTTACTTGCAAACAGGACTTCCAAGATAAAAAAAAAATTTTCATCAGTAAAAAAAAAAGAAGGGTTACGTAATCCTTTGCGTTGTTACTAATAAATATTAAGATTAATAGCAATCTTTTTGATATATCTGAAAGAATCAGCACTAACTCGTACCTACGATGAAATTGGTGGTTTCTTTAGGTGGTTCAATTCACAGCTGATGTATAGTTATGTGAAGCTGCTGATTATATGAATGTTTCTGATATTTAAGGTTAGCTATTGCACATTTTATTAGTTGACGGACGAGTGTCAGTGGCTGCCGTGTTGAATTTTCTGAAACCACCTCCAAAGAGGGATACCCGCCGCTCGAGTCTCTCTTGTGCTTTTATTTTCATAAATCCACAACTCAGCTTTTTAAGTCTGAGCCATCTAACAGCTGACATTGTCGAGTACCAATCTGACTGGGATGCTGATAAGGACAAGTGCTAGTCATTCTCATCATCCCTTCATCATAATTTCATTTGCATATGGAACTGCCATAATTTCCTTTATGGTATAATTCCTCACCCTATCCTGCCATTTTACTCTATATAATCGGAAAAATGTCTTAGATGGAACTTCATTGTTATGCTATGATTCCATTCC
>NC_061106.1:6075272-6087772 GCF_015104395.2 Macrobrachium nipponense | reverse complement strand
ATGGGCATTGTTTTAGAAAAATACAAATTAACAAGTGCACAGCTGACTTGAAATGATTGGTCTTCTTTGGAATCTTTCTATGATTGAACTTACAGATGGAATCTTCTGATGATTTCCTGGGTCCTCTCCAAAGGGACCTTTTGGGTCCCCCACATTGAGGGTTTACAAATTAGTTTGCAGAAGCCTATCTCTGCTTCTCTGTGCAATCCATTGATCACAAAGTAATACAATTTTGTAGCCTGCTCTACTACACCCTGTCTATATTTCAGTGAATGGTTATATAACTCACTGTTTCTTATGGCTCCCTTATATTAATTTTACCAGATAAAAATAATTTTGTTTATTGTTCAGTGCCTTCTTCATTGCTTGTGATGACAGAATCCTGTGACAAATAGGTCAGTATGGCTCTCTCACATTTAAAGTTGCACATTACTTTTCCTATTACATGATATTGTCCATTTGTTATTTAGCTAGTGCATTAGTATACTGGATAGTGTCATAACATGCTATTCAGATGTTGCAGGTTCACGTCTCCCCCAGGAGAATGAAAAATAACTGGCTCTTTATCATGATTAATAACTGCTGCAGTTTGGTGTCTGTGGTGGGAGGTTGAAACCAACATTCTTTGGAAGCTTGAATTTCAAGTCAATGACCCATTTGCGCTTGTTCCATTTGAATAGGTTTCATCTACTGAAATAATATATAACAATGATAGTCTCTTACAACGAGCAAAACATTTTCTTTTTAACGGATGTTTATCCGTTTCTCTGCAACTTAAGCCTCTACCAGTTTGATCCTGTCAGTCCTACATTGAGGAAATTTGATGACCTCAAACACTCCATTTTCTTGCCTTGGTACACTGTTTTATGCTTTTTCTATGTCAAAAAATACCAAGGGAAGTTTTTTCTGTTTCTTTCCAATCTTCCCCCCTAGTTTCTTTTAAAGCAAATATAGCATCCATCCACTGTACCCTTCGCTGGCATGAACCCGAACTGCTCCTGGCTTAATGAGGTTTCTCTCTTTATTCTTCAATAATTTTTTCTTGGATCTTTATTGTATGATACATCAGTTTTATCACTAGATAATTACAAGTGTCCTGTATGTCGCCATCTACTTCATGCTATTCGGACCGTTAGGGCTTTTTCTCCAGTTATCCAGTATTCGTTCTTCATGGAAGATCTAAACATAAGTACCACTATATATCAGTTCCTTCCTCTCCCAAAAATGCCCACACTCCGACTGGTACACCATCAAGTCCTGCTGCTTTTCCTCTCTTCATTTTATTTTACTTGTCCTCTGATATCCGTAACTACACTTGCGTATGGGTTACCATCCTCTGCTGTTCGTTTGGAGTTTTCTTCATATAATAACTTTCCAAAATATACCATCCATTTTGCTCATATACTTTCCTCTATGAAAGAACTGCCCCATGGGGGAACGAAATTATTATCAACTAAAAAATTCCCCTTCTGTACATATATGAAAATATATCAATTCCGAAGTAGAGCTAATTTAGATATTAAAAGGACATTTGTAGCTCGAATGATATATAAATGAATCACGGTTCGATGTGATAATTATCATATATATATATATATATATATATATATATATATATATATATATATATAATATATATATATATATATATAATATATATATATATATATATATATATATATATATATATATATATATATATATATATATATATATATATATTATATATATATATTCATCGCTAGATGTCATATTTAACTTTATTTCATTTTGGTGTGTATATATGTATATATATATATATATATATATATATATATATATATATTATATATATATATATATAAATGAAATAAGAAAGTTAATCATGGCATCTAGCGATGGCTGAAAACATTGCTTCCCAACCCCTCGTGCATCCCTCTGGATTGCATCAACAAGTGACATCTGTCGTCATCTTGAGCGACTCACTGAGCATCCCCCTTGCAGCATTGGGCTTTGCAGAATTTAGTCGCATCCTGAGTCAACAATCTGCGATCTGCATTGTTATCAAGGCAACGACTTAAGGCTGCATTGCTTTCGGCGTTAGGTAGGATATTTGGTATCAAGTTTGCCTTGGATAAACTGGCTTGCTTGCCTGCTATTTTATGGTGCAATTGAAAATGATTCGCTCAGAGAAGTCGTGACACTCAGTGAGAGAGAGAAATTGCAGCTAGAATGTAGGTAACTTTTCTTTTCTCTTTAATTTTCCTGGTGGTACCATATAATATATATATATATATATATATATATATATATATATATATAGCATTAAGCTACAAATGTTCTTTAATATCCAATTCGTTCCACCTCGGAATTAATGTTTTCATATATGTTAACAAAAGGAGAATTTTTCAGTTGATGATAATTTCGTCCTCTCGTGGGTTCGAACCAGCGCCCAGCAGACTGAGAAATCAGGACTTCAGTGATGCTATCGACTCGACCAACATGTATAAAAATACATTAATTCTGAGGTAGAGCGAATTGGATATTAAAGGACATTTGTAGCTTAATGCATGTATATGAATCACGCTGATATGATAAAAATTCACAATATGACTACGTGCGGCAAACGTTTGACTTGGTTATCATGGCAGAGGGGGTTGGATATCGATTCTAATTACAAATACCTGAGTTCGACAGCGATTTGTAATGTCGGAATCGGTATCAACTTATTTTTTACCTCACTTGTTGGCTGTATGTTTGTTTATACTGCCTCTATAAAATTTCTTAGAACTAATGTCAAAACTGGTAAGAATTTATACTCAGTGCTTAATTTTCCTCGTGATGTTGAGAAATATTTAAATCTATACATTTTATGTAATCATTTTAAAATATAAATCAGTCGCTTGAATCTACTTCATTCATCGCATCCTTAGTCTCTCTATCTCAGAGGGGAAGTTTAATTTAAATACCAAAAGTTATTGACAACCTTCATTTACTTGTTACGTGGCTCTCTCTCTCTCTCTCTCTCTCTCTCTCTCTCTCTCTCTCTCTCTCTCTCATTTTTAACGCAGAACTTCCTCCATTGAAATTCCTCAGGTGACACCACAGGGGAGGCGTAACGATTCACCAGCAAATGACTTAATGATGGAACTTTAGAGAAGTCATTAGCTTCTCCTATCGAAGAATTATATCTCCAATTCTCCTTACGTAATAGTTCGTCTCCACGAACGCAGGTGTCACGCTGCTCCTCATCATTTTTCAGTGATTAGCATGACGAACACTAACGAACTCCCTTTTCTGGTCATTTTTTGAACATATGATTATTTTTACATTGATAATTTTATGGTTAGACCACATAAAACATACAGCCTGCCACACAAACAGAAACTGATTTCTAAATGCTGTTTTTCTGTGTATACGTATTCCTAAAGGTATAGAACATTTGGATACACTTACAATCGGATATTAATTTGTATTCTTACGCCAACCTTTGGTTCTGCAAGCAAATAGATGAGATAAGGAAAGCAACACAATTCTTAGATGATGAAAAAGATATTTTTGTAACTCAGTTTCATTATCGATATACATATTTTCTTTAACCAATATTTATCTGCTATTCCGCGATATTTCTCCTCTCCCAGAATGAATTTTGCTACTTGAGTTCATATGCACTGAAGAAGAAAATAACTTTATTTTGTAAGGGAAATGGGATAGCGGGGAAAGCCTACTTGAGACGTGGTAGACTCAACTTTCGTAAGAGAACTCTTAGAGGAACGTAGGTGTCCTACAACATCCGTTCGAAACTTCTGGTATTCAGAGAGAGAGAGAGAGAGAGAGAGAGAGAGAGAGAGAGAGAGAGAGAGAGAGAGAAGGGTGGTTGGGGAGGGTGCCACATGCTAATGGAGAAGTAGAGAAAAAAAGTCTAATGTAGAGGAGAGACCGCCAAAATTCATAGGACAGGAAAGTTTCAATTACTCGAGACGACGTCGATATCATAAAAAGAAAGAGAAGTGGAATAAGTGGCTGGGATGAGAATGAATTGCTTCAAGGACGTCCTGAAAGATGAATCATGTAGTGGGCCAGGACACCTAATTTATTAACAGAATTCCTGTGTTGGTATGATAAATGAATAGGAGAAGAAGAAGGAGAAGGAGAAGGAGAGAGAGAGAGAGAGAGAGAGAGTTACAAGGATTAAGATGTCCCAAGGACCATCCAAGGAGACATGTGCTCACTTATCTCTAGGGGCAGGTTTTATAGTTCATTCACAGTGTCGTAATGATTTTGTCTAGCTTTCTTTTAAACTCTTCCACACTGTTGCTGTTTACAACTTCTAGTGGCAGTTTATTCCGTGTGTCACATATCTTGTATACAGTAAAGAAGTTCCCACAATGAGATGTGTTGTATCTCTTCATTTCTAGTTTCCGTTCATTATTTCTTGTCTCCCTTTCGTCTAATGTGAAGAAGTTACTGTGTACTTTTGTTATGCCTTTGATTATTTTGAATGTCTCTATTAATTGTCCGCGCATTCGTCGTGTTTCTAAGTCATGCATGTTCTAGCTGTCTAGTCTTCATTAGTAACCTATTTACCAAATAGATGGAATTAACTTTGTGGTTCTTGCTTGTACCCCCTCTAGTCTATTTATTTCCTTTCTTAAGTGTTGGTGATCAAAACTGTGTTGCATATTCAAGATGCCGCACCGTTTCCTTGTTTTTGTATTTGAACTGCCTATTTATTTATCCCACTAGTTTCACCTTATTTTCACCTTTTACGCAATGTTTTGGCGATTTTAAGTCTTCGGTAATAATGACTCTAAGGTCCTTTTCTTGTTCTGCACTATTTATCTCATTCCCAAGCAGTATGTAGTCTATTTGTAAAACTTTACACTCATCCAAGTTAAAAGGTGTTTGCCTTCTTTTTTACCACTCTCCTATTTCCCGTAGATAATTTCTTAAACTTTCCACTGTATCTGGATCTGCTTCATTTAAACCTAGTTTGTTGTCATCTGCATATTTGGCTATCCTGCTACTTAAGCCTAAATCAAAATCATTTATGTAAATAAAAAAAACAAGAGCGGGCCAAGGACAGAACCCTGAGGAACTCCACTTGTCACATATGCCATTCTGATTCTTCACCATTGATTATGACTGTTTTCTATTAGTTATCCAGCCATCGACCCAGTTTGCTATTTCTCCTACAATTCCTAAAGCTCCAACTTTTGTCTTTAGTTTCATTGTGTGGACCTGTCAAAGGCCTTCCGGAAATCTAAGTAGTTTATATCTAATGCTCTACTACTGTCGTAAATGTCTGAAAAAACTCCAAGAGGTTTGATAGGCAGGATCTGTTTTGTCTGAAGCCGTGTTTCTATCTGTTTGATCCTCAATTGTATCAGTCATTATAGACTAAAAATTCTTACATGGGACTGATGTTAGGAAGATTGGTCTTCTCTTGAACTTTTTGTAAGCTAGTTTCCGTCCTTTTGGTGCCTTTCGTTGTTCTGCAGTCTTTAATTTCTCTTGGATAAATCCCATCCGGGCCAGGAGATTTGAACTTGTTTTGTCAAGCGGTCCTGCCCCATCATATTTAATACGTGGTTCAAGGACTGAGGTAATGTCATCAATTGTGAAGACACTAGTAAAAATTTAATCAAATTCTCTGCTTTTTCCATGTCTACTCCACTAGATTTCATTTACTGTCTACTATTAACGTGCGCAGAGAATTCCTGTGGTTTTCATTACAAACTGATGCAACTCTCTTATCCTCATTTAACTTTGCATTTCTTACTAATTTGTCCACCATTCTGCAGAGTTCTTTATGCCTGCTCGTTTCTTCTGGTGTTGGGTGTGGGTTCACTGATTCGGGTAATATGTTTCTTTCTCTTATTTTATTTCTAATTTCTCTATTGAACCACTTAGGCAGAGGGTAGACGTTTATTAGTATCTGCTTTAATGGTATACATCTGTAGCGTTTTTTGTGTATTCATTTTAAAGGCTTCCCTGTACTTATCTATGCCTGTGTTCTTGTCGTACTCTAGATTTTTAACATACTCCTTTAGAGAGAAAGAGAGAGGGAGATTCTTTTGTGATCATTAGTAACAACAACACTTTCTTTTGTGACTATCCCTATGAGAGAGAGACGCAGTAATGAAGGTTTAGTCCTTTCATTTTAGTAACTCGTTCTTAATTTTTGCTGTTACATATTTCATTTCTGTATCTTTGTCCGACGGAATTTATGACTGACCCCAAGAACACTACTCTGAAAACCTTTCGTTTCTCATAATACATGTCCATAAGTCACCAGCCAACGTCATAACTTTAATGTCGTAACGAGTGGACGCCAAACGAGGAGTCTCCTGAGATGAGGTATTCCATCATATCATGACTTACGGTGAACGGAAAACGAAATGTTTTCATTTACACTTACTTATATTAGAATGAGGTTTAGTCATTTTCAGTTTCGAGAGGGACAATGCCCTTGGCAACGTTAGCTGCCTAGTCACGGCTCTCTTAATTCAGTTACTTCAGTTGGTTTAGCAGTTGATTCATAGGATTTGTAAAGCTTTTTGTAATTTGATGAAGAGGCAAAGTTTTTTTAACAAAAGAAGTTGACATGTTTTTTAACATGTTTTTTAACATTTTATATTTGTATCTTCAGTGATATTTCGATTCATTATCGTGTTGCAATTGCCTATTCAGAGATTTATACTACGAGATTATTACATATCTTTTATTTGCTATGGAATAAGATGAACTAAATTTGAAGTAAAATAAAAAACGTTCCCCTTACTGAATAAGAATAACAAAGTTTTGTTATTAAAATGAGGGGAGTAGTAACATTAACTAAGAGGCAGGCATCAGTATTACGTAAGTATTTATAGCAATCTTTAGGTGTTTTTTTCCTATGGAATCCACATTTCGGTTTAGAATCTCCCTTTTACATGTTACTGTAATTTAGAAAATTACACCCGGGTCGTCGTGTTTCATAGGTTTTTAAGGATTTAAATTAGGGTATTATTGTGAACCGTATTTAAAATTAAGATGATGTAACCTCTAATTTTCAGACGTCGTTCGTCTTCAAGTCATGCAATGGGCGTTTTCGCGTTTCGCCAGAATCCGTCTTTTGATTGTCACGTAAATCCTATTCGCAGTTGGACCGACGGGAAAGGTAGAAAGTAAAACGTAACTTCCTTGGCAGAGGTAATAACTGGAATGGAAAAGACGTTGGTGCTTTTCCTCCAGGGCTCAGGAGGCAGACAGGTGGATACGGGTGAGAAGTTGTTTTGTATCTATTATTTGTCTGTTGGGGCGAGGGAACTGCAACCCTCCCTGCTCTCTCTCTCTCTCTCTCTCTCTCTCTCTCTCTCTCTCTCTCTCTCTCTCTCTCGTGTATGTCCGTCCACAGACAGTCACAAACCATCCCTTAAATTACAGTCTCTTTTCCATAAGTTGTCAAGTTATACCCTACGTTGAAAGAACAGTGTAAAATCAGCATCTTTGATATGACCTCTCAAATTCAGAGACCAGGCCAAATCTTGGAAAACCTTTCTTGGAATTCTGGGTAAAAATTGGAGATTACGAAAGTCTTAAAGAGGAGAGGAGAGAATAGTTGAAGAGTACAGCTTTTATTCCACATATGAGAGATGGTTTTCGGTTTTAAAAATGGTAATAGAGTTATTCAGAGGTCGGTAGTCACAATATCAAAAACCGTTTCTTGTCGCCTTACATCTGAAAAACATTTTACTTATTTTCCAGATAGATATTCAAAACTAATGTTAAAGAGGATATAAGTCATAGATAAAGTTTTTCTTCGTTTATCTTAAATGTTTTTTTTTTTTTGCAATTATTTTTATTTACATTTGAAGTGAAGCATTTTATTTTTGACAATATGCCCAAGTATTTCTTCTCATGAATGCTTAAAAAGCTAATTGCAATTTTAAACCGATCTCTATTATTTTGTTTTATGGGGATGTTTAGCGATGGATTTCAGTTAGCAGTGAATTTCAGTGACATGAAATAGCACCGAGTAAAACCACATACGCAGTTGTGGGACATCATTATCATATCTTTATCGCCTCCAACACCTCGCGTCGCATGTATATAAGATTTTCCTCTCATATGTCGTGTAGGGCTCTTCTCGGTACTTCATTTTCCGTTGTTAATGGCACGAGGTTGTTTTATGTCACAACAACCCACCTTTAGCCCCCGAGTTTCTAGGGGAGGTGAGCACTGGATCCCTCCTTTATCGACTTGCAGGTATAAAGGAGGGACGACACTCCTACGTATAGGCTGCATGGGGAGGCAGTCATAGTTTAAGAAAGAAATCAAAACCTGTTTCGTTCTCTAGTAACCATATGCTTATTCCATTTTTCCTATTAATGGTTCATCTGTAAGCTCCTTTCCCATGTCCATATTTTTTCCCCTTTTTCTTTCTTTCTTGTGCCCCTTAACCATTCTTTTTTCATTGTGACATTACTCACTTAAAAATGAAACCCAATTTAACAGTCATGACCTTGATTAAAATTGCACAGTACGTCGCAAAGAAAATAAAAAAAAAAAAAGATATTCTATTAAGCATGTCGTAACCATCTCTAAAGTTTGCAAACCAATTAGGTCAGAGGATTACGGCCAAGCCAGGTGTAATGGCCTATGACTAAGGCTCTGGTGAGGCGTTAACCCGAGCTGAGGTACTATAGGAGTCGGTGGTTAGTTTCATATTGAATATTTCCATATTAAGCTAATTATGATTACAATGGCAATCTTCAGTGCACTTACAATTTTTACAATGAAACTACGCGAATAATACCGAAAGCATGCCTGGTTTGGAATGTCCTGTGTTCCTCAGGTTCATGATCCTTTTGATCAAGAATCCTGGAACAGGAGTTAAGGTCACTTTTAAAGGAATATTGATAATATGCACCATTGTGTTTGGTATGATGGGGTTTTTGGATGTTCTGTGGTTTTCATAACTTAGTTTCCATTCAAATTGTACGTATTGTTTCATTGATTATTCAAATACTCGTCAGTTCGGTTTAGTTATTTTCTTTGTGTGGCTTTTGCGCAAAACTTTTGAAGTTTCCTTACTGGCGCTGACCACGTAACTGTCCCAAGTGTCATGATTTTACTTATAAAATCCGTAGTGTAATAGTAAGATCACTTACTTCCAACAGTTGCCACATTATTATACAAACCTTATATGATTTATCTGAATGTAAAGATTCTGGTGTTCCCTCATCGCCTGTGGCAGCTAAAGCCACTTCTAGTTTTATCTTTCCCATTCCCTTTTTCTCTTTACTCGTGGGAAAATGGCGGTGGAATCCCATCCAGCAGCTTTCCGCACGAAAAGAGAACCCCATCTCTGACTCTTTGGACAACAACGTGAAATTTGCTAACAATTAGCAAAGTATGTAACGGTTGGAGGCTAGTCGAACTTGACGTGGTACTGAAGGTCGAAACTTTAATTTCATAAAAGACAGATGGAATAGAAATTAGTTCATATATGCCAGCATTGGCCTCCATTGACACAATTTTCCTCTTTATCTATACAAATCAAGTTCTCTCATTTTTGCACCATCCATAAACATGTCCATTGTACATTTTATTGATTTCCATGTACCACAATAACCTTTTTTTATACTCGCATTTCTTCAAACGTTTTCCCTCATCCAGTCAAACCTTCCATACCCTGGTTAACCACTTAATCACCTTCACCCACTTGTCACAACATCTTTCTTGTGATATCATCAATGCATAGCATTTTTCCGTACTTTATCTTCTTAATTGTCCGCCTTATGTCCTCAGCTATCATTTCTACTCTTGCATCGTTAAACTCTGCCTTTCTCTTACTTCCACTTTGAACAAATCTACAAAATACTCACTTCATCGACCCTAGACCGCAGATTTCCACAACGCAAGCATCTCTCCATTTACTTTTATTCCGAGATACGTTAGCTACTATGTCTCCTGCCTAAGCTTCCCTATAGAACGCCTTATCATCTGCACAGTGCTTGCTCATCTATTACTTACCTTCTTTGTCTCTCTCTCTTTCCTCCTGGTTAAATTATCAGACCTCATGTATTGCTGTGCATGATATCCTCTCTACCCCTTCGTTGCCACAATACATCCCTGGCGAATTGATAAACCCATTCTGGAATTTTTTCAGATTCTTCACATACTCCTACTGACCCAAGTGACAGATTTTCTCATTAAATGGTCTTTACACTTCATTCTTATCAACGTTTGTTGTCTCTACATTACCCACCGAATGCTCACTCCATCTTTATCTTCGGCTTCCATATACATATCATCCATTTCAAGTTTTACCCTTGGAGGGGTTGGCTCTAAAAGGTGATTCCCTTCTGTTTTCAGTTACCATTTTACAACTTGGTTTCTCAGTCCCACGATATGTCGCAACGATGTTCAAACAGATTTAGTGCCAACGGTGCTTGATATTTCTTGGTAGTAAAACTTCTAAAAACTGAGAATCAACATTTATTCTAAACACACACACACACACACACACACACACACACACACACACACACACACACACATATATATATATATATATATATATATATTATATATAATTATCTATATATATATATATATATATATAAAGTAGAATTTACTGGTCACTTTTTCACCGGATACATATGAAATTGCAATAGCCACAATGCCTTCTTAACTTCTTGAATTCTTTGCTCTTTTTTGGATTCGCTTGTCACTACAAAGGCTGAAGTTCAAAGTTCAAAGAAATTTTAAGAAGAAATTGTGATGTCCTGTCCTGGGAAACGAACCCAGGTCCAATAATCACAAAGAGGTCACGTTGCCGACCTGACCACGAACAGGAATGTTTGGGCATTTAGAACGCCGTGGATTCAATATAAATAAGGTGAAAAAAAAGCCAGCGTAGCAATATCTTTTTATTTTCCAAATATTCGAGAGTTTGCGTCTCATCTTCAGGGCTGTAAGCTATACAAAATATACAAATTAAAAAAGACTCGGCATTAATATCAGTTATAAAAGTGAAAAAAATAAATTTAATATATATATACATATATTATATATATATATATATATATATATATATACTATATATATATATATAATAATAATAATAATAATAATAATAAGTCTCTTTTAAAAAGGATGGTTCCATCTAAGTTAAAAAACGAAGTTCACATCAATATTGTGTCTTAAATCACAGAATGATGCACGGAAGACCTGTGTATAAAACTTGGACAGGATCTCATGCATTATAATCCTTAACCGAAGTGTCGTCGGCAGGGCACTGTCCCTCCCCAACCATTATCTTTCACATTATTTTGTTACCTGTAATTTACCTCGATACGTGCATTTAATTTCAGTACTCTAACGACTACTTTTAAATTCTTCAGCTAGCTTCTGCTGCTTTTCTTCCTTATAACCAATCATCAAAATATCGTTTCAAAATATTAGTAAATATTTCGTTGAAATTTGAGATTGCCATAAACGCACGACACAGCATTGTGATCGACCCCCTTTTACGCCTAAACAGTCACATAGTACATATATTGCATCTTATTATCGACCCAAAAAATCTGGAGCTATTAATTGTTTTCAGCAAATTATTTCAGCACCCTTATTATATCATAATCATGCATATCAAACATCGCATTATTCCATGTGCATACAGAAACTTTACCCCCCCTTTTACCTTCCACTTTCAGCGACTGTTTTCGCCGTCTATTTTGAAGCTCTGTAAATACGTATATGTAAATAATTTTTCATCATGTTGATTTGATAATAAAGGCGTCTTTGAAAGCTACATATTCTAGTTCGATGTTAAATGTGACGCATAAGTGTGTTCAATATTTTAAAAACTTATTTAATCGAATACATAAACCATTGTAAAATTTCGTCGAAAATTCCTTGGAAATTTGGCATTATTCATGAGGGGACAAGTCACTTTTCAGATTGTCACAAATCTGTTAAATGCCTATTTTATATTAACTTGATATTCTTGTAACAGCGTCACTTCTGGAGGGAATGCTGCAAGAACTAGTAAAAGTAATATATGATTGGGAAATTGATTGGTAACTGGATTAATATTGAATTTATGTATCAAATAGCAATATTTGAAGTAATAGTATGGATAGTGGGAGACTGAAATGTCCTAAGAGAGATGGGAGATATTTGTAATGTCTATGAAAGCCAAGGCCGGAAGGGAAGAGCAGATGTCCAATATGAACGAAAGAAGATGGTTGAAGTTTAAGGGCTCTTAGACACGATACTTGGCCAAGTATGATTTCGAAGCATGGTACCGAAGCAGTGCTCGGAAAATGCTTGTATAGACAGAAGCGCTGAACCACTCACACTTCCAGGGAAGCTACGAGTGAGCTAATTATTTACCTGCGTCGATACCATACGATGACATTGATCGCCAAAACCATACTTGCCCACGTATCAAGTATAAGAGCCTTAAGAGGTGAATTTCTTATGAAGTACATATTTGAACTTCAGGGTAGAAGTGGTTCAAAAGGAAA
>NC_061106.1:6067772-6072772 GCF_015104395.2 Macrobrachium nipponense | reverse complement strand
AGTTCTAGAATTCTTATTCCTCACACCGTTGGACTGTGGAAGTCTTCCTGAAGGTGCTGTGAGAGTGGAACTTCAGTTTCAATTGAAGATGTAATGCATTATTACGGTAAAACAATTCCTCCGTGTATTTACTTATCTACTTACATTTTCATCTATATATATAATAATTAGTTTGTATATTTTTTTTTCTTTTCTAGGAACTGACCTCTTCCTTCTGTAATTCTTATTCGTCTCTGTTACTTCTTTCAAATGAACACCATATTCTTTGGAGGCTTGAATTTTAAGCCAAAATGACCACGTGAACTTGTTCCATATGAATAGGGTTCATGTTCTGAAAAGTAATAATAATGGTTAAGTCATTCCGAATAATGTTCCACGTTAGGTAATTATTAGATGAAAGCAATAGTACTGATCAACTTGGTAGAGGATTTAAATCTTACTCAAATGGTCCTGGTAGTGAATGTATGAGAGAAAAAAAAGAATTGCAATATATGGAATTAATATCTTCTTCAGCAAGGAAAAGAAGAGGCGCATGATTCCCATCGTATCTGTAATTTATAGAAACTATTTATCATGAAATCAGTAACAAGTGGCATTGAGCGTAGGAAAGGTAAAATCAGAGGACATCCTTGTCTTTCATCAACACTGCAAAATAGAAGAGAGACTTTTGATTTTATTTTATTGCAGTCTAGTGACCATGATGTTTACGCTGGTTCGGAGTGGCTTTTGAAGTCGGCTTGACATTCCTTTGATGCAGCAGCAGGGCCCAAATGACTTCTCTCCAGAAACAACGAAAAAGCGAATCGAAAACGTCATAAAAGTTATATAGGGAATTTTATTCCCTTCACGTGCATCGACTTTGATATAATAATAATGAAAAAAGATCATTTTATCGGGTGTGATGGAGGTAAAGATTACCTTATAAATGGGCAAACAAAGGAAATTTTAATGGTTTTTTTTTATCTCCGACTTCGCCTTTTGTGTCTTGAATTCGGCCAAGCGTATCTGAGTTTTTATGTGATTCAAAGACAGTTATTTGGCTTCACTCTTGACAGCATTAAATCTAAAGCATTTCATCTCTTTGGCCACTTTGATCTTACACATATGCCTTGGGACCTCGTCTCTTTGGTCAAAAGCGCACAACTCTCTTGTTTCATTTTATTTCCAGCTCTGCACTTGGCCTATTAATGTCGGTAGTATGTTAAGGATTCCAAACCCTTTGGAGTTAAAGAAACGAACATACAAAGTTGTGCGGAGAACGAAAAAAATTGTCTCCTAGGTGCTTGTGGCTGAACTCTTAAACAAATAGAGCTGACCAGAATACCAGATGGGGGGAACATTATAAGAAAAAGAAATGAATTTTGCTTTACTTCTGCTTGTAACCTAATTGAGATGGCATTAATATATTGATATAGAGATATTCCAGGTTCACTCGCCTTCTACCATGGATTTAAGGATATTCTCAAGCACGTGTTCCTTCATGGTACATTGGATGAATATATTTATTTATATATGTATGTGCATATATATACACATTACACACACACAAATATATATATAAATATATATATATATATATATATATATATATATATATATATATATACATGAAAGGAAAAGCAACACAGGTAAATAGGTAGCCTCATAAGGGCATAAGATTTCTCAGCATTCCTGGAATGGTTCCTTGCAGAACTTTAGATAAAATGTGAGAGCGTCATATTGTGAAGAAGCGCTAAAAGTAATATAAAACTTAGGTAGTTTACAGTGATTAGTGATAGAAAATTTTTTCAAGCGACGAAAGTTATTGAATGTTAGCAGTTTTAAGGATATGATGGAAACGGATTACAATAACTATTGAATAATGATTGTTATTATCGGTGATGAAAAAACAGAAACAGGTGTTTCAGAATTTTTTTCGGAATGAATAGGAGATCGCTGTAAGATGTGGCAAGAGCTGGATCGCGAAGTTTAGTGAAAGAAGATAACTCTCCTGAAGCAAAAACTGAGATGTATGAGGCCAACTCTTCAGGGTGAAGTATAGTAGGTACTGAATGCAAATAAGAGGAAAATGGTGGAAGCTGTCGAGGTCAACTTCATTTATTTATTTACTTTTTTGCATAAGGCAAAGTGAGAAATGTATGATGATATGAAGGTGAGATTTCAAAAACTGCGCAAGTGAAGACATGACTCATTGTTTTGAGGAACTTTGGTAACTTGAGGGGTAATGGACAATAACCAACTAAAAATATATATATATATAATTTGTAAGATTTTTAGAAAGGAGAATAGAGAGGCGAGAAACTGGTTATAAGAATTGTTTGAGATATTTTAATGGTAGTTCCCTACGCTCGAGCTAACTGAAAACCATATGTATGATAGGAAAACGATTTTAGATATAAGAAATTGTTGAAGCAGAAAAATAGTAGTTAACAAATTAAAATGTTTTGTGATATGGAGTGTATGCCACATATTTCGAAGGGTGTGATTTTTTAGTGGAATGAAGGCCGAAATTCTTAGAGAAACATAAACTTGTATTTTAATATAGATATCATAATTAATGAGTACCACAGTCATTTTTAGATCTTCTAGAAAGAAAAATTGTCATTCTTATCATGGATGTTTCCCCATGTATTCAGTGTCTTATAAATAGATATTTTTGGGGGACAGCGAAGTCCCTTCCTTCTTGTTCACTCTGTCCGCCTTTCCGTTTTCCCTGCTTAGCTGCACTGTTCTTATAGACGCTATTTATCCGGATAAGGACGAGATGAGGACATTCAGTCTACCGGTTTCCTCCACCATTTACACCAAAAAGGGTATTACCCATTACTCAATCGTAACTCATCTGCGAAGGAGCAAACTGCAGTAATGAGTTTCATTTGAGACTAAAACCGGCAACTTCCCTTGATTCACTTTGGCTGTTGCCCTTTTCAGCCTCTCCCAAAGTTCCATTCCCATGGACTCCGTTATTTTCGTATTTTCACTTAATTTCCCGCTTATTCTATCTCCTATTGTTTGCCTCACCGACATTCCTCTCACCTCTCTCTCCATCTAGCTCCTCTCTCTCTCTCTCTCTCATCTCATAGCCCCTCGCTCTCGCTCTCTCTCCTCTCTCTCTCTCTCTCTCTCTCTCTCTCTCTCTGTTCCCTTTTATTTTTCGCGTAATCCAGTCCTTTATGCAGGCCATTGTCCCTCCGCTCACAAAATATCTCTTCTTAATCCTTCATTATTTATCCTTTTAAAGTTCCGGCAAGTGAACGCTGTAGCAATGGACTCGCGCTGGAATGTTTTCCAAAAAAAAAGGAGGGAACACTCGGCTCTACAGTTAATACAAACTAAATTCAGGAGATAAGGCCGCAGTCTCCCTAAGCCTCGGCAAATAAACCTGCAATCTAAGTCATTATGTGAATTATACACTTAGATGAATATTTGTCTGGATCTTTGGCCTTGGAAAAAGGCATTCGAAATTGTTTGAGATTTTCGTTTTATTACTGTCATTATTTTCTAGTCTTATGTTTCTTTTTTTAATCATGTACCAGTTTTGAAAGAAAATAGAGCTTTCAGGATTCTTGATGACATTGTAGAAAATTCATTACTCAATATTTCTTAGTTTTTTTATTACTTTACACTCGATGTTGGCAGTTGGCAACAGTAGTAGGGATGTCCTCGACGCTCAAGAGTATTTACGTGTATATGGCACTCAAGTTGTACGAATGGTCATTGTACTGACATTGTTAAGATAATATTTTGATTCCCGGTTGAAAGACTAATACTGCAAGCATCTTCCGAATGGGTAGAAATTGTATAATGTGTTGACTGATAGTGGTCAGATTATAAGTGCAAACTAGTAGCTCAATGACGCGCCATTCCGGAGAGAACCTTTTAATTTCACTGCTCTTGAATACTCAGTCGGTTTCACGGTCAACACTCCTCATGAGTGGGATTCGCCGAAGTATTTTGACAGTAATGAAAGATTTGCCATCGTCCGGCGTGACGTCCAAATGTGCTAGTTGAAATGATTATAATGGAGGAAGGAAATTATAATTTGATTATAATTCATTCTCACGTCACGGATATGTCAGTCAGTTTCATCCTCCATTTAGAGTAATTACAAATTACTTTCGGAAAACATGAAAATTCCAAGAATTCGAATCAGAGTTCAATGCCTTAAATATACCAGCAAATTTTTTTTTCTTCAGTGGAGACTATGCCTAGAATTTCTTTATTTGTTCAACTGCTTTGGAGAGAGAGAGAGAGAGAGAGGAGAGAGAGAGAGAGAGAGAGAGAGAGAGAGACTCTCAGTATGCTGAGTTCCCATTAAATGGTCTTACGCTGTAAACTTTTTGAAAGCTCAAACGACCCAAAACCGACAGATAGAGATCGCTAGATATTGTTCCTTTTAATGAGCGAAAACACGAGATATCACTCAAATATTTTGTTGGGAATAAATTTTGCTCTGGAATAGAAAGAGCAGTTTGGGGTAATAGGATGATGACACTGTTTGAAGGAACATCACTGTCTTGGTAACGAAGTCTCTTATAATTAAAAGAAAATTAAGATAACAGTGTTCGACTTGTGAGTTGCAGCTTCCTTCGTTTTATTTTACACTGTATTAAGATGCAGTGTATACGGTCGTCGGTATAATTGTGTTTCGCAATAACTGCCACGATAGTTCTACTTAGTATCATAAGACAACAGACATTTTAAAGGAGTGATGTTTCGTAGAGAAAAAAATACAAAATGTAAAAAATAAAATGGCAGTAAACTGAAACAAACGTTATTTCCTTTCCACATATGAAGTTATGCATCTCAAAAGGAAATGCGTATGTCATCTGAACCCATTTGCAATGTTCTGTCTTGATGTTTAATTATTTATTTATTTTGTTTTTTCAGAAAGCAGATAATTTCCTAGGTTTTCCCCGTCTTTATGGGAACCGCGAAATGGCGAGACGCCGCTTTTTGGAAAGGGTTTGCAATCTGCGGGGAAATAGATATAAGATTTC
>NC_061106.1:6047772-6062772 GCF_015104395.2 Macrobrachium nipponense | reverse complement strand
GCAATTTTAAATCATATAAATAACATGAACCATACCATGGATTGGAACACATCCCGAATTTTATACAAGAGCAGCTGTCAATACAAATGTCAGATGGTAGAATCTTCACTGATAAAACAAAAAGATAATAAGATCAACCTTTCCAGTGGAGCCTGGGACTCTGACTATGTAGACAATATCTTCCTTAAGGCAATGATGAAGCGGATTAAGATAAATTAACATAACCGACGTCGGCTTAGTGATGACCCCAGGCATTACCTAAGGACATATGTATTTTTGCTAATGTACTTCCGTCTGTCATTCACTACTTGATAAGGGTAGAAGTTAGTCCACCGAAATATAACCCTTAGCTTTAAGCCATAGTGTTTTAATGGGCCTTTTATACTTGAGTGGTATCCTGTTTTGATAGAAAAATTTATTTACACACACACCACACACACACACACACACACACATATATATATATATATATATATATATATATATATATATATATATATATAATATATATTTATATATATATATGTATATATATGAGTGTATTTTGTGTGTGTGTGTGTTTGTGTATTCATTTATTCATTTTCATGATAATTAGAATGATTTTTCCAAGTGATTTTTCAGAATTAACTAATTGTTTGTTTATTTGCAGTCTCCAGACTTTACTTCAGTTTCAAGTGAAATGATAAAAATGTAAACGGCCGAAAAATGGTAATTTCATTTAATTGCCAATGAAATCAATACAGCTCCGTCCTCATTATTGTAAGATGTGAATACCAGCTCCGAAATTGTATCCAGAAACTTGTATCGTAATTATATCTTTAATGTCCTGGATCTCATTGGATTACGAGAAAAATTCCTAAAAGAAATTGATTATATCAAATCCTAGTTTTTCAGTTCGTTACCAATGATTTTTATCTAGCTCGTTTTCTGCTTAATGCACTACCAAAGGTTTTATTATTAGTACTATTATATATCATGCGTGTAAGGACCTGTTATTGAAAATACGAAATAGGCAGAAACAAATGTCCGTTGGAATTAAATATAAGTAGACAAGTGCTGATTCAGACATTTGTTTTGAGATTAATAAAGTTAACGCTGGCGTTAGAAGCTATGTGGTGAAAAAGAAAAGATTGCGAAATAATGAACCCATGAAAAACTCGAGAAATTATTTTCAGGCAATATGGCGGGATGAATTCTCAGAAATAGCGCAGCAGTTTTCAATGGCTGATCTCCTTATTTTCTTTCTTTTTTTTTCTTTTTTTTTTGCATGAATTAGACCCACACAAGAAGCAACTAATTAAGATCAGATTTAATGAAGAAACTAAAGTTATGAAATATAAAACAAGTTGCTTGAATAAATAACGCTGTTCATTAGCATGAGGGAAGTTGATTACGAAATAAAAACTATAAATATGAAAGAATAATTAAAAGCATTACCCTCCCCTTTCGGCGCCATCGCGTACAAATGAGGAAAAGGCGTGAGATGAAGAGATATATACGCGTCCGTAATATATATATATATATATATACTATCTATATATATATTTATATATAATATATATATATATATATTATATATATATGTGTGTGGTGTATATATATATATATATATATATATATATATATATATATATATATATATATATATATATATATATATATTGTGTGAGTTTGTTTTTTTGTTTGTACGTGTGTGCATGTGTTTGTGTGTAAACATTTTTTCCTTTTCATAATTATACCAATTGTTATCAACCGATTGAGTAGTATTCTGTAACTGATCAACTCCCTCTACATTACTTTTCTACCAATTTCTTCATTAGATTTCTTCAAGTCCATGTAAGTTACTTACAGCCATTTTCTCTTTGGAACTTAGAATTTTTACAAAAGAAAAAAAATCAAACCTAAACATACTCCCCCTGCCATTTCTTAGTCTAATCGTTTATCCTCAAAATCCTATTGTAGTGTTTCAATCGAACTCTTGGTAGTACATATCTTCTAATATGAACATGTTCAGTGGATGCTTCTGTCATTCAGACAATCACCCATACCAGATCTCCACTACATGGAAATGAAGATTCTTCTCACCCATTCTTTCGGAAAATTCCCATCATCCAGACCCGGGGATGTTAAGAAGGGTATCCATTCCCCTTGGGGGTATGAGAAGGACATGCTGGGGGTATGAGACGTTGTCTCTGGATATTTGTATATATTTGATTTTATCCTTTCATTGTATACACGGGTGAATCTTGTAAGTAAATAACTATATAAAACTATAAATGCTTTTGATTTTCTTGTATGTTCTATTCCTAGCTATTCATATCTAATGTATGTATTAAACTGAGTATATTAAGTTATATTGTCAACAAACAGGACTTAAGTGGACTTAGGAGCACAGGTTTTATTGAAGAAAAAAATTATATTAATTACCTGGTTTACATAAATTAGAACCTTTAATTTACATGTTTTGAGACGTCAGCACCAGTTCGTCCATTAGACATCATATAAGTTTATGCACTTAATGTTATGCTGTTTCAAATGGACATTATCTCATTTGATATTTTGGTAATATTCAATTGTTCAATTGCTCTGCTTATGTTATTTTACTCTTTTGCCGGTATATGATTTTAGTTCCAACAATTGGTGTTTTGTAACAGCATTTTCCATGTTTAAGAATTTAGGCCTTTCTTGGCTATATACTTCGACAACAATTTTGCTTTCCTTAATATACCCTCCAAGGTGGGGTCCATTGGAGGACGAAGCTCTTGGGCATATTCTAACCTTTTTACAGCTTTCTTTCCTTCGTGGATTAAAACATATATATATATATATATATATATATATAATATATATATAATATATATATACATATATATATATATATATATATATATATATATATATATGTGTGTGTGTGTGTGTGGTGTGTGTGTGTGTGTGTGTGTAGTGTGTGTGTGAGTGTGTGTACAGGGAGCAATGTCAAATTGAAATTTGAGTTTCAAGCAGAACAGAAATTTTGCAGCAGAAATAGAGTAAAGTGAAATCGACTTGGAAGTACGAAACGAATAACGTAGAAAACAAGGTCTTGATTAGATATCTTCACCTTGAAAGAAAAATCTCTTTATAGTCTCTTAATGATGATTAGTTAAAGTGAATGAGCTAAGGGAAACACGTGTCTTATTAAACCATTGACCTGATCACTGTAGCATATCGTGGGACTTAATTTGCAAATAACGAAATATTTGAACGAAGTTTGGAGTAGTAGGTAAAGGGAGAGGACAAATATTTTTCTCGGCAGTGTCGACATTGAAAACGTTGCTAAGCTCCATTCAGTGACTGTCTGCTGTGTGTTGAAGGCGGATTATGAACGACATGGTGAGGGAACGGAAAAATTAAAGTTAATCTATGGAGGTTGAAGCCACCTGCATATGGATGAATGGCGTAAGGTCTTTTTTAAACTATTGGCTGAACAGGAGAATACAAAGAGATAGAACAGATGCGTGATGAACATCAGCGTCATCAAGGTAGATGTGACACCAGATAGTTCCTGACCAATCAGTCAATCCATAATGAGCATCAGAAACGACATGGTAAGGACTGTTGTTGTAAAATCAACAACAACAGATATGAATTACTTAGAAAATCCCAATAAGATCGCTCACACAAGAGAGGCCTTAATTAAGCAAAGATTCTTGAGGATCTTCAGACATGAAACTACCAGTTAGTCAAGTTTCATGTAGTGATACTATTCATCAAAACGTAGTTATTTATTTACTTATTTATTTATTTTTTGTTAGATGAAACTGGTCTTGTGCCATGCGAGTAAACCGTTAAGAGGAGATTGGGAAACTCCAAGGATTTTTAGACTGTGGATGCTGTAAACGCTAGACAAAAGCCAGAGCTATTGTAGGATATGTTTGCGAATAAAAGAGCTACAATATAAAAAGCATTCACAAACAAATATGCTTCAACAATAGATGGATGTCGTTTAGATTGAGGCACAATATACCACAAAATAAAAAACTATGTTTGTAGACAGACTCCGTAAGATATCAAGAAGGAATGGTATTCGTCCCGTAAGCCTTTCTCAACTAGAGACATGAACATTGTAGGTTTTGTGAACTAATTTATTGCTTAAACAGGAGTAGCTAAAGGGGCGTCTCTCTCTCTCTCTCTCTCTCTCTCTCTCTCTCTCTCTCCTCTCTCTCTCTCTCTCTCTCTTTCGAAAGGAGTGCCAACAGCAGACCGGACTCTTCAAAGGGCAAAGAGTTATGTTTACGTACTTCTGTCATTTCTTTGGAGGAGAAGGCTAGTTTACATGAAAATTAACATAGATATTCAAATTTCTTAACCTGAGATTATTTTCTCCTGTCGTATATATCCAGATGAAAATATATATCTCTGGTAAGGGACCATTATTTAAAAATACGTACTTAGCGTCTACGACTGAGATTTCCTCGCAACTTTGTTTTCATGAACAAATGACAAAATCGCTGTTAAGTGATAAAAACTCTTAAGGTGTATATATATATATATATATATATATATATATAGATATATATATATATATATATATATATATATATATATAAAGTAGCCTGAATAGAATGGCGCCTGTTCGATTTAACCGTCTCCCATGAAAAGTTTACAAAAAATGTTGGAAAATGAGAGTTTTAGAGAAAAATCCTATAAGTTGTGAAGCTCCCCAACTTGAATGAATAACGGAAAACGACCGAATGTTAGAAAAAGAAAACAAACACAAATAGAATTCTTAAACTGAAATTTCGGCGAGCGAATAAAGATGAAAGTTTCACGTCTGACTTCGTCGCTTTTTAAGTCTGCCAGTTCCAAGTGTAGTCACTAGAGAGGACGCCCTCATTTTATCACTCGGGAGGCTGGAGACCCGTTCTCTAAGTGCCAAAGTTTTGTTTGATAAAAGATACGGGCCTTTTTTCAACTTCCGTATCGTTATTAACTCTTTTAGATCTATTATTATTATTGAGGATTAGCGCGAATGCCCTGGGCCGTAGAGGAGTCTGTCTGTCTGTGAATTTGTCTACTCTTTTCACCAATAATTCGAATCATATCGTATCTTTCTAAGTAAAATTGATCTTTTTGCTCTGATGTGGCTCTTTCACAGTTAAATGAGAGAGAGAGAGAGAGAGAGAGAGAGAGAGCACCAAAAACTATCGATAATCCTCAATTTATATCAGTTTTATCTCACTTTATCTTCTCTCGAAATATTTTTAGGCTCTATAGAAAGTCAGTCTTTAATGTTGTTTTCTTTAATTTAAAACTCTTCAATTTTTCCTTTTGCCTGAAAAGTCATTTCATTTGGAATAAAAATGCCCAAGTTGTTATCGGCAGTGTTGCAGTTGAAAGGAAAAAATTACGAGCAACCCTATATTTCGACAAGCTGTTTTGACTCATGTTGAAATAAAAAAGTTATATATATATATATATATATATATATATATATATATATATACATGTATATATATATATATATATATATATATATATATATAATATATATATATATATGTATATATATATGTGTGTGTGTGTGTGTATATATATATATATATATATATATATATATATATATATATATATATATATATATATATTTATATGTGTGTGTGTATTGTATATATCTATATATCTTTATATATATATATATATATATATATATATATATATATATATATATATATATATATATATATATGTGTGTGTGTGTGTATGTGTGTGTGTGTTGTGTGTAAAACCTTCTGGTCAGTTTTACAAGCTTGAGAGCCAAAGAAAAGAAAATTAAGACATTCTGACGTGTGTAGCCAGATTCGAACCCGCATCCAGAGTATCAGAATAAGGTCGAGTTACCCAAGCTGACCTCGTGGTCAGTAGTGACAATCGCATCCCAAAAGTGTAAAGAAATCGATAAGTTCATAAGGCATTGTGGTTAATATAATTATATATCGATCTAATAAAAGTAACCGGAAGATTATGCACACACACACACACACCACACACACACACATATATATATATATATATTATATATATATATATATATATATATATATATATATATATATATATATATATATATATATAATAGCTCATTTTACTAAATCATGAATAATTACATAGCCTATAAATAGCATTTATTATTGGGTTTCTCCAAATCTCACAGGCAACTGTTTGAGCGTGGATACCATGAAACACAGTGGTTAAAGTCTGAGGAAAGCTAGCAATTCTTCATGTTTTTGCTATAGCTATAGGATCCCAGATTTGGGTAAGCCTATTTATGGCTGCTTGCCTACCAATTGCCAGCAGTTATGGTAGCTGACTCCAATCTTGTTTCATTTTCATTGGTGTTAATAATGCTCATCTCACTGATTAGTTGAATTCAGTAGCTGCCACAGATAATCATGGCGTTTCAAATTTGGATCTTCCCATATTTCTGGTAGTGAGCACTTAATAAATGAAACCACACACCAGTCTTGACTACCTTCGTAACCTTGTATTCACAGATATTACAGGGGTTGTATCTTGTGGAGTACGTTCAACCTTTGGATTCATCTGATCATAATTTGATTAAAGTTAATGTGGAAATGAATCAGGTTGTTCGGGTGTTAGTATTTCAAATAGAATTATGTTTGAAATCTCTGGCCAATTTGGGTGGTGTTCACCGGGATCTTCTTTTACATAGATAGAGGAATTTTTATAGAGGTCCAAATGTTAGTCTTTAAATAATCTTATTGCACTATTAACAAGCGGAGAATTCCTTCTTAAAGATAAAACGTGGTTCAATGCTGCTGTAAGCGTGCCTACCATGATACACAACAAGCTTATTGTTTATGAAGGAACAATTGCGGACCCTCAGTGGTGTAATCTGAGATGGCTGAGAGAGCTTATAATAATGATGGAAACTGCTGCCTTGCAGGTGGACGTTTTAGTCAAAGGCTAGGCCCACCCTCCAATAACTGTGGAAACTGCTGCCTTGCAGTCTTACTTTTTAGTAAAAGGCTTGGCCCACTACCAATAACTGTGGAAATTGCTGCCTAGCAGTATTACATTTTAATAAAAGGCTAGACCCACTGCCAATAACTGGAAACTGCTGCCTTGCAGTCTTACTTTTTAGAAAAAGGCTAGGCCCACTGCCAATAACTGTGGAAACTGTTGCCTTTAGGTGGACTTTTTAGTCAAAGGGGAGGCCCACTGCCAATAACTGTGGAAACTGCTGCCTACCAGTCTTACTTTTTAGTAAAAGGCTGGGCCCACTGCCAGTAATTGTGGAAACCACTGCCAAACAGGTGAACTTTTTAGTCAAAGGCGAGGCCCACCGCCAATAACTATGGAAACTGCTGCCATACAGGTGCCATTAACTGTGGAAACTGCTGCCATGTAGGTGGACTTTTTAGTCAAGGGTGAGTCCCACCATCAATAACTGTGGAAACTGCTTCCTTGCAGTCTTACTTTTCAGTAAAAGGCTATGCCCACTGTCAATAACTGTGGAAACTGCTGCCTTGCAGTCAAACTTTTTAGAAAAAGGCTAGGCCCACCTCCAATAACTGTGGAAATTGCTGCCTTGCAGTCTTACTATTTAGTCAGAGGGGAGGCCCACCGCCTAGAACTGTGGAAACTGTTGCCTTGCAGGTGGACCTTTTAGTCTAAGGCGAGGCCCACCACTGTGGAAATTGCTTCCTTGCAGTTTTACTTTTTGGTAAAAGGCTAGGCCCACTGCCAATAACTGTGGAAACTGCTGTCTTGCAGGTGGACTTTTTGGTCAAAGGCTAGGCCCACCTCCAATAACTGTAGAAACTGCTGCCTTTCAGTCTTACTTTTTAGTCAAAGGCTAGGCCCACTATCAATTACTGTGGAAACTGGTGCCTTGCAGGTGGACCTTTTAGTAAAAGGCTAAGCACACTGCCAATAAATGTGGAAACAGCTGTCTTGCGGATGAACTTTTTAGTCAAAGGCTAGGCCCACCTCCAATAACTGTGGAAACTGCTGCCTTTCAGTCTTTCTTTTTAGTCAAAGGCTAGGCCCACTATCAATTACTGTGGGAAAAGGACTGGTGCCTTGCAGGTGGACCTTTAGTAAAGGCTAAGCACACACCGCTAATAAATGTGGAAACAGCTGTCTTGCAGATGAACTTTTTAGTCAAAGGCTAGGCCCACCTCCAATAACTGTGAAAACTGCTGCCTTTTAGTCTTTCTTTTCAGTCGAAGGCTAGGCCCACTATCAGTTACTGTGGAAACTGGTGCCTTGCAGATGGACCTTTAGTAAAAGGCTAGGCACACCGCCAATAAATGTGGAAACTGCTGCCTTGCAGGTGGACTTTTTGGTCAAAGGCTAGGCGGCCCAACGCCAGTAACTGAAATTGGTGACAGCAAGGGCATTCAGTCGTAAAAACCTCTTTGCCAAACAATAAATCATGCCTTGATACATGCAGTTTAAAAGGTTCATCAGGCAACCGACCCCTTAATGTAAGGATAACGGTGGGAAAGAAGAGGATAATTAATGAGAGAGAGAAAGGTGAATGTGTGAGCAGTGTAAAAGATACGTAGAAACTGGCTCAGATCATGGGCATGTTACAAACATATGGGTAATTTTTAGATGAAACGTGCATAATTTGAATATGTTCAGAGGAAGTTGCAAAATATAGCTTATAAAGCAAAGGGCAGATTGCGTGGAAGAAGCACTGAAATGGAAAATACAAGTTAAGGTAAATTGGAATGAGTGTATGAGATTTGATGCTCTACTGATCAATCTTCTATATATAAGGGGAATAAACAGCTAGGATGTGTAAGTTCAATACGGGGCTTCATCATGTATCTAGTAATTGAAGCATGAATATGTCAGGACTTTTGCTTGTTCATTTCCTGTGTAGCTCAGCTCTTTAGAGGAAACTATATAACTTTGGTATGTGATAGCCTTTTGGGTAACGAGCTTCACTGTACGTCTAGAATTCTTGGTTCCGTGGTTTGTGCCCATGAGCCGACGAATTTCTTGTCAACTAAAAAATTCCCACTCGCTTAACATATATGAAAATATATTAATTCTGAGGTAGAGCGAATTAAATTTTAAAGGACATCACGTTCATGCAATAAAGGCATATATATATATATATATATATTTATATATATATATATATATAGATATATATATATTATATATATATATAGATATATATATATTTATATATATATTATATATTATATATATATATAATGTGTGTATGTGTGTGTGTAATAGTAGCCACAATGCCTCCTTAATTTCTGGAAAATTCTTCGCGTATCCGTGTGTTTGTACATACGCGGATGAGTTTTTCCTCGCAATTGGGAGTGTCTGTGTGGCGTCTTATATTTAGCATTGATTTCAAAAAGGGAGTATCTTGATGGGAGACCAAAGTCTTTATCAATTGTAGATTGCTAACTTGCCCCCCCCCCTTTTTTTTTTTACACACACATACATCATAGTATACATGACTGCATTTGGTTTTACCCTTTATGATTTTAGTTGGCGTGCCATAAAACTTTATTGCGTCATCGGTCTATCCCATGTTTGCGTATTATGGCTTAAGAGTGCTTTGATTCAAAATGTTTGACGTATACAATGCAGCAGTCATTACTCGGGTTTCCTTTTGCTTGCATCTTGTTACTTTTAAGTTTCCTCTTTTCTTCGAACGACGAATTACTTCAGGAATTGTTCCCCAACTTGTGCCCACCGAAAACTATTTGAGGGTCAATAAGGAAGTTTGTCGAAAAGGGAAGAGGCGACGACTAATGAATATTGTCCCACGAAACTTTTTCTTGACGCCCTTTATATCCGAATATAAAAGTTTGAGTTCGGCAAAGTTAACCTTTACTCGTTGTTGTAATGTGAGCAGCGAGATTTTGAAAGCCGGGAGGCTTGTCCTGTGTACTCGGTGTAGCTGATATAAAGTTTACCATTTCCCCACTTGCATAGTAAGACGCTTAAGTGAACATATTAATATTTTCCTTTTATTACAAATATTTCTCCTAATCTAATCGATCATAATTAAAACAGAACGAAAAGAAGCTTTCGAATTCATTTCCTGCGTGGAAAACTTTGGCCTATCGCTGCAGTCCACATGCTTGTTAGATGATAGTGGAACACAATCTTGCTTCATATTGAAATATGGAAATCTTGCTGGTGAGTTAAGCGAAAGGTTTGCTTTGGATAAAAATGGTTTAGCTCTGCTTTCTTGGACGTTTCTATTTTGTGACCAGTTGAATTTTAATAGCACTTCGATTGTTTTACGCCCTTACGATGGATGCAACAATCTAATTTCACTCCTTTTACCGCCACTGTTCATGTTTCAATAACTTGTGGCCGTATGGCATAAGGCCTTATTAGCCAAAACCTTCTAGCTTGTGTCTTCCTTCCTGAGTAAACTCACTCCTATCTAACCTTTCATGCACCTGGTTTATGTATATCGCCGTCAATGGTGCTTGTTATTATTTTATGGACAATAATCTTGTGAAGCTATCTGGATGGGATCCCTAACTTAATGAAGTGCATTGCCTCCGAAACAGTTTATGTTTAATTCTTTGCCTCCTCCACTGGCAATTCTTTAAATATTTTTCTATGCTAATATAATCGAATCTTATTTTTTTGGCGTCCAATTTGCTAAAGACTTGCTTGGAGACATCATCATAGCTCATATTCCTAAGTCATCTAAACGTTCATTGTTATATATATATATATATATATATATATATATATATATATATATATATATATATATATATATATATATATATATTCCGCTTATTTTTGGCCACATTCGTCCCTGTTGAAAATACGACTCTCTTTATGGCATTCTGGCGTCTGATCTTTTGTCTCTACTCGATAGGAACGAAGCGCAAGGCAATTCTTTTGATTAATGGCCATGCCTTTGCCTCTTCTCTGTATCCTATTTCTCTCTTGTCAACGTAGCTTCTATGTCCCCCTAGGTATTATTTATTCACTGTTCCGATGGGCACAAGGCAGATTCCTTCTCCTATCAGGTATCCCTATCTCCACTCGCTCTTTGAAAATCAGAAATTATCATGGGACTGCGCGGCTAGACGGTTTCTGGTTTCTCTTTATTGTTCAATGTTGAAATTTTCTTCTCACCTCCATATACACCGATTCTGATCATGTATACCTTGAAGGGGACGATTTTTGGGTTCGTCTGTGACTGAGGCCCATTTTTCTTCCGTCATTCTCTTTCGTTCCAGTTTTCTTTACGCCAAAGCTTGATAAGGAATTAGTTGGCGTTCTCAGTGACATATATAAGAATAGGGATTTCTCATTATCTGAAGAAAGTCACCGACCTTAACTCTGAATGTTGCTAGTACAAATGTTAATTGAAAGGTCATTTCAATTATTTTACTGGATTGAATGAAATGTACCTAGAATCCATTTATTACTTGTACACACACACACACACACACACACACACACACACACACACATATATATATAATATATATATATATATATATATATATATATATATATAATATAAATATATACACAGAATATTGTAATACGTAGAAACATGCCCTCTTAACTTTTTGGGTACACTTGTTACTACAAAGCCTTCGATCCAAATACAAGGAATAATGAAGTATCTCTGATGTTGCATAGCAGGATTCGAACCCCATCCTGGGTATCAGAGCGAGGCCACGTTGCCGACCTGACCACGTGAGGGATAAAAGTCCGTTGACCTGTCGAATTCAGATATATTTAATAGAGCTGCGCTGTGCCATTCACTTTTATCTTGTGCTTACTTTAATCTTAGGGGCATATATTTTTCAATGCACCTTCTTCCTCTTCATCTGTTGTGCACTTTTCACTTTCTTGGTCTTCCTCTCCCCCTTTCTCCTCAAACTTCCAAATTATAATTGACTGACACCAGCCAATCCTCCATCATTTCCTCAGAAAGACCAAAGCATCTCGATTCTCGAGGTTTTTCCCGTTTCTTCTGAACCTTTACTCCTACAGTGTTACTTTTTTTGCTCTGCCTACTTTATGTCTCGTGCACTTAGCATCTCGTAAATTTTCTCTCAAATGCTTTGTGAATCAACGTGCTTCTATTTTTACACCAACCACATTAACATTGTTCACTTATAATCTCAATTTACTTTTTTTTTAAATATATCCTCACTAAATCTCAATTTACTCTTTTTTTTAAATATCTTCACTGAAATCCTCAGTTTACTCCTTTTTTGGAAAATATAAATCCTCACTAAATCTCAATTTACTCTTTTTTTTAAATATATCCTCACTAAATCTCAATTTACTCTTTTTTTAAATATATCCTCACTAAATCTCAATTTACTCTTTTTTTAAATATATCTTCACTAAATCTCAATTTACTCTTTTTTTAATATATCCTCACTAAATCTCAATTTACTCTTTTTTGAATATATCCTCACTAAATCTCAATTTACTATTTAAAAAAATATCCTCACTAAATTCCAGTTTACTCTTTTTGTAATATATCCTCACTAGCCCTAATTTGTATCATATCGTCGGCAAACATCAGCCATCCACATTTTATTCTCTACATTTCTTATTTCACCGATTTGCACCTGTATAATTCATTTTCTCTGACCTCTGACATAATGTTATTATAAAAGATATTCAGCTGCAGAGGAGACAGCATTATTTTTCCAAACCAACTTTCAGCCAATCCAGTAATTCCCTCGTGTATATATTCGAACACATACTTCATATCCGCCATGAAATGATAAATAATAATAATGAAAATTTCAATTATATAGTTGCATTGCAAATGAGCTCTGTCTTCCCGTGGTGAACCTTTACCCTTTCCTGATGTATCCATTATAACAAACAGAAAATGTTTTGCGGAATTTAACTAAGACTTGTCCATGAAATTGTGAAACCAATTGTAATAAGATGTAGTAGCGGTTATGTTGTCACCACTGAGTCTGTGTTTGTGTAAGTGTTAGTAGGAGACCTCAAGAAATGGACAGATCTTTGCTTAATCTCTGAGTGTTACTGGGGTCAGTTGATTTGCTTGGACTGTTGATCGAACTCTGGCATATATGTTTACCCTTCCTGTCTATAGATTTGGTGCGAGTAACATTACTATTATTTACTGTTTATTTTGTTATTATTTATTATTATTTTGCGGTGAATACCAGGGATTTTCATTTAGTCTTTTTACCGTCAGATGGAACACACTCGTAACGAAATTCCGATGATACGTTAGAATGAGAGGAATAATATTTAGTTCTCTTTTATTATTAATATGAAATATCAACTTGCAAATTCTAGCATGTGAAATCATTTCTGGAAAGGTTCATTCCATTATTTCTTTTTTATATTATCTGGGACTGGGCAGGAACAAGAGCTGAGTATCTTTTGTAAATGGCTTTTTGTTTGATTGACATCGACATTTCAACTCTTGAAATCATTATTTTTAAAGAAGGCATTTCCTGATGATTCTGTGTGTGTGTGTGTGTAATTTCATACTTTGTGATTGTCATACCTGTATAAGTAAGTATATTTCCATGCACTTTGATAATAGAACGTTGGTTAACAGTATCGATCCGGGGTCAAAAGGAATAGTTTTTTGTGCAAATTATGATATGAATATCATGGTTGCTAAAGGAGAGGTATGCTATCTTCTCTTGCATTATAAGATGACCGATGAAATAAGATGACTTGCAGTGAAGCCATCGTGATGAATCACAAGTTAGATCTCTCTCTTGCCACATTGAAGTAATCATCTCCTCCAACTGACTTGAATAATTAACAAGATATTCTCTCTCTCTCTCTCTCTCTCTCTCTCTCTCTCTCTCTCACAAACGAAAAAATTAGCTTTTTTGGTACATATCACAGTTCTAATTATGCTCCGCCTTTGTTTGTACAGCAACTGTAGGGCAAACGGAACAACGAACGGGCAAAGGGGAGAACTGAGAATGAGTGGACATAGTAGGCTGTATTTAAAGGGGGGGGGGGGGGGGGGGGATGGTGCACATGCCGTGAGGGAGCCTGGGAACAATAGAGGAGTCGAAAGGTTAAAGACGAGGGAAAGTGAGTGTCCTGCCTGTATGTTGTTAGTTCTATCTATAATTTAGTTTTAAATCTCACAGCATATGTACCTTGATATGAAACTATTTGTTTCGGGATCATTTCTAATGCAGACAGAAAAAATGAGAAGATACGTCAAGTCCTTTCACAGCATTAATCTCTTTGGGCAAGATGATAAAGCAATGGACAGAAACGGAAATATTCTTCATCCGTTGCACATGGATATGGTATTGGGTGTCGGGAAAAAGCGACTTTCAACAGCCAAACAAGCGTTCAACAGCACTGCATAGTTGTTCATTGGATGACCTTCCTTCCTCCACATTTGTGGGGAATTTCTGGTTAGAATCAGAAAGTCTCCAGCCTTGCAAGTAGAAGGGCTATTGGCCACTGGGGTCAGAACGACCAGTGAGAGTAGGCAATAAAAATTATATCGGAAAATAAATAACCGATAACGTTGGTGCTGCTTCGTGTGTAAAAATCGGACCCAGTACTCCTAATTCGCTTTTTATCATAAGCTACGAATAAAAATGGGGCCATTCTTTTTATATGAATGTCCTAATAAGAAGATATATAAATTCCCTGATATAGTTCCATTTCTATAAAGCACGCGTGGTCACAATCTCACATTAGTTC
Organism: Macrobrachium nipponense; assembly: GCF_015104395.2. Taxonomy (NCBI): domain Eukaryota; kingdom Metazoa; phylum Arthropoda; class Malacostraca; order Decapoda; family Palaemonidae; genus Macrobrachium; species Macrobrachium nipponense. The sequence continues at coordinate 6,048,060 of NC_061106.1, read as the reverse complement.
TTACATTCTGCTCTTTAAGCAACGGATAAGACTTTCCTTTTGTGTGTGCTTATCACCACAAACTGCACGTAAACGTTTTATAAAACCTTTCTATAATATAGGTAATTAAGAGTAACCAAACATACAGTTTCATACATACATATATATATATATGTGTGTGTGTGTGTGTCTGTGTCTGTGTTTGTGTGTGTGTGTGTTCGCGGGTGACAGTATTTTAACACATTCTGCTTTGAAATGCAGAGAAAAAGTTGCTGAGAGAATTATGCATCAAAAAATTGAGCAGAACTG
>NC_061106.1:6035272-6042772 GCF_015104395.2 Macrobrachium nipponense | reverse complement strand
TATAATATTATTATGTATATATTAATATAATTTATTTATATATATATATAATTAATTTATATAATATATATATATATAATATATATATATGATATCATATTATATATATATATATATATATATGCTTAAAAATCACAGTAAGTCACGTGAACTTCATTAAATTAAGGCGAATACCCATCACCTATGATATTTGTGACTATCCATTTTCCTGGTGGGTATTCGCATATGTATGTATATATTAAAATATTCCAAATTATATATAATATATATATAAATAATTAATATATATATATATATATATATATGATAATTATAATATATATATATATATTATATATATATATATATATATATAGTATATTATGTATATATTATATATATATATATATATATATATATATATATAATATATATATAATATATATAGTATATTTAATTATATATATATATATATATTATTATATAATATATATATATATACACACAACAGACGAAGATTTCTCTAAAGCCAACTATACAATGAAGGAAGGGGAAGCACACCTACAGGTCAAAAAACTCATATTTATGAGGTTGCAACGTTTCGAAGTCAACCAGCAGGCCTCATTTTCAAGCTACAAAGTAACAATATTTAATTAGTACAATAAAATTAACTTACAATATTAAAATACACATATAAGGCACAATAAAACAATCACAGTTAAAAATACGAATGAGGACCAACCGTTGAGTGTGGAGACAGAGGAAGGACTAACCAAAAAACAGTTACCGAGAGGTGAAGAGGTGTAGACGTGGCATGGGTGTTCAGGTAAGGGGACCATTCAGTAGAAGAACTTTAAAGTTTTGGGCAGAGCTTCCAATCATAAGATTTTAACAGTTAATGAATCATTGTTGATTAAAAAACTGGTCCCCTCACTGAACACCCATGCCACGTCTACACCTCTTTACCTCTCGTGAACTGTTTACGTTTTTAGGTGGTTGGTCCTTATTCGTACTTTTAGTTGTGACTGTTGTTTTTTTACCTTATATTATGTATTTAAATATTGTAACTTAATTGTATTGTACTAATTAGGTATTGTAACTTTATAGCTTTAAAATGAGGCCTACTGGTTGGCTTCGAAACGTTGCACTTAATAAATATGAGTTTCTATAACCTGTTGGGTGTACTTTCCCATTGCCTTCATTGTATATTATATATATATAGATATATATTATAATATATATATATATATATATATATATATATATATGTATATATATATATATATATATATATATATATATATGTAGGATATATATTATTCGAGCTACAAATGTCCTTTAATATCTAATTTGCTCTACCTCGAAATTGATATATTTTCCTATATATAGACCGAACGGGAATTTTTTAGTTGATGATAATAATTTCGTCACCTCATGGGATCGAACCCACCGTCCAGCGGACGGGGACGAGATCAGGACACCAGTGATGTTAGTGATTCGGCTAACAAGTGAGGTTATAAGTTTATACCGATTCTGACCTTACAATTCACCTTCGAACTCGGTTATTCGTAATTAGAATCGATATCCAACCCCCTGTACCATGTTAGTCGATTCGAACGTTTGACGAACGTAGCCATATTATGAATAATTATCACATCACCGTGATTCATATGAATTATTCGAAACTACAAATGTCTAGTAATATCTAATTCCGCTTCGGTTTATATATATGAAAATATATCATTTCCGAGGTAGAGCGAATTAGATATTAAAGGACATTTGTAGCGCGAATAATTAATATGAATCACGGTGATGTGATAATTATTCATTATATATATATATATATATATATATATAATATATATATATATAGGATGTATATATATATATATATATATATATTATATATATATATATATATATGTGTGTATATATATATATATATATATATATATATATATATATATATATATATATATATATGCTTAAAAATCACAGTAGATGCACGTGACTTCATAAATAGCGAATACCACGGGAAATGAAAGTCAGGAATCCAAGCGCTTTCGTCTTTATTCAGGACATCGTTCAAGGAGCTACTGACGATGTCTGAAATAAAGACGAAAGCGCTTGGATTCCTGACGTTTTCATTTCCCGTGGTATTCGCTTATATATATATATATATATATATATATATATATATGATATATTTTTAGTATATAAATATAGATATATGTATATATATATATATGTATATAGTATATATATATATATATATATATACATATATATATATATATATATATATATATATATATATATAATATGTATATATAGATATACATAGTATTTTTTATATATATATAATATATATATATATATATATATATATATATATATATATATATTGTGAGCGTGTTTGTATAGATTTTTCATGTACATAACTTACCTCTATCAGATGCCTTGATCTTGCGCCAGAATATTGCCTTCCAGTTCTCGGCATGTATTTTGGGATAAGGTTCCTAACACATGACCTTCTCCAACCTGGCTAAAACTCACTAAAATCGACTAACGGTAAATGATTAATCCACTGTTCTAGTCAACAGAAAATGTAAGGTATTTTAGCAGGTAGTGCTCAAATCATTTCCCATATCTTGAAAAAACCAAACTTTTCATTCACTGAAAAATCACACACACACACACACACACAATATATATATATATATATATATATATATATATATATATATATATATATTATATAGATATATATGTATATATTTTAATGACCACCTCCCCTCATAACTTCCTCGAAGTATATGATATGTATATATATATATATATATATATAATGAGCAATAAGTCACCAAACAGCACGTGACAAATATGTACGTAAATAGCCACATGCCAAAGGTGAAAAATCAAAGACCAGGTACCAAGTGCTTTCGTGTATTGCGTAACACATTCTTCGGGTACAAAGAAGAAGTGACGCAATACAGGAAGAGCGCTTGGTACCTGGTCTTTGATTTTTCACCTTTCATGTGGCTATTTACGTGTATATATATATATATATATATATATATATATATATATATATATATATATATATATATATATCATTATATATACACTACCTAACAACCCAGCACTTCCCGGGAAAACTGAAAAGTTGCTAAACACTCTCACTCTCTCTCTCTTACTTCCCAAAACCCCTCTGCTATCTCTCTCACTTCCTTTCCTCCTTACTGTCGCTCACTTTCCCTTTCTTGTTAAGATAGTGTCTATAGTTACATAGACCAGCATTTTTTACACCATTTCTCACTCCCCATTCCTATTGTGGCTCAACTTGGACTGGAAGGGCATCGGGAGTGTCTCAATTAAATCCAAATACCTCAAAAACTATGGATTAGACACTAATCTTTGTAGATTTTGGGTTATTTCTATATGTAACCACCTTCTCAACTCTCCTTCCTATCTGGGCTGAACTTAGACTGAAAGGAAATCGGGAGTTTCACTATTCTTCTCAGCAACCTTGAAAATTACAAATTAGATACTATCATCTGTCATTTTCGGTTATATTTTACGTGTCATTCCTTTCCCACCCGCTTCTCATCCTCCCTTCCTATCAGGGCTGAACATGGACTAGAAGGCCATTTGGAGTGTCACTATTCATCTCAGCAGCCTCAAAAACTATGAATTAGACACTTAATATTTTTTTCACTTATTTTTATGTTTCACCCCTTTCCCACACCTTTCCCTCATCACCCCTCCCCTCAGGTGCCAATGATGTCTTACCCCCCACAGGAATCTTTTCCATATTATAAGTCATGTGTATACCAAGTTTGGTTGAAATTGCTCTATGCATTTCGGTGTATGTGGCACATACATACATACATCATGCATATACACAATTTTGTATATATAGATATATATTTTTATATTTTCCGGCAGTCACCCTCATTACTGCTTTGAAATTCATAAAATTAAAAACAAGAGTTTTCTTAGAAGAATCTCTCTTTATTACTAAGTGTACAGCACTGGCCCATGATCATGTGGTACTAAAAGATATGTGAATTCATATGCATCTGCTATCTTATTTACACTGCTTAGATGCGATACCCTCTAAATGTAAATCTTATCAAATGCAGTAAGATAGCTCTCTCTATCTAAATAAATTAATTATCAGTCAAGAAAAGCGGAAATAATAGACATATGCATATACATAAACATGCACACATAAACATAATTATGTGGTCCGAGATCGAATACTTGGCCGGGTGTCTAACAAACTTCATTTGCATCATAGAGACAAGCGGTCCTAGGATATGAAGAAATCGAGAAGTTAAGAGGTCATTGTGGTTAATAAAAGCTACAGTGTCTGGTAAAAAGTGAGTAGTAGAATCTACATATATATTTTAGCCTAAAAAAAAAAAAACACACAATAAACGAGTATAAAAACTTGGCTATGATGGCGATCGTGGCTCTATTCCAGCTCTAGTAAATGTATCTGAATTCGACAGATATAACTTCGTATGACCAGTAATTGACTTATAACTTTCTCCGTGGCCAGGTAATTAACGTTATCTCCTTTCGGATACCCCGACCCGACATCGAATATTCGGTCGGACATCTGAAAAATTTAATTTCTTTCTTAATTTGGTTCCAGGCTTTGTACCGATAAGCGATTCCAAAATTGGTGAAAAATATAGAAGTTAAGATTGTATGGTGGTTAATAAATACTACACACACACACACACACACAACACACACACACACACACACATATATATATATATATATACTATATATAAATATATATATATATATATATATACAATATATATAGATATATATATATATATATATATATATATATATATATAGTATATATAATATATATATATATATATATATTATACTGGAAGATTGGGGCATCTAGATTATCCAGGAATAGAACAGCAAAGAGCCATCGTAGCATCCTGTATATTTATATGGCCAAATTTTCGAGACTATATGTCTCATCATCAGGGCAGTAAGAATGCAAAGAATAAAAATAAACAATGTGTGATCCGACCTCCAACTTACTCAGGGCGCGTGCTAAATTACATATTCATTCGTTGTTTCGCCAACGAAAATTAAAATAAATACGCTATATTTTAAAAGAAATAATCGTTCTGTGCTGTTTAACATGCACATTATTTATTTTTACATATTCATTCTAATAAATATATCATAAATATCCTATCCTAAAATTCCTGTATCTTTAACTGAATCTGAAACACCTTTTTCAGACCTTTTTAACTTTTTTCATAGGGGTTTCCTGCCCCCCGAAATGATAACAATAAAGTAGTTTGTAATTTTACTCCCCAAGTAAGTGAAACATGGAACTTAAGCAAATAAAAGTAAATAAAAAAAATTTCTGAGCTTTTAGTACCTAACTCTACATATATATGTATATGAATGAATTTCATCACATCGCCGTGATTCATATACATGCATGAAGCTATATTAACCAAAGGGGAATTTTTTACTTGACAATGAGTTCGTCGTCTCGTGTGGCGAGATGACGAACTTACTATTACACAATATCTTGAAACTTGATTCATTCACATTCACATTCCCGAACTCTAGCAGCGTTCCCAGTAAGACGTGTTTTATTATAACAATACTTCCTTCTACACTTCCTTCTGCATCAGTGATGAGTAAAATACTTGCTATTACACAAATGAGTTTAGGCATCAATTATTATTATTATATCACCTCATTAATTCAACTCAAGTTTCTATTACAGAACTCCTTTTAAACACCAGTAATCATTATCATAAATATTTTCATAGATTCAAAAACAAACTTCCGTTTTTTAGAATGATTTATTTATATTCCAAACTACAACAACGGATCACTTTTATATTCCTATTCACTCCGCTTTGCCCTACTTGTGTCACTTCGTGTAGGCCTACTTCATTTTTCTGGCTCTTGCGGCTCCGGTGGTCTGGAGGTACTGCAATGTAGTGTATAGGTCTTCCACTTTGCAAAGAACAGGCTAGTCCGGCTTCACATCTTGCGAGTGGAGAGAGAGAGAGAGAGAGAGAGAGAGAGAGAGAGAGAGAGAGAGAGAGAGAGAAACTTGAGCCCCTTTGGATCTTGGGTAGTGTAGCCTTTAGATTTCCTTCTTAAGTAGGTGCGACCCAGTTGTCTGTGATCGCTGCTTCTGCGGGTTCTTGTTCCGGCTAACTGACGTCTCATACTCAAGTTTCCTCATTCTAGACAAGCGTAAGGATCTCAGATGGAGTGACCTAAGGACGATCAAGGACCCAACTTAGTACAGCCGATAAATATAAAACAAAACTTCAGTTTGTCATACAAGCATGAAATCTGGCACAAGTTCTCATTTTAACCACTTCTTTTGAAACATATGGGTGTCCACGCAAACTTTGAGTAAATCATTGTTGAAATATACACATCAATCATTATTCAGATAATGTCTTCCTGAGCAGAAGAGTTAATTGAAGATATCACCAGAGCTCCTACTACTATATTTACCATTTTGATAGAAATGGCATACAAAATGGCCGCCGTGAAACATTTTGCTTGATAACTCTGCAACTAAGAAAGATAGACACGTGATTTTTATATATGCCTACTTTTATGAGCCCAGAGAATCTGTTTCTAAAATTTATTTTGGGTTATTAACAATATTACATCTTAGAAAGGGACCCTTTAATGCTACCGAAAAGTATACCAGCACAGGACTATAATGGAGTGCGATAAAGTATCTTATTTATATTCGAGCAGTCTCAATATCTTTTTTAAGCCTGAAATGAACACAAGATTGTAAAGATGCGTGGTGCCAAACCTTTAGTGTGACAAAATTCTCATTCAGATGTATCTGAAGCATCAATTGCAACATGATAGTTACACCTCACATTATGATTACACCTCACATTTGCAGCCATACAAAACCGTGCATGTAAGCCTAGCGTGTAGCATTTGCACCTGCCACGGCAACCAGACTTGCAGCCACATTTTGTAAGCTGTTCACAACTCTTTGCAATGGGGGAGTTGGCTGTCCAGAAAACTTTCCGGTCTTAGCCAGTCTCTTCCCAACCCAAGTCAGCTGGACTCTGGTTTTGGCTGGCGCAGAATTGCCTGACCCCATACACAACCTGCCTGATTATGGAATGTTTGGTGTGTTGAAGCATAGCTGCTCTGGTTGGAGGGATGATTTCATATGGTCTCGGCTTTCTGGCAGACAAGTCAAGTCTGGCCTCCTCCACATTGTCGACAGTGCTAGACATGTCATACATGAGGACCACAAACTTCTTCAGAATCTTCAAATCAGCATCTTCGATGTTGATTTCTGAGTTTGGGAAAAACTGGAGTGGCCTCTGGGAAAATGTCCCATGTATGCCATGCTCTTTTGTTTCCTTTATATCTAAAGGCTAAGATGGCATCACAACCTTTAAATACATGGAAGAACAGCATGCCTTTGACCCTCTCTTGACCAACAGGATTTTACAGGTT